>NC_060128.1:70138098-70473073 GCF_021461395.2 Schistocerca americana
AATCTAAAACTGGACTCACAGGAGAGGTTCAAATCATAGTAAATTAGAGTGTAAGTCCTCTTGTACTTAAGTCGGCATTGAGAATTTTGTATTAAATTCGGATGCAATTTCTGTGTTTCATCGGCAATAAGAAGGTCCAAAGGATACAGTAAACCTGAAGTGAAGCATCGGAATCTAAAACTGGACTCACAGGAGAGGTTAAAATCATAGAAAGTTAGAGTGTCAGTCTTCTTGTACTTAAGTCGGCATTGTGCCTTTTGTATTAAATTCGGATGCAATTTCTGTGTTTCATCTTCAATAAGAAGGTCCAAGGGATATAGTAAACCTGAAGTGAAGCATCGGAATCAAAAACTGGACTCACAGGAGAGGTACAAATCATTGAAAGTTAGAGTGTCAGTCCTCTTGTACTTAAGTCGGCATTGTGCCTTTTGTATTAAATTCGGATTCAATCTCTGTGTTTCATCGTTAATAAGAATGTCCAAGGGATACAGTAAATCTGATGTGAAGCATCGGAATCTAAAACTGGACTCACAGGAGAGGTTCAAATCGTAGAAAGTTAGAGTGTCAGTCCTTTTGTACCTAAGTCGGCATTAAGCCTTTTGTATTTAATTCGGATGCAATATCTGTGTTTCATCGTCAATAAGAAGATCCAAGGGATACAGTAAACCTAAAGTGAAGCATCGGTATCTAAAACTGGACTCACAAGAGAGGTTCAAATCGTAGAAACTTAGAGTGTCAGTCCATTTCTACTTAAGTCGGCATTGTGCCTTTTGTATTTAATTCGGATGCAATATCTGTCTTTCATCGTCAATAGGAAGATCCAAGGGATACAGTAAACCTGAAGTGAACACATCGGAATCTAAAACTGGACTCACAGGAGAGGTTAAAATCAAGGAAAGTTAGAATGTCAGTCTTCTTGTACTTAAGTTGGCATTGTGCCTTTTGTATTAAATTTGGATGCAATTTCTGTGTTTCATCGTCAACAAGGAGGTCCAAGGGATACAGTACACCTGAAATAAATTGTCGGAATCAAAAACTGGACTCACAGGAGGCGTTCAAATCATAGAAAGTTAGAGTGTCAGTTCTCTTGTACTTAAGTCGGCATTGTGACTTTTGTATTAAGTTCGGATGCAATTGCTGTGTTTCAGCGTCAATAAGAAGTTCCAAGGGATACAGTACACCTGAAGTGGAGCATCGGAATCAAAAACTGGACTCACAGGAGGGGATCATATCATAGAGAGTTAGAGTTTCAGTCCTCTTGTACTTATGTCGGCATTGTGCCTTTTGTATTAAATTCGGATGCAATTTCTGTGTTTCATCGTCAATAAGAAGGTCCAAGGGATACAGTAAACCTGAAGTGAAGCATGGGAATCTAAAACTGGATTCACAGGAGAGGTTCAAATCACAGAAAGTTTGAGTGTCAGTCCTCTTGTACTTAAGTCCTCATTGTGCCTTTCGTATTAAATTCGGATGCAATTTCTGTGCCTCGTCGTCAATAAGATGGTCCAAGTTATACAGTAAACCTGAAGTGAAGCATCGGAATCTAAAACTGGACTCACAGGAGTGGTGAAATCATAGAAAGTTAGAGTGTCAGTCCTCTTGTACTTAAGTCGGCATTGTGCCTTTTGTATTAAATTCGGATGCAATTTCTGTGCTTCATCGTCAATAAGATGGTCCAAGGGATACAGTAAACCTGAAGTGAAGCATCGGAATCTAAAACTGGATTTACAGGAGAGGTTCAAATCATAGAAAGTTAGTGTGTCAGTCCTCTTGTACTTAAGTCGGCATTGTGCCTTTTGTATTAAATTCGGATGCAATTTCTGTGCTTCATCGTCAATAAGATGGTCCACGGTATACAGTAAACCTGAAGTGAAGCATCGGAATCTAAAACTGGACTCACAGGAGAGGTTCAAATCGTAGAAAGTTAGAGTGTCAGTCCTTTTGTACATAAGTCGGCATTGTGCCTTTTGTATTTGATTCGGATGCAATATCTGTGTTTCATCGTCAATAAGAAGATCCAAAGGATACAGTAAACCTAAAGTGAAGCATCGGAATCTAAAACTGGACTCACAGGAGAGGTTAAAATCATAGGAAGTTAGAGTGTCAGGCTTCTTGTACTTAAGTCGGCATTGTGACTTTTGTATTTAATTCGGATGCAATTTCTGTGTATCATCGTTAATAAGAAGGTCCAAGGGATACAGTAAACCTGACGTGAAGCATCGGAATCTACAAGTGGACTCACAGGAGAGGTTCAAATCATAGGAAGTTAGAGTGTCAGTCCTCTTGTACTTAAGTCGGCATTGTGACTTTTTTGATAAATTCGGATGCAGTTTCTGTGTTTCATCGTCAATAATGAGGTCCAAGGGATACAGTAAACCTGAGATGAATCGTCGGAATCAAAAGCTGGACTCACAGGAGGGTTTCAAATCATAGAAAGTTAGAGTGTCAGTTATCTTGTACTTAAGTCGGCATTGTGACTTTTGTATTAAGGTCGAATGCAATTGCTGTGTTTCAGCGTTTATAAGAAGGTCCAAGGGATACAGTACACCTGAAGTGGAGCATCGGAATCACAAACTGGACTCACAGGAGAGGTTCAAATCATAGAAAGTTAGAGTGTCAGTCCTCTTGTACTAAGGTCGGCATTGTGACTTTCGTATTACATTCGTATGCAATTTCTGTGCTTCATCGTCAATAAGAAGGTCCAAGGGATCCAGTAAACCTGAAGTGAAGCATCGGAATCTAAAACTGGACTCACTGGAGAGGTTCAAATCATAGAAAGTTAGAGTGTCAGTCCTCTTGTACTTGAGTCAGCATTGTGACTTTTGTATTAAATTCGGATGCAATTTCTGTGTTTCATCGTCAATAAGAAAGTCCGAGGGATACAGTAAACCTGAAGTGAAGCATCGGAATCTAAAACTGGACTCACAGGAGAGGTTCAAATCATAGAGAGTTAGAGTGTCAGTCCTCTTGTACTTGAGTCGGCATTGTGACTTTTTTATTAAATTCGGATGCAATTTCTGTGTTTCATCGTCAATAAGGCGGTCCAAGGGATACAGTAAACCTGAAGTGAAGTGTCGGCATCAAAAACTGGACTCACAGGAGGGTTCAAATCAGAGAAAGTTAGAGTGTCAGTTCTCTTGTACTTAAGTCGGCATTGTGACTTTTGTATTAAGTTCGGATGCAATTGCTGTGTTTCATCGTCAATAAGAAGGTCCAATGGATACAGTAAACCTGAAGTGGAGCATCGGAATCTAAAACTGGACTCACAGGAGAGGTTCAAATCATAGAAAGTTAGAGTGTAAGTCCTCTTGTACTTAAGTCGGCATTGAGAATTTTGTATTAAATTCGGATGCAATTTCTGTGTTTCATCGTCAATAAGAGGGTCCAAAGGATACAGTAAACCTGAAGTGAAGCATCGGAATCTAAAACTGAACTCATGGGAGAGGTTCATATCATGGAAAGTTAGAGTGTCAGTCCTCTTGTACTTAAGTCGGCATTGTGACTTTTGTATTAAATTCGGATGCAATTTCTGTGTTTCATCGTTATTAAGATGGTCCATGGGATACAGTAAACCTGAAGTGAAGCATCGGAATCTAAAACTGGACTCACAGGAGAGGTTAAAATCATATAGAGCTAGAGTGTCAGTCTTCTTGTACTTAAGTCGGCATTGTGCCTTTTGTATTAAATTCGGATGCTATTTCTGTGTTTCATCGTCAATAAGAAGGTCCAAGGGATATAGTAAACCTGAAGTGAAGCATCGGAATCAAAAACTGGACTCACAGGAGAGGTACAAATCATTGAAAGTTAGAGTGTCAGTCCTCTTGTACTTAAGTCGGCATTGTGCCTTTTGTATTAAATTCGGATTCAATTTCTGTGTTTCATCGTTAATAAGAAGGTCCAAGGGATACAGTAAATCTGATGTGAAGCATCGGAATCTAAAACTGGACTCGCAGGAGAGGTAAAAATCAGAGAAAGTTAGAGTGTCAGTCCTCTAGTACTAAGGTCGGCACTGTGACTTTTGTATTACATTCGTATGCAATTTCTGTGTTTCATCGTCAATAAGAAGGTCCATATACAGTAAACCTGAAGTGAAGCATCGGAATCTAAAAACTGGACTCACAGAAGAGTTTCAAATCATAGAAAGTTTAAGTGTCAGTCCTCTTGTACTTAAGTCGGAATTGTGACCTTCATATTAAATTCGGATGCAATTTCTGCGTTTCATCGTCAATAAGAAGGTCCAATTGATACAGTAAACCTGAAGTGAAGCATCGGAATCTAAAACTGGACTCATGGGAGAGGTTCATATCATGGAAAGTTAGAGTGTCAGTCCTCTTGTTACTTAAGTCGGCATTGTGACTTTTGTATTAAGTTCGAATGCAATTGCTGTGTTTCAGCGTCAATACGAAGGTCCAAGGGATTCAGTAAACCTGAAGTGGAGCATCGGAATCTAAAACTGGACTCACAGGAGAGGTTCAAATCATAGAAAGTTAGAGTGTCAGTCCTCTTGTACTAAGGTCGGCATTGTGACTTTCGTATTACATTCGTATGCAATTTCTGTGCTTCATCGTCAATAAGAAGGTCCAAGGGATACAGTAAACCTGAAGTGAAGCATCGGAATCTAAAACTGGACTCACAGGAGAGGTTCAAATCATAGAAAGTTAGAGTGTCAGTTCTCTTGTACTTAAGTCGGCATTGTGACTTTTGTATTTAGTTCGGATGCAATTGCTGTGTTTCATCGTCAATAAGAAGGTCCAAGGGATACAGTAAACCTGAAGTGGAGAATCGGAATCTAAAACTGGACTCACAGGAGAGGTTCAAATCATAGAAAGTTAGAGTGTAAATCCTCTTGTACTTAAGTCGGCATTGAGAATTTTGTATTAAATTCGGATGCAATTTCTGTGTTTCATCGTCAATAAGAAGGTCCAAAGGATACAGTAAACCTGAAGTGAAGCATCGGAATCTAAAACTGGACTCACGGGAGAGGTTCATATCATGGAAAGTTTGAGTGTCAGTCCTCTTGTACTTAAGTCGGCATTGTAACTTTTGTATTAAATTCGGATGCAATTTCTGTGCTTCATCGTCATTACGATGGTCCAAGGGATACAGTACACCTGAAGTGAAGCATCGGAATCAAAAACTGGACTCACAGGAGAGTTACAAATCATTGAAAGTTAGAGTGTCAGTCGTCTTGTACTTAAGTCGGCCTTGTGCCTTTTGTATTAAATTCGGATTCAATTTCTGTGTTTCATCGTTAATAAGAAGTTCCAAGGGATACAGTAAATCTGATGTGAAGCATCGGAATCTAAAACTGGACTCACATGAGAGGTTAAAATCATAGAAAGTTAGAGTGTCAGTCCTCTAGTACTAAGGTCGGCACTGTGACTTTTGTATTACATTCGTATGCAATTTCTGTGTTTCATCGTCAATAAGAAGGTCCAAGGGATACAGTAAACCTGAAGTGAAGCATCGGAATCTAAAAGTGGACTCACAGAAGAGGTTCAAATCATAGAAAGTTTAAGTGTCAGTATTTTTGTACTTAAGTCGGCATTGTGCGTTTTGTATTTAATTCGGATGCAATATCTGTATTTCATCGTCAATAAGAAGATCCAAGGGATACAGTAAACCTGAAGTGAAGTATCGGAATCTAAAACTGGACTCACAGGAGAGGTTAAATTCATAGAATGTTAGAGTGTCAGTCTTCTTGTACTTAAGTCGGCATTGTGCATTTAGTATTAAATTCGGATGCAATTTCTGTGTTTCATCGTCAATAAGAAGGTCCAAGGGATACAGTAAACCTGAAGTGAAGCATCGGAATCGAAAACTGGACTCACAGGAGAGGTTTAAATCATAGAAAGTTAGAGTGTCAGTCCTCTAGTGCTAAAGCCATCATTGCGACTTTTGTATTACATTCGTATGCAATTTCAGGGTTTCATCGTCAATAAGAACGTCCAAGGGATACAGCAAACCTGAAGAGAAGCATCGGAATCTATAACTGGACTCACAGGAGAGGTTCAAATCATAGAAAGATTAAGTGTCAGTCCTCTTGTACGTAAGTCGGAATTGTGACCTCTGTATTAAATTCGGATTCAATTTCTGTGTTTCATCGTCAATAAGTAGGTCCAAGGGATACAGTAAACCTGAAGTGAAGCATCGGAATCTAAAACTGGACTCACAGGAGAGGTTCAAATCATAGAAGGTTAGAATTTCAGTCCTCTTGTACTTAAGTCGGCATTGTGCCTTTTGTATTTATTTCGGATGCAATATCTGTGTTTCATCGTCAATAAGAAGATCCAAGGGATACAGTAAACCTTAAGTGAAGCATCGGAATCTAAAACTGGACTCACAGGAGAGGTTCAAATCATAGAAAGTTAGAGTGTCAGTCTTCTTGTACTTAAGTCAGCATTGTGCCTTTTGTATTAAATTCGGATGCAATATCTGTGTTTCATCGTTAATAAGAAGGTCCAAGGGATACAGTAAACCTGACGTGAAGCATCGGAATCTAAAAGTGGACTCACAGGAGATGTTGAAATCATAGAAAGTTAGAGTGTCAGTCCTCTTGTACTTAAGTCGGCATTGTGACTTTTTTATTAAATTCGGATGCAATTTCTGTGTTTCATCGTCAATAAGGAGGTCCAAGGGATACAGTAAACCTTTAATGAAGTGTCGGAATCAAAAACTGGACTCACAGGAGGGGTTCAAATAATAGAAAGTAAGAGTGACAGTTCTCTTGTACTTAAGTCGGCTTTGTGACTTTTGTATTAAGTTCGGATGCAATTGCTGTGTTTCAGCGGCAATAAGAAGGTCCAAGGGATACAGTAACCCTGAAGTGGAGCATCGGAATCTAAAACTGTACTCACAGGAGAGGTTCAAATCATAGAAAGTAAGTGTGTCAGTCTTCTTGTACATAAGTCAGCATTGTGCCTTTTGTATTAGATCGGATGCAATTTCTGTGTTTCATCGTCAATAAGAAGGTCCAAGGGATACAGTAAACCTGAAGTGAAGCATCAGAATCAAAAACTGGACTCACAGGAGAGGGACGAATCATTGAAAGTTAGAGTGTCAGTCCTCTTGTACTTATGTCGGCATTGTGCCTTTTGTATTTAATTCGGATGCAATATCTGTATTTCATCGTCAATAAGAAGATCCAAGGGATACAGTAAACCTGAAGTGAAGCATCGGAATCTAAAACTGGACTCACAGGAGAGGTTAAAATCATAGAATATTAGAGTGACAGTCTTCTTGTACTTAAGTCGGCATTGTGCCTTTTGTATTAAATTCGGATGCAATTTCTGTGTTTCATCGTCAATAAGAACGTCCAAGGGATACAGTAAACCTGAAGTTAAGCATCGGAATCAAAAACTGGACTCACAGGAGAGGTTAAAATCGTAGAAAGTTAGAGTGTCAGTCCTCTAGTACTAAGGCCGGCATTGTGACCTTTGTATTACATTCGTAAGCAATTTCTGTGTTTCATCGGCAATAAGAAGGTCCAAGGGATACAGTAAACCTGAAGTGAAGCATCGGAATCTAAAACTGGACTCACAGGAGAGGTTCAAATCATAGAAAGTTTAAGTGTCAGTCCTCTTGTACTTAAGTCGGAATTGTGACCTTTGTATTAAATTCGGATGCAATTTCTGTGTTTCATCGTCAATAAGTAGGTCCAAGGGATACAGTAAACCTGAAGTGAAGCATCGGAATCTAAAACTGGAGTCACAGGAGAGGTTCAAATCATAGAAAGTTAGAGTGTCAGTCCTCTTGTACTTAGGTCGGCATTGTGCCTTTTGTCTTAAATTCGGATGCAATTTCTGTGCTTCATCGTCAATAAGATGGTCCAAGGTATACAGTAAACCTGAAGTGAAGCATCGGAATCTAAAACTGGACTCACAATAGAGGATCAAATCGTAGAAAGTTAGAGTGTCAGTCCTCTAGTACTAAGGCTGGCATTGTGACCTTTGTATTACATTCGTATGCAATTTCTGTGTTACATCGGCAATAAGAAGGTCCAAGGGATACAGTAAACCTGAAGTGAAGCATCGGAATCTAAAACTGGACCCACAGGAGAGGTACGAATCATTGAAAGTTAGAGTGTCAGTCCTCATGTACTTAAGTCGGCATTATGCCTTTTGTATTAAATTCGGATGCAATTTCTGTGTTTCATCGTTAATAAGAAGGTCCATGGGATACAGTAAATCTGAAGTGAAGGATCGGAATCTAAAACTGGACTCACAGGAGAGGTTCAAATCATAGAAAATTAGTGTGTCAGTCCCCTTGTACTTAAGTCGGCATTGTGCCTTTTGTACTAAATTCGGATGCAATTTCTGTGTTTCATCGTCAATAAGATGGTCCATGGTATACAGTAAACCTGTAGCGAAGCATCGGAATCTAAAACTGGACTCACAGGAGAGGTTCATATCGTAGAAAGTTAGAGTGTCAGTCCTTTTGTACTTAAGTCGGCATTGTGCCTTTTGTATTTAATTCGGATGCAATATCTGTATTTCATCGTCAATAAGAAGATCCAAGGGATACAGTAAACCTGAAGTGAAGCATCGGAATCTAAAACTGGACTCACAGGAGAGGTTAAAATCATAAAAAGTTAGAGTGACAGTCTTCTTGTACTTAAGTCGGCATTGTGCCTTTTGTATTAAATTCGGATGCAATTTCTGTGTTTCATCGTCAATAAGAAGATCCAAGGGATACAGTAAACCTGAAGTGAAGCATCGGAATCAAAAACTGGACTCACAGGAGAGGTTAAAATCATAGAAAGTTAGAGTGTCAGTCCTCTAGTACTATGGCCGGCATTGTGACCTTTGTATTACATTCGTATGCAATTTCTGTGTTTCATCGGCAATAAGAAGGTCCAAGGGATACAGTAAACCTGAAGTGAAGCATCGGAATCTAAAACTAGACTCACAGGAGAGGTTCAAATCATAGAAAGTTTAAGTGTCAGTCCTCTTGTACTTAAGTCGGAATTGTGACCTTTGTATTAAATTCGGATGCAATTTCTGTGTTTCATCGTCAATAAGTAGGTCCAAGGGATACAGTAAACCTGAAGTGAAGCATCGGAATCTAAAACTGGATTCACAGGAGAGGTTCAAATCATAGAAAGTTAGAGTGTCAGTCCTCTAGTACTAAGGCCGGCATTGTGACCTTTGTATTACATTCGTATGCAATTTCTGTGTTTCATCGGCAATAAGAAGGTCCAAGGGATACAGTAAACCTGAAGTGAAGCATCGGAACCTAGAACTGGACTCACAATAGAGGTTCAAATCGTAGAGAGTTAGAGTGTCAGTCCTCTAGTACTCAGGCCGGCATCGTGACCTTTGTATTACATTCGTATGCAATTTCTGTGTTTCATCGTCAATAAGAAGGTCCATGGTATACAGTAAACCTGTAGCGAAGCATCGGAATCTAAAACTGGACTCACAATAGAGGTTCATATCGTAGAAAGTTAGAGTGTCAGTCCTTTTGTACTTAAGTCGGCATTGTGCCTTGTGTATTTAATTCGCATGCAATATCTGTATTTCATCGTCAATAAGAAGATCCAAGGGATACAGTAAACCTGAAGTGAAGCATCGGAATCTAAAACTGGACTCACAGGAAAGGTTAAAATCATAGAAAGTTAGAGTGACAGTCTTCTTGTACTTAAGTCGGCATTGTGCCTTTTGTATTAAATTCGAATGCAATTTCTGTGTTTCATCGTCAATAAGAAGGTCCAAGGGATACAATAAACCTGAAGTGAAGCATCGGAATCAAAAACTGGACTCACAGGACAGGTTCAAATCATAGAAAGTTAGAGTGTCAGTCCTGTAGTACTAAGGCCGGCATTGTGACCTTTGTATTACATTTGTATGCAATTTCTGGGTTTCATCGTCAATAAGAAGGTCCAAGGGATACAGTAAACCTGAAGTGAAGCATCGGAATCTAAAACTGGACTCACAGGAGAGGTTCAAATCATAGAAAGTTTAAGTGTCAGTCCTCTTGTACTTAAGTCGGAATTGTGACCTTTGTATTAAATTCGGATGCAAATTCTGTGTTTCATCGTCAATAAGTAGGTCCAAGGGATACAGTAAACCTGAAGTGAAGCATCGGAATCTAAAACTGGACTCACAATAGAGGTTCAAATCGTAGTAAGTTAGAGTGTCAATCCTTTTGTACTTAAATCGGCATTGTGCCTTTTGTATTTAATTCGGATGCAATATCTGTATTTCATCGTCAATAAGAAGATCCAAGGGATACAGTAAACCTGTAGTGAAGCATCTGAATCTAAAACTGGACTCTCAGGAGAGGTTCAAATCATAGAAAGTTACAGTGTCAGTCTTCTTGTACTTAAGTCAGCATTGTGCCTTTTGTATTAAATTCGGATGCAATTTCTGTGTTTCATCGTTAATAAGAAGGTCCAAGGGATACAGTAAACCTGACGTGAAGCATCGGAATCTAAAAGTGGACTCACAGGAGAGGTTCAAATCATAGAAAGTTAGAGTGTCAGTCCTCTTGTACTTAAGTCGGCATTGTGACTTTTTTTATTAAATTCGGATGCAATTTCTGTGTTTCATCGTCAATAAGGAGGTCCAAGGGATACAGTAAACCTTTAATGAAGTGTCGGAATCAAAAACTGGACTCACAGGAGGGGTTCAAATCATAGAAAGTTAGAGTGACAGTTCTCTTGTACTTAAGTCGGCTTTGTGACTTTTGTATTAAGTTCGGATGCAATTGCTGTGTTTCATCGTCAATAAGAAGATCCAAGGGATACAGTAAACCTAAAGTGAAGCATCGGAATCTAAAACTGGACTCACAGGAGAGGTTAAAATCATAGAATGTTAGAGTGACAGTCTTCTTGTACTTAAGTCGGCATTGTGCCTTTTGTATTAAATTCGGATGCAATTTCTGCGTTTCATCGTCAATAAGAACGTCCAAGGGATACAGTAAACCTGAAGTTAAGCATCGGAATCAAAAACTGGACTCACACGAGAGGTTAAAATCGTAGAAAGTTAGAGTGTCAGTCCTCTAGTACTAAGGCCGGCATTGTGACCTTTGTATTACATTCGTAAGCAATTTCTGTGTTTCATCGGCAATAAGAAGGTCCAAGGGATACAGTAAACCTGAAGTGAAGCATCGGAATCTAAAACTTGACTCACAGGAGAGGTTCAAATCATAGAAAGTTTAAGTGTCAGTCCTCTTGTACTTAAGTCGGAATTGTGACCTTTGTATTAAATTCGGATGCAATTTCTGTGTTTCATCGTCAATAAGTAGGTCCAAGGGATACAGTAAACCTGAAGTGAAGCATCGGAATCTAAAACTGGATTCACAGGAGAGGTTCAAATCATAGAAAGTTAGAGTGTCAGTCCTCTTGTACTTAGGTCGGCATTGTGCCTTTTGTCTTAAATTCGGATGCAATTTCTGTGCTTCATCGTCAATAAGAAGGTCCAAGGTATACAGTAAACCTGAAGTGAAGCATCGGAATCTAAAACTGGACTCACAATAGAGGATCAAATCGTAGAAAGTTAGAGTGCCAGTCCTCTAGTACTAAGGCTGGCATTGTGACCTTTGTATTACATTCGTATGCAATTTCTGTGTTACATCGGCAATAAGAAGGTCCAAGGGATACAGTAAACCTGAAGTGAAGCATCGGAATCAAAAACTGGACCCACAGTAGAGGTACGAATCATTGAAAGTTAGAGTGTCAGTCCTCTTGTACTTAAGTCGGCATTATGCCTTTTGTATTAAATTCGGATGCAATTTCTGTGTTTCATCGTTAATAAGAAGGTCCAAGGGATACAGTAAATCTGAAGTGAAGCATCGGAATCTAAAACTGGACTCACAGGAGAGGTTCAAAACATAGAAAATTAGAGTGTCAGTCCCCTTGTACTTAAGTCGGCATTGTGCCTTTTGTACTAAATTCGGATGCAATTTCTGTGTTTCATCGTCAATAAGATGGTCCATGGTATACAGTAAACCTGTAGCGAAGCATCGGAATCTAAAACTGGACTCACAGGAGAGGTTCATATCGTAGAAAGTTAGAGTGTCAGTCTTTTTGTACTTAAGTCGGCATTGTGCCTTTTGTATTTAATTCGGATGCAATATCTGTATTTCATCGTCAATAAGAAGATCCAAGGGATACAGTAAACCTGAAGTGAAGCATCGGAATCTAAAACTGGACTCACAGGAGAGGTTAAAATCATAGAATGTTAGAGTGACAGTCTTCTTGTACTTAAGTCGGCATTGTGCCTTTTGTATTAAATTCGGATGCAATTTCTGTGTTTCATCGTCAATAAGAAGGTCCAAGGGATACAGTAAACCTGAAGTGAAGCATCGGAATCAAAAACTGGACTCACAGGAGAGGTTAAAATCATAGAAAGTTAGAGTGTCAGTCCTCTAGTACTAAGGCCGTCATTGTGACCTTTGTATTACATTCGTATGCAATTTCTGTGTTTCATGGGCAATAAGAAGGTCCAAGGGATACAGTAAACCTGAAGTGAAGCATCGGAATCTAAAACTGGACTCACAGGGGAGGTTCAAATCATAGAAAGTTTAAGTGTCAGTCCTCTTGTACTTAAGTCGGAATTGTGACCTTTGTATTAAATTCGGATGCAATTTCTGTGTTTCATCGTCAATAAGTAGGTCCAAGGGATACAGTAAACCTGCAGTGAAGCATCGGAATCTAAAACTGGATTCACAGGAGAGGTTCAAATCATAGAAAGTTAGAGTGTCAGTCCTCTAGTACTAAGGCCGGCATTGTGACCTTTGTATTACATTCGTATGCAATTTCTGTGTTTCATCGGCAATAAGAAGGTCCAAGGGATACAGTAAACCTGAAGTGAAGCATCGGAATCTAAAACTGGACTCACAATAGAGGTTCAAATCGTAGAGAGTTAGAGTGTCAGTCCTCTAGTACTCAGGCCGGCATTGTGACCTTTGTATTACATTCGTATGCAATTTCTGTGTTTCATCGTCAATAAGAAGGTCCATGGTATACAGTAAACCTGTAGCGAAGCATCGGAATCTAAAACTGGACTCACAGGAGAGGTTCACATCGTAGAAAGTTAGAGTGTCAGTCCTTTTGTACTTAAGTCGGCATTGTGCCTTGTGTATTTAATTCGGATGCAATATCTGTATTTCATCGTCAATAAGAAGATCCAAGGGATACAGTAAACCTGAAGTGAAGCATCGGAATCTAAAACTGGACTCACAGGAGAGGTTAAAATCATAGAAAGTTAGAGTGACAGTCTTCTTGTACTTAAGTCGGCATTGTGCCTTTTGTATTAAATTCGGATGCAATTTCTGTGTTTCATCGTCAATAAGAAGGTCCAAGGGGTACAATAAACCTGAAGTGAAGCATCGGAATCAAAAACTGGACTCACAGGAGAGGTTCAAATCATAGAAAGTTAGAGTGTCAGTCCTGTAGTACTAAGGCCGGCATTGTGACCTTTGTATTACATTTGTATGCAATTTCTGTGTTTCATCGTCAATAAGAAGGTCCAAGGGATACAGTAAACCTGAAGTGAAGCATCGGAATCTAAAACTGGACTCACAGGAGAGGTTCAAATCATAGAAAGTTTAAGTGTCAGTCCTCTTGTACTTAAGTCGGAATTCTGACCTTTGTATTAAATTCGGATGCTATTTCTGTGTTTCATCGTCAATAAGTAGGTCCAAGGGATACAGTAAACCTGAAGTGAAGCATCGGAATCTAAAACTGGACTCACAATAGAGGTTCAAATCGTAGTAAGTTAGAGTGTCAGTCCTTTTGTACTTAAATCGGCATTGTGCCATTTGTATTTAATTCGGATGCAATATCTGTATTTCATCGTCAATAAGAAGATCCAAGGGAAACAGTAAACCTGAAGTGAAGCATCGGAATCTAAAACTGGACTCACAGGAGAGGTTAAAATCATAGAAAGTTAGAGTGACAGTCTTCTTGTACTTAAGTCGGCATTGTGCCTTTTGTATTTAATTCGGATGCAATATCTGTATTTCATCGTCAATAAGAAGGTCCAAGGGATACAGTAAACCTGAAGTGAAGCATCGGAATCAAAAACTGGACTCACAGGAGAGGTTAAAATCATAGAAAGTTAGAGTGTCATTCCTCTAGTACTAAGGAAGCATTGTGACCTTTGTATTACATTCGTATGCAATTTCTGTGTTTCATCGGCAATAAGAAGGTCCAAGGGATACAGTAAACCTGAAGTGAAGCATCTGAATCTAAAACTGGACTCACAGGAGAGGTTCAAATCATAGAAAGTTCAAGTGTCAGTCCTCTTGTACTTAAGTCGGAATTGTGACCTTTGTATTAAATTCGGATGCAATTTCTGTATTTCATCGTCAATAAGTAGGTCCAAGGGATACAGTAATCCTGAAGTGAAGCATCGGAATCTAAAACTGGATTCACAGGAGAGTTTCAAATCATAGAATGTTAGAGTGTCAGTCCTCTTGTACTTAAGTCGGCATTGTGCCTTTTGTATTAAATTCGGATGCAATTTCTGTGCTTCATCGTCAATAAGATGGTCCAAGGTATACAGTAAATCTGAAGTGGAGCATCGGAATCTAAAACTGGACTCACAGGAGAGGTTCAAATCGTAGAAAGTTAGAGTGGCAGTCCTTTTGTACTTAAGTCGGCATTGTGCCTTTTGTATTTAATTCGGATGCAATATCTGTGTTTCATCGTCAATAAGAAGATCCAAGGGATACAGTAAACCTAAGGTGAAGCATCGGAATCTAAAACTGGACTCACAGGAGAGGTTAAAATCATAGAAATTTAGAGTGTCAGTCTTCTTGTACTTAAGTCGGCATTGTGCCTTTTGTATTAAATTCGGATGCAATTTCTGTGTTTCATCGTCAATAAGAAGGTCCAAGGGATACAGTAAACCTGAAGTGAAGCATCGGAATCAAAAACTGGACTCACAGGACAGGTACAAATCATTGAAATTTAGACTGACAGTCATCTTGCACTTAAGTCGGCATTGTGCCTTTTGTATTAAAATCGGATGCAATTTCTGTGTTTCATCGTTAATAAGAAGGTCCAAAGGATACAGTAAATCTGAAGTGAAGCATCGGAATCTAAAAGTGGACTCGCAGGAGAGGTTCAAATCAGAGAAAGTTAGAGTGTCTGTCCTCTTGTACTTAAGTCGGCATTGTGACTTTTGTATTAAATTCGGATGCCATTACTGTGTTTCATCGTCAACAAGAAGGTCCAAGGGATACAGTACACCTGAAGTGAAGTATCGGAATCTAAAACTGGACTTACGGGAGGGGTTCAAATCATAGAATGTTAGAGTGTCAGTTCTCTTGTACTGAAGTCGGCATTGTGACTTTTGTATTAAATTCGGATGCAATTTCTGTGATTTATCGTCAATAAGAAGGTCCAAGGGATACAGTAAACCTGAAGTGTAGCATCGGAATCTAAAACTGGACTCTCAGGAGATATTGAAATCATAGAAAGGTAGAGTGTCAGTCCTCTTGTACTTGAGTCGGCATTGTGCCTTTTGTATTTAATTCGGATGCAATTTCTGTGTTTCATCGTCAATAAGAAGGTCCAAGGGATACAGTAAACCTGAAGTGAAGCATCGGAATCTAAAACTGCACTCACAGGAGAGGTTGAAATCATAGAAAGTTAGAGTGTCAGTCTTCTTGTACTTAAGTCGGCATTGTGCCTTTTGTATTAAATTCGGATGCAATTTCTGTGTTTCATCGTCAATAAGAAGATCCAAGGGATACAGTAAACCTGACGTGAAGCATCGGAATCTAAAAGTGGACTCACAGGAGAGGTTCAAATCATAGAAAGTTAGAGTGTCAGTAATCTAGTACTAAGGCCGGCATTGTGACCTTTGTATTACATTCGTATGCAATTTCTGTGTTTCATCGGCAATAAGAAGGTCCAAGGAATACAGTAAACCTGAAGTGAAGCATCGGAATCTAAAACTGGACTCACAGCAGAGGTTCAAATCATAGAAAGTTTAAGTGTCAGTCCTCTTGTACTTATGTCGGAATTGTGACCTTTGTATTAAATTCGGATGCAATTTCTGTGTTAAACCGTCAATAAGTAGGTCCAAGGGATACAGTAAACCTGAAGTGAAGCATCGGAATCTAAAACTGGATTCACAGGAGAGGTTCAAACCATAGAAAGTTAGAGTGTCAGTCCTCTAGTACTAAGGCCGGCATTGTGACCTTTGTATTACATTCGTATGCAATTTCTGTGTTTCATCGGCAATAAGAAGGTCCAAGGGATACAGTAAACCTGAAGTGAAGCATCGGAATCTAAAACTGGACTCACAATAGAGGTTCAAATCGTAGAAAGTTAGAGTGTCAGTCCTCTAGTACTAAGGCCGGCATTGTGACCTTTGTATTACATTCGTATACAATTTCTGTGTTTCATCGTCAATAAGAAGGTTCATGGTATACAGTAAACCTGTAGCGAAGCATCGGAATCTAAAACTGGACTCACAGGAGAGGTTCATATCGTAGAAAGTTAGAGTGTCAGTCCTTTTGTACTAAAGTCGGCATTGTGCCTTTTGTATTTAATTCGGATGCAATATCTGTATTTCATCGTCAATAAGAAGATACAAGGGATATAGTAAACCTGAAGTGAAGCATCGGAATCTAAAACTGGACTCACAGGAGAGGTTAAAATCATAGAAAGTTAGAGTGACAGTCTTCTTGTACTTAAGTCGGCATTGTGCCTTTTGTATTAAATTCGGATGCAATTTCTGTGTTTCATCGTCAATAAGAAGATCCAAGGGATACAGTAAACCTGAAGTGAAGCATCGGAATCAAAAACTGGACTCACAGGAGAGGTTAAAATCATAGAAAGTTAGTGTGTCAGTCCTCTAGTACTAAGGCCGGCATTGTGACCTTTGTATTACATTCGTATGCAATTTCTGTGTTTCATCGGCAATAAGAAGATCCAAGGGATACAGTAAACCTGAAGTGAAGCATCGGAATCTAAAACTGGACTCACAGGAGAGGTTCAAATCATAGAAAGTTTAAGTGTCAGTCCTCTTGTACTTAAGTCGGAATTGTGACCTTTGTATTAAATTCGGATGCAATTTCTGTGTTTCATCGTCAATAAGTAGGTCCAAGGGATACAGTAAACCTGAAGTGAAGCATCGGAATCTAAAACTGGACTCACAATAGAGGTTCAAATCGTAGAAAGTTAGAGTGTCAGTCCTTTTGTACTTAAGTCGGCATTGTGCCTTTTGTATTTAATTCGGATGCAATATCTGTATTTCATCGTCAATAAGAAGATCCAAGGGATACAGTAAACCTGAAGTGAAGCATCGGAATCTAAAACTGGACTCACAGGAGAGGTTAAAATCATAGAAAGTTAGAGTGACAGTCTTCTTGTACTTAAGTCGGCATTGTGCCTTTTGTATTTAATTCGGATGCAATATCTGTATTTCATCGTCAATAAGAAGGTCCAAGGGATACAGTAAACCTGAAGTGAAGCATCGGAATCAAAAACTGGACTCACAGGAGAGGTTAAAATCATAGAAAGTTAGAGTGTCAGTCCTCTAGTACTAAGGGCGGCATTGTGACCTTTGTATTACATTCGTATGCAATTTCTGTGTTTCATCGGCAATAAGAAGGTCCAAGGGATACAGTAAACATGAAGTGAAGCATCGGAATCTAAAACTGGATTCACAGGAGAGGTTCAAATCATAGAAAGTTAGAGTGTCAGTCCTTTTGTACTTAAGACGGCATTGTGCCTTTTGTATTTAATTCGGATGCAATATCTGTGTTTCATCGTCAATAAGAAGATCCAAGGGATACAGTAAACCTAAGGTGAAGCATCGGAATCTAAAACTGGACTCACAGGAGAGGTTAAAATCATAGAAATTTAGAGTGTCAGTCTTCTTGTACTTAAGTCGGCATTGTGCCCTTTGTATTAAATTCGGATGCAATTTGTGTGTTTCATCGTCAATAAGAAGGTCCAAGGGATACAGTAAACCTGAAGTGAAGCATCGGAATCAAAAACTGGACTCACAGGAGAGGTACAAATCATTGAAATTTAGACTGTCAGTCATCTTGTACTTAGGTCGGCATTGTGCCTTTTGTATTAAATTCGGATGCAATTTCTGTGTTTCATCGTTAATAAGAAGGTCCAAAGGATACAGTAAATCTGAAGTGAAGCATCGGAATCTAAAACTGGACTCACAGGAGAGGTTAAAGTCATAGAAAGTTAGAGTGTCAGTCCTCTAGTACTATGGTCGGCCTTGTGACTTTTGGATTAAATTCGGATGCAATTTCTGTGTTTCAGCGTCAATAAGAAGGTCCAAGGGATACAGTAAACCTGACGTGAAGCATCGGAATCTAAAAGTGGACTCACAGGAGAGGTTCAAATCAAAGAAAGTTAGAGTGTCTGTCCTCTTGTACTTAAGTCGGCATAGTGACTTTTGTATTAAATTCGGATGCCATGTCTGTGTTTCATCGTCAACTAGAAGGTCCAAGGGATACAGTACACCTGAAGTGAAGTATCGGAATCTAAAACTGGACTTACGGGAGAGGTTCAAATCACAGAAAGTTAGAGTGTCAGTTCTCTTGTACTTAAGTCGGCATTGTGACTTTTGTATTAAATTCGGATGCAATTTCTGTGATTTATCGTCAATAAGAAGGTCCAAGGGATACAGTAAACCTGAAGTGTAGTATCGGAATCTAAAACTGGACTCTCAGGAGATATTCAAATCATAGAAAGTTAGAGTGTCAGTCCTCTTGTACTTAAGTCGGCATTGTGCCTTTTGTTTTACATTCGGATGCAATTTCCGTGTTTCATCGTCAATAAGAAGGTCCAAGGGATACAGTAAACCTGTTGTGAAGTATCAGAATCAAAAACATGACTCACAGGAGAGGGACGAATCATTGAAAGTAAGAGTGTCAGTCCTCTTGTACTTAAGTCGGCATTGTGCCTTTTGTATTAAATTCGGATGCAATTTCTGTGTTTCATCGTTAATAAGAAGGTCCAAGGGATACAGTAAATCTGAAGTGAAGCATCGGAATCTAAAACTGGGCTCACAGGAGAGGTTCAAATCAATGAAAATTAGAGTGTCAGTCCTCTTGTACTTAAGTCGGCATTGTGCCTCTTGTACTAAATTCGGATGCAATTTCTGTGTTTCATCGTCAATAAGATGGTCCATGGTATACAGTAAACATGTAGCGTTGCATCGGAATCTAAAACTGGATTCACAGGAGAGGTTCAAATCATAGAAAGTTTGAGTGTCAGTTCTCTTGTACTTGAGTCGGAATTGTGACCTTTGTATTAAATTCGGATGCAATTTCTGTGTTTCATTGTCAATAAGAAGGTCCAAGGGATACAGAACACCTGAAGTGAAGTATCGGAATCTAAAACTGGACTTACGGGAGGGGTTCAAATCATAGAAATTTAGAGAGTCAGTTCTCTTGTACTTAAGTCGGCATTGTGACTTTTGTATTAAACTCGAATGCAATTTCTGTAATTTATCGTCAATACGAAGGTCCAAGGGATACAGTAAACCTGAAGTGTAGCGTCGGAATCTAAAACTGGACTCTCAGGAGATATTCAAATCATAGAAAGTTAGAGTGTCAGTCCTCTTGTACTTAAGTCGGCATTGTGCCTTTTGTATTAAATTCGGAGGCAATTTCCGTGTTTCATCGTCAATGAGAAGGTCCAAGGGATACAGTAAATCTGAAGTGAAGCATCGGAATCTAAAACTGGACTCACAGGAGAGGTTCAAATCATACGAATTTAGAGTTTCAGTCCTCTTGTACTTAAGGCGGCATTGTGACTTTTGTATTACATTCGTATGCAATTTCTGTGTTTCATCGTCAATAAGAAGGTCCAAGGGATACAGTAAACCTGAAGTGAAGCATTGGAATCTAAAACTGGACTCACAGGAGAGGTTCAAATCATAGAAGGTTAGAGTGTCAGTCCTCTTGTACTTGAGTCGGCATTGTGCCTTTTGCATTAAATTCGGATGCAATTTCTGTGTTTCATCGTCAATAAGAAGGTCCAAGGGATACAGTAAACCTGAAGTGAAGCATCGGAATCTAAAACTGCACTCACAGGAGAGGTTCAAATCATAGAAAGTTAGAGTGTCAGCTTTCTTGTACTTAAGTCGGCATTGTGCTTTTGTATTTAATTCGGATGCTATTTCTGTGTTTCATCGTCAATAAGAAGGTCCAAGGGAAACAGTAAACCTGAAGTGAAGCATCGGAATCTAAAACTGGACTCACAGGAGAGGTTCAAATCATACAAAGTTAGAGTGTCAGTCCTCTTGTACTTCAGTCGGCATTGTGACTTTTTTATTAAATTGGGATACAATTTCTGTGTTTCATCGTCAATAACAAGGTCCAAGGGATACAGTAAACCTGAAGTGAAGTGTCGGAATCAAAAACTGGACTCACAGGAGGGGTTGAAATCATAGAAAGTTAGAGTGTCAGTCCTCTTGTACTTAAGTCGGCATTGTGACTTTTGTATTAAGTTCGAATGCAATTGCTGTGTTTCATCGTCAATAAGAAGGTCCAAGGGATACAGTAAACCTGAAGTCGAGCATCGGAATCTAAAACTGGACTCAGAGGAGAGGTTCAAATCATAGAAAGTTAGAGTGTCAGTCTTCTTGTACTTAAGTCGGCATCGCGCCTTTTCTATTAAATTCGGATGCAATTTCTGTGTTTCATCGTCAATAAGAAGGTCCAAGGGATACAGTAAACCTGAGGTGAAGCATCGGAATCAAAAACTGGACTCACAGGAGAGGCACAAATCATTGAAGTTTAGAGTGTCAGTCTTCTTGTACTTAAGTCGGCATTGTGCCTTTTGTATTAAATTCGGATGCAATTTCTGTGTTTCATCGTTAATAAGAAGGTCCAAGGGATACAGTAAATCTGAAGTGAAGCATCGGAATCTAAAACTGGACTCACAGGAGAGGTTAAAGTCCTAGAAAGTTAGAGAGTCAGTCCTCTAGTACTAAGGTCGGCATTGTGACTTTTGTATTACATTCGTATGCAATTTCTGTGTTTCATCGTCAATAAGAAGGTCCAAGAGATACAGTAAAGCTGATGTGAAGCATCGGAATCTAAAACTGGACTCACAGGAGAGGTTCAAATCATGGAAAGTTTAAGTGTCAGTCCTCTTGTACTTAAGTCGGAATTGTGACCTTTGTATTAAATTCGGATGCAATTTCTGTGTTTCATCGTCAATAAGAAGATCCAAGGGATACAGTAAACCTGAAGTGAAAAATCGGAATCTAAAACTGGACTCACAGGAGAGGTTCAAATCATAGAAAGTTAGAGTGTCAGTCTTCTTGTACTTAAGTCGGCATTGTGCCTTTTGTTTTAAATTCGGATGCAATTTCTGTGTTTCATCGTCAATAAGAAGGTCCAAGGGATACAGTAAACCTGAAGCGAAGCATCGGAATCAAAAACTGGACTCACAGGAGAGGCACAAATCATTGAAGTTTAGAGTGTCAGTCTTCTTGTACTTAAGTCGGCATTGTGCCTTTTGTATTAAATTCGGATGCAATTTCTGTGTTTCATCGTTAATAAGAAGGTCCAAGGGATACATTAAATCTGAAGTGAAGCATCGGAATCTAAAACTGGACTCACAGGAGTGGTTAAAGTTCTAGAAAGTTAGAGTGTCAGTCCTCTAGTACTAAGGTCGGCATTGTGACTTTTGTATTACATTCGTATGCAATTTCTGTGTTTCATCGTCAATAAGAAGGTCCAAAGGATTCAGTAAAACTGAAGTGAAGCATCGGAATCTAAAACTGGACTCACAGGAGAGGTTCAAATCATAGAAAGTTTAAGTGTCAGTCCTCTTGTACTTAAGTCGGAATTGTGACCTTTGTGTTAAATTCGGATGCAATTTCTGTGTTTCATCGTCAATAAGAAGGTCCAAGGGATACAGTAAACCTGAAGTGAAGCGTCGGAATCCAAAACTGGACTCACAGGAGAGGTTCAAATCATAGAAAGTTAGAGTGTCAGTCCTCTTGTACTTAAGTCGGCATTGTGCCTTTTGTTTTAAATTCGGTTGCAATTTCTGTGTTTCATCGTCAATAAGAAGGTCCAAGGGATACAGTAAACCTGAAGTGAAGCATCGGAATCTAAAGCTGGACTCACAGGAGGGGTTCAAATCATAGAAAGTTGGAGTGTCAGTCCTCTTGTACTTAAGTCGGCATTGTGCCTTTTGTTTTAAATTCGGTTGCAATTTCTGTGTTTCATCGTCAATAAGTAGGTCCAGGGGATACAGTAAATCTGAAGTGAAGCATTGGAATCTAAAACTGGACTCACAGGAGATGTTAAAATCATAGGAAGTTAGAGTGTCAGTCTTCTTGTACTTATGTCGGCATTGTGCCTTTTGTATTAAATTCGGATGCAATCTCTGTGTTTCATCGTCAATAAGAGGGTCCGAGGGATACAGTAAACCTGACGTGAAGCATCGAAATCTAAAACTGGACTCACAGGAGAGGTTCAAATCATACGAATTTAGAGTTTCAGTCCTCTTGTACTTAAGTCGGCATTGTGACATTTGTATCACATTCGTATGCAATTTCTGTGTTTCATCGTCAATAAGAAGGTCCAAGGGATACAGTAAACCTGAAGTGAAGCATCGGAATCTAAAACTGGACTCACAGGAGAGGTTCAAATCATAGAAAGTTAGAGTGTCAGTCCTCTTGTACTTGAGTCGGCATTGGGCCTTTTGTATTAAATTCGGATGCAATTTCTGTGTTTCATCGTTAATAAGAAGGTCCAAGGGATACAGTAAATCTGAAGTGAAGCATCGGAATCAAAAACTGGACTCACAGGAGAGGTTAAAATCACAGAAAGTTAGAGTGTCAGTCCTCTAGTAGTAAGGCCAGCATTGTGACTTTTGCATTACATTCGTATGCAATTTCTGTGTTTCATCGTCAATAAGAAGGTCCAAGGGAAACAGTAAACCTGAAGTGAAGCATCGGTCTCTAAAACTGGACTCACAGGAGAGGTTCAAATCATAGAAAGTTTAAGTGTCAGTCCTCTTGTACTTAAGTCGGAATTGTGACCTTTGTATTAAATTCGGATGCAATTTCTGTGTTTCATCGTCAATAAGTAGGTCCAAGGGATACAGTAAACCTGAAGTGAAGCATCGGAATCTAAAACTGGATTCACAGGAGAGGTTCAATTCATAGAAAGTTAGAGTGTCACTCCTCTTGTACATAAGTCGGTATTGTGCTTTTTGTATTAAATTCGGATGCAATTTCTGGGCTTCATCGTCAATAAGATGGTGCAAGGTATACAGTAAACCTGAAGTGAAGCATCGAAATCTAAAACTGGACTCACAGGAGAGGTTCAAATCGTAGAAAGTTAGAGTGTCAGTCCTTTTGTACTTAAGTCGGCATTGTGCCTTTTGTATTTAATTCGGATGCAATATCTGTGTTTCATCGTCAATAAGGATATCCAAGGGATACAGTAAACCTAAAGTGAAGCATCGGAATCTAAAACTGGACTCACAGGAGAGGTTAAAATCATAGAAAGTTTAAGTGTCAGTCTTCTAGCAACTTATGTCGGCATTGTGCCTTTTGTATTAAATTCGGATGCAATTTCTGTGTTTCATCGTTAATAAGAAGGTCCAAGGGATACAGCAAACCTTACGTGAAGCATCGGAATCTAAAAGTGGACTCACAGGAGAGGTTAAAATCATAGAAAGTTAGAGTCTCAGTCCTCTTGTACTTATGTCGGCATTGTGACTTTTTTATTAAATTCGGTTCAATTTCTGTGTTTCATCGTCAATAAGAAGGTCCAAGGGATACAGTAAACCTGAAGCGAAGTGTCGGAATCAAGAACTGGACTCACAGGAGGGGTTCAAGTCATAGAAAGTTAGAGTGTCCGGTCTCTTGTACTTAAGTCGGCATTGTGACTTTTGTATTAAGTTTGGATGCAATTGCTGTGTTTCATCGTCAATAAGAAGGTCCAAGGGATACAGTAAACCCGAAGTGGAGCATCGGAATCTAAAAATGGACTCAGAGGAGAGGTTCAAATCATAGAAAGTTAGAGTGTCAGTCTTCTTGTACTTAAGTCGGCATTGTGCCTCTTGTATTATATTTGGATGCAATTTCTGTGTTTCATCGTCAATAAGAAGGTCCAAGGGATACAGTAAACCTGAAGTGAAGCACCGGAATCAAAAACTGGACTCACAGGAGAGGTACAAATCATTGAAATTTAGAGTGTCAGTCCTCTTGTACTTATGTCGGCATTGTGCCTTTTGTATTAAATTCGGATGCAATTTCTGTGTTTCATCGTCAATAAGAGGGTCCAAGGGATACAGTAAACCTGACGTGAAGCATCGGAATCTAAAAGTGGACTCACAGGAGAGGTTCAAATCATAGAAAGTTAGAGAGTCTGTCCTCTTGTACTAAGTCGGCATTGTGACTCTTGTATTAAATTCGGATGCCATTTCTGTGTTTCATCGTCAATAAGAAGGTCCAAGGGATACAGTAAACCTGAAGTGAAGTATCGGAATCCAAAACTGGACTTACGGGAGGGGTTCATATCATAGATAGTTAGAGTGTCAGTTCTCTTGTACTTAAGTCGGCATTGTGACTTTCGTATTAAATTCGGATGCAATTTCTGTGATTCATCATCAATAAGAAGGTCCAAGGGATACAGTAAACCTGAAGTGTAGCATCGGAATCTAAAACTGGACTCTCAGGAGATATTCATATCATAGAAAGTTAGAGTGTCAGTCCTCTTGTACTTAAGTCGGCATTGTGCCTTTTATAATAAATTCGGATGCAATTTCTGTGTTTCATCGTGAATGAGAAGGTCCAAGGGATACAGTAAATCTGAAGTGAAGCATCGGAATCTAAAACTGGACTCACAGGAGAGGTTCAAATCATACGAATTTAGAGTTTCAGTCCTTTTGAACTTAAGTCGGCATTGTGACTTTTGTATTACATTCGTATGCAATTTCTGTGTTTCATCGTCAATAAGAAGGTCCAAGGGATACAGTAAACCTGAAACGAAGCATCGGAATCTAAAACTGGACTCACAGGAGAGGTTCAAATCATAGAAACTTTAAATGTCAGTCCTCTTGTACTTAAGTCGGCATTGTGCCTTTTGTATTAAATTCGGATGCAATTTCTGTGTTTCATCGTCAATAAGAAGGTCCAAGGGATACAGTAAACCTGAAGTGAAGCTTCGAAATCTAAAATTGGCCTCACAGGAGAGGTTCAAACCATAGAAAGTTAGAGTGTCAGTCTTCTTGTACTTAAGTCGGCATTGTGCCTTTTGTATTAAATTCGGATGCAGTTTCTGTGTTTCATCGTTAATAAGAAGGTCCAAGGGATACAGTAAACCTGAATTGAAGTGTCGGAATCAAAAACTGGACTCACAGGAGGGGTTCAAATCATAGAAAGTTAGAGTCTCAGTTCTCTTGTACTTAAGTCGGCATTATGACTTTTGTATTACATTCGTATGCAATTTCTGTGTTTCACCGTCAATAAGAAGGTCCAAGGGATACAGTAAACCTGAAGGGAAGTGTCGGAATCAAGAACTGGACTCACAGGAGGGGTTTAAAACATAGAAAGTTAGAGTGTCAGTTCTCTTGTACTTAAGTCGGCATTGTGACTTTTGTATTAAGTTCGGATGCAATTCCTGTGTTTTATCGTCAATAAGAAGGTCCAAGGGATGCAGTAAACCTGAAGTAAAGCATCGTAATCTAAAACTGGACTCAGAGGAGAGGTTCAAATCATAGAAAGTTAGAGTGTCAGTCTTCTTGTACTTAAGTCGGCATTGTGCCTTTTGTATTAAATTTGGATGCAATTTCTGTGTTTCATCGTCAATAAGAAGGTCCAAGGGATACAGTAAACCTGAAGTGAAGCACCGGTATCAAAAACTGGACTCACAGGAGAGGTACAAATCATTGAAATTTAGAGTGTCAGTCCTCTTGTACTTAAGTCGGCATTGTGTCTTTTGTATTAAATTCGGATGCAATTTCTGTGTTTCATCGTTAATAAGGAGGTCCAAGGGATACAGTAAATCTGAAGTGAAGCATCGGAATCTAAAACTAGACTCACAGGAGAGGTTAAAGTCATAGAAAGTTAGAGTGTCAGTCCTCTTGTACTTAAGTCGGCATTGTGCCTTTTGTATTAAATTCGGATGCAATTTCTGTGTTTCATCGTTAATGAGAAGGTCCAAGGGATACAGTAAATCTGAAGTGAATTATCGGAATCTAAAACTGGACTCACAGGAGAGGTTCTAATCATACGAATTTAGAGTTTCAGTCCTCTTGTACTTGAGTCAGCTATTGTGACTTTTGTATTACATTCGTATGCAATTTCTGAGTTTCATCGTCAATAGGAAGGTCCAAGGGTTACAGTAAACCTGAAGTGAAGCATCGGAATCTAAAACTGGACTCACAGGAGAGGTTCAAATCATAGAAAGTTAGAGTGTCAGTCCTCATGTACTTGAGTCGGCATTGTGCCTTTTGTATTAAATTCGGATGCAATTTCTGTGTTTCATCGTTAATAAGAAGGTCCAAGGGATACAGTAAACCTGAAGTGAAGCATCGGAATCTAAAACTGCACTCACAGGAGAGGTTCAAATCATAGAAAGCTAGAGTGTCAGTCCTCTTGTACTTAAGTCGACATTTTGCCTTTTGTATTAAATTCGGATGCAATTTCTGTGCTTCATCGTCAATAAGATGGTCCAAGGTATACAGTAAACCTGAAGTGAAGCATCGGAATCTAAAACTGGACTCACAGGAGAGGTTCAAATCATAGAAAGTTAGAGTGTCTGTCCTCTTGTACTTAAGTCGGCATTTCGACTTTTGTATTAAATTCGGATGCCATTTCTGTGTTTCATCGTCAATAAGAAGGTCCAAGGGATACAGTAAACCTGAATAAAAGTATCGGAATCTAAATCTGGACTTACGGGAGGGGTTCAAATCATAGAAAGTTAGAGTGTCAGTTCTCTTGTACTTAAGTCGGCATTGTGACTTTTGTATTAAATTCTGATGCAATTTCTGTGATTCATCGTCAATAAGTAGGTCCAAGGGATACAGTAAACCCGAAGTGTAGCATCGGAATCTAAAACTGGACTCTCAGGAGATATTCAAATCATAGAAACTTAGAGTGTCAGTCCTCTTGTACTTAAGTCGGCATTGTGCATTTTGTATTAAATTTGGATGCAATTTCTGTGTATCATCGTTAATGAGAAGGTCCAAGGGATACAGTAAATCTGAAGTGAAGCATCGGAATCTAAAACTGGACTCACAGGAGAGGTTCAAATCATACGAATTTAGAGTTTCAGTCCTCTTGTACTTAAGTCGGCATTGTGACTTTTGTATTACATTCGGATGCAATTTCTGTGTTTCTTCGTCAATAAGAAGGTCCAAGGGATACAGTAAACCTGAAGTGAAGCATCGGAATCTAAAACTGGACTCACAGGAGAGGTTCAAATCATAGAAAGTTAGAGTGTCAGTCCTCTTGTACTTGAGTCGGCATTGTGCCTTTTGTATTAAATTCAGATGCAATTTCTGTGTTTCATCGTTAATAAGAAGGTCCAAGGGATACAGTAAATCTGAAGTGAAGCATCGGAATCTAAAACTGGACTCACAGGAGAGGTTAAAGTCATAGAAAGTTAGAGTGTCAGTCCTCTAGTACTAAGGTCGGCATTGTGACTTTTGTATTAAATTCGGATGCAATTTCTGTGTTTCATCGTCATTAAGAAGGTCCAAGGGATACAGTAAACCTGACGTGAAGCATCGGAATCTAAAAGTGGACTCACAGGACAGGTTCAAATCATAGAAAGTTAGAGTGTCTGTCCTCTTGTACTTAAGTCGGCATTGTGACTTTTGTATTATATTCGGATGCCATTTCTGTGTTTCATCGTTAATAAGAAGGTCCAAGGGAAACAGTAAACCTGACGTGAAGCATCGGAATCTAAAAGTGGACTCACAGGAGAGGTTCAAATCATAGTAAGTTAGAGTGTCAGTCCTCTTGTACTTAAGTCGGCATTGTGACATTTTTATTAAATTCGGTTCAATTTCTGTGTTTCATCGTCAATAAGAAGGTCCAAGTGATACAGTAAACCTGAAGTGAAGTGTCGGAATCAAGAACTGGACTCACAGGAGGGGTTCAAATCATAGAAAGTTAGAGTGTCAGTCCTCTTGTACTTAAGTCGGCATTGTGCCTTTTGTATTAAATTCGGATGCAATTTCTGTGTTTCATCGTTAATGAGAAGGTCCAAGGGATACAGTAAATCTGATGTGAATTATCGGAATCTAAAGCTGGACTCACAGGAGAGGTTCAAATCATACGAATTTAGAGTTTCAGTCCTCTTGTACTTAAGTCGGCATTGTGACTTTTGTATTACATTCGTATGAATTACTGTGTTTCATCGTCAATAAGAAGGTACAAGGGATACAGTAAACCTGAAGTGAAGCATCGGAATCTAAATCTGGACTCACAGGAGAGGTTCAAATCATAGAAAGTTAGAGTGTCAGTCCTCTTGTACTTGAGTCGGCATTGTGCCTTTTGTATTAAATTCGGATGCAATTTCTGTGTTTCATCGTTAATAAGAAGGTCCAAGGGATACAGTAAATCTGAAGTGAAGCATCGGAATCTAAAACTGGACTCACAGGAGAGGTTAAAATCATAGAACGTTAGAGTATCAGTCCTCTAGTACTAAGGTCGGCATTGTGACTTTTGTATTCATTCGTATGCAATTTCTGGGTTTCATCGTCAATAAGATGGTCCAAGGGGTACAGTAAACCTGAAACGAAGCATCGGAATCTAAAACTGGACTCACAGGAGAGGCTCAAATCATAGAAATTTTAAGTGTCAGTCCTCTTGCACTTAAGTCGGCATTGTGCCTTTTGTATTAAATTCGGATGCAATTTCTGTGTTTCATCGTCAATAAGAAGGTCCAAGGGATACAGTAAACCTGAAGTGAAGCATCGGAATCTAAAACTGCACTCGCAGGAGAGGTTCAAATCATAGAAAGCTAGAGTGTCAGTCCTCTTGTACTTAAGTCGGCATTTCGACTTTTTGTATTAAATTCGGATGCCATTTCTGTGTTTCATCGTCAATAAGAAGGTCCAAGGGATACAGTAAACCTGAATAAAAGTATCGGAATCTAAATCTGGACTTACGGGAGAGGTTAAAGACATAGAAAGTTAGAGTGTCAGTCCTCTAGTACTAAGGTCGGCATTGTGACTTTTGTATTAAATTCGGATGCAATTTCTGTGTTTCATCGTCATTAAGAGGGTCCAAGGGATACAGTAAACCTGACGTGAAGCATCGGAATCTAAAAGTGGACTCACAGGACAGGTTCAAATCATAGAAAGTTAGAGTGTCTGTCCTCTTGTACTTAAGTCGGCATTGTGACTTTTGTATTATATTCGGATGCCATTTCTGTGTTTCATCGTTAATAAGAAGGTCCAAGGGAAACAGTAAACCTGACGTGCAGCATCGGAATCTAAAAGTGGACTCACAGGAGAGGTTCAAATCATAGAAAGTTAGAGTGTCAGTCCTCTTGTACTTATGTCGGCATTGTGACATTTTTATTAAATTCGGTTCAATTTCTGTGTTTCATCGTCAATAAGAAGGTCCAAGGGATACAGTAAACCTGAAGTGAAGTGTCGGAATCAAGAACTGGACTCACAGGAGGGGTTCAAATCATAGAAAGTTAGAGTGTCAGTCCTCTTGTACTTAAGTCGGCATTGTGCCTTTTGTATTAAATTCGGATGCAATTTCTGTGTTTCACCGTTAATGAGAAGGTCCAAGGGATACAGTAAATCTGATGTGAATTATCGGAATCTAAAACTGGACTCACAGGAGAGGTTCAAATCATACGAATTTAGAGTTTCAGTCCTCTTGTACTTAAGTCGGCATTGTGACTTTTGTATTAAATTCTGATGCAATTTCTGTGATTCATCGTCAATAAGAAGGTCCAAGGGATACAGTAAACCCGAAGTGTAGCATCGGAATCTTAAACTGGACTTTCAGGAGATATTCAAATCATAGAAACTTAGAGTGTTAGTCCTCTTGTACTTAAGTCGGCATTGTGCATTTTGTATTAAATTTGGATGCAATTTCTGTGTTTCATCGTTAATGAGAAGGTCCAAGGGATACAGTACATCTGAAGTGAAGCATCGGAATCTAAAACTGGACTCACAGGAGAGTTTCAAATCATACGAATTTAGAGTTTCAGTCCTCTTGTACTTAAGTCGGCATTGTGACTTTTGTATTACATTCGTATGCAATTTCTGTGTTTCTTCGTCAATAAGAAGGTCCAAGGGATACAGTAAACCTGAAGTGAAGTATCGGAATATAAAACTGGACTTACGGGAGGGGTTTTAAATCATAGAAAGTTAGAGTGTCAGTTCTCTTGTACTTAAGTCGGCATTGTGACTTTTGTATTAAATTCGGATGCAATTTCTGTGATTCATCGTCAATAAGAAGGTATAAGGGATACAGTAAACCTGAAGTGAAGCATTGGAATCTAAAACTGGACTCACAGGAGAGGATCAAATCATAGAAAGTTTAAGTGTCAGTCCTCTTGTACTTAAGTCGGCATTGTGCCTTTTGTATTAAATTCGGATGCAATTTCTGTGTTTCATCGTCAATAAGAGGATCCAAGGGATACAGTAAAACTGAAGTGAAGCATCGGAATCTAAAACTGCACTCACAGGAGAGGTTCAAATCATAGAAAGTTTAAGTGTCAGTCCTCTTGTACTTAAGTCGGAATTGTGACCTTTGTATTAAATTCGGATGCGATTTCTGTGTTTCATCGTCAATAAGAAGGTCCAAGGGATACAGTAAACCTGAAGTGAAGCATCGGAATCTAAAACTGAACTCACAGGAGAGGTTCAAGTCATAGAAAGTTAGAGTGTCAGTCCTCGTGTACTTAAGTCAGCATTGTGCCTTTTGTTTTAAATTCGGTTGCAATTTCTGTGTTTCATCGTCAATAAGGAGGTCCAAGGGATACAGTAAACCTGACGTGAAGCATCGGAAACTAAAACTGGACTCACAGGAGAGGTTCAAATCATAGAAAGTTAGAGTGTCAGTCCTCTTGTACTTAAGTCGGCATTGTGCCTTTTGTATTAAATTCGGATGCAATTTCTGTGTTTCATCGTCAATAAGATGGTCCATGGTATACAGTAAACCTGTAGTGAATTATCGGAATCTAAAACTGGACTCACAGGAGAGGTTCAAATCATACGAATTTAGAGTTTCAGTCCTCTTGTACTTAAGTCGGCATTGTGACTTTTGTATTAAATTCTGATGCAATTTCTGTGATTCATCGTCAATAAGAAGGTCCAAGGGATACAGTAAACCCGAAGTGTAGCATCGGAATCTTAAACTGGACTTTCAGGAGATATTCAAATCATAGAAACTTAGAGTGTTAGTCCTCTTGTACTTAAGTCGGCATTGTGCATTTTGTATTAAATTTGGATGCAATTTCTGTGTTTCATCGTTAATGAGAAGGTCCAAGGGATACAGTACATCTGAAGTGAAGCATCGGAATCTAAAACTGGACTCACAGGAGAGTTTCAAATCATACGAATTTAGAGTTTCAGTCCTCTTGTACTTAAGTCGGCATTGTGACTTTTGTATTACATTCGTATGCAATTTCTGTGTTTCTTCGTCAATAAGAAGGTCCAAGGGATACAGTAAACCTGAAGTGAAGTATCGGAATATAAAACTGGACTTACGGGAGGGGTTTTAAATCATAGAAAGTTAGAGTGTCAGTTCTCTTGTACTTAAGTCGGCATTGTGACTTTTGTATTAAATTCGGATGCAATTTCTGTGATTCATCGTCAATAAGAAGGTATAAGGGATACAGTAAACCTGAAGTGAAGCATTGGAATCTAAAACTGGACTCACAGGAGAGGATCAAATCATAGAAAGTTTAAGTGTCAGTCCTCTTGTACTTAAGTCGGCATTGTGCCTTTTGTATTAAATTCGGATGCAATTTCTGTGTTTCATCGTCAATAAGAGGATCCAAGGGATACAGTAAAACTGAAGTGAAGCATCGGAATCTAAAACTGCACTCACAGGAGAGGTTCAAATCATAGAAAGTTTAAGTGTCAGTCCTCTTGTACTTAAGTCGGAATTGTGACCTTTGTATTAAATTCGGATGCGATTTCTGTGTTTCATCGTCAATAAGAAGGTCCAAGGGATACAGTAAACCTGAAGTGAAGCATCGGAATCTAAAACTGAACTCACAGGAGAGGTTCAAGTCATAGAAAGTTAGAGTGTCAGTCCTCGTGTACTTAAGTCAGCATTGTGCCTTTTGTTTTAAATTCGGTTGCAATTTCTGTGTTTCATCGTCAATAAGGAGGTCCAAGGGATACAGTAAACCTGACGTGAAGCATCGGAAACTAAAACTGGACTCACAGGAGAGGTTCAAATCATAGAAAGTTAGAGTGTCAGTCCTCTTGTACTTAAGTCGGCATTGTGCCTTTTGTATTAAATTCGGATGCAATTTCTGTGTTTCATCGTCAATAAGATGGTCCATGGTATACAGTAAACCTGTAGTGAAGCATCGGAATCTAAAACTGGACTCACAGGAGAGGTTCAAATCGTAGAAAGTTAGAGTGTCAGTCCTTTTGTACTTAAGTCGGCATTGTCCCTTTTGTGTTTAATTCGGATGAAATATCTGTGTTTCATCATCAATAAGAAGATCCAAGGGATACAGTAAACCTAAAGTGAAGCATCGGAATCTAAAACTGGACTCACAGGAGAGGTTCAAATCATAGAAAGTTAGAGTGTCTGTCCTCTTGTACTTAAGTCGGCATTGTGACTTTTGTATTAAATTCGGATGCCATTTCTGTGTTTCATCGTCAATAAGAAGGTCCAAGGGATACAGTAAACCTGAAGTGAAGTATCGGAATCCAAAACTGGACTTACGGGAGGGGTTCATATCATAGAAAGTTAGAGTGTCAGTTCTCTTGTACTTAAGTCGGCATTGTGACTTTTGTATTAAATTCGGATGCAATTTCTGTGATTCATCGTCAATAAGAAGGTCCAAGCGATACAGTAAACCTGAAGTGTAGCATCGGAATCTAAAACTGGACTCTCAGGAGATATTCAAATCATAGAAAGTTAGAGTGTCAGTCCTCTTGTACTTAAGTCGGCATTGTGCCTTTTGTATTAAATTCGTACGCAATTTCTGTGTTTCATCGTTAATGAGAAAGTCCAAGGGATACAGTAAACCTGACGTGAAGCATCGGAATATAAAAGTGGACTCACAGGAGAGGTTCAAATCATAGAAAGTTATAGTGTCTGTCCTCTTGTACTTAAGTCGGCATTGTGACTTTTGTATTAAATTCGGATGCCATTTCTGTGTTTCATCGTCAATAAGAAGGTCCAAGGGATACAGTAAACCTGAAGTGAAGCATCGGAATCTAAAACTGGACTCTCAGGAGATGTTCAAATCATAGAAAGTTAGAGTGTCAGTCCTCTTGTACTTAAGTCGGCATTGTGCATTTTGTATTAAATTTGGATGCAATTTCTGTGTTTCATCGTTAATGAGAAGGTCCAAGGGATACAGTAAATCTGAAGTGAAGCATCGGAATCTAAAACTGGACTCACAGGACAGGTTCAAATCATACGAATTTAGTGTTTCAGTCCTCTTGTACTTAAGTCGGCATTGTGACTTTTGTATTACATTCGTATGCAATTTTTGTGTTTCTTCGTCAATAAGAAGGTCCAAGGGATACAGTAAACCTGAAGTGAAGCATCGGAATCTAAAACTGGACTCACAGGAGAGGTTCAAATCATAGAAAGTTAGAGTGTCAGTCCTCTTGTACTTGAGTCGGCATTGTGCCTTTTGTATTAAATTCGGATGCAATTTCTGTGTTTCATCGATAATAAGAAGGTCCAAGGGATACAGTAAATCTGAAGTGGAGCATCGGAATGTTAAACTGGACTCACAGGAGAGGTTAAAATCGTAGATCGTTAGAGTGTCAATCCTCTAGTACTAAGGTCGGCATTGTGACTTTTAGATTACATTCGTATGCAATTTCTGTGTTTCATCGTCAATAAGAAGGTCCAAGGGATACAGTAAACCTGAAACGAAGCATCGGAATCTAAAACTGGACTCACAGGAGAGGTTCAAATCATAGAAAGTTTAAGTGTCAGTCCTCTTGTACTTAAGTCGGAATTGTGACCTTTGTATTAAATTCGGATGCAATTTCTGTGTTTCATCGTCAATAAGTAGGTCCAAGGGATACAGTAAACCTGAAGTGAAGCACCGGAATCAAAAACTGGACTCACAGGAGAGGTACAAATCATTGAAATTTAGATGTGTCAGTCATCTTGTACTTAAGTCGGCATTGTGCCTTTTGTATTAAATTCGGATGCAATTTCTGTGTTTCATCGTTAATAAGAAGGTCCAAGGGATACAGTAAATCTGAGGTGAAGCATCGGAATCTAAAACTGGACTCACAGGAGAGGTTAAAGTCATAGAAAGTTAGAGTGTCAGTCTTCTTGTACTTAAGTCGGGATTGTGCCTTTTGTATTAAAATTGGATGCAATTTCTGTGATTCATCGTCAATAAGAAGGTCCAAGGGATACAGTAAACCTGAAGTGAAGTTTCGGAATCTAAAGCTGGACTTACGGGAGGGGTTCAAATCATAGAAAGTTAGAGTGTCAGTTCTCTTGTACTTACGTCGGCATTGTGACTTTTGTATTAAATTCGGATGCAATTTCTGTGATTCATCGTCAATTAGAAGGTCCAAGGGATACAGTAAACCTGAAGTGTAGCATCGGAATCTAAAACTGGACTCTCAGGAGATATTCAAATCATAGAAAGTTAGAGTGTCAGTCCTCTTGTACTTAAGTCGGCATTGTGCCTTTTGTATTAAATTCGGATGCAATTTCTGTGCTTCATCGTTAGTGAGAAGGTCCAAGGGATACAGTAAATCTGATGTGATTTATCGGAATCTAAAACTGGACTCACAGGAGAGGTTCAAATCATACGAATTTAGAGTTTCAGTCCTCTTGTACTTAAGTCGGCATTGTGACTTTTGTATTACATTCGTATGCAATTTCTGTGTTTCATCGTCAATAAGAAGATCCAAGGGATACAGTAAACCTGAAGTGAAGCATCGGAATCTAAAACTGGACTCACAGGAGAGGTTCAAATCATAGAAATTTTAAGTGTCAGTCCTCTTGCACTTAAGTCGGCATTGTGCCTTTTGTATTAAATTCGGATGCAATTTCTGTGTTTCATCGTCAATAAGAAGGTCCAAGGGATACAGTACACCTGAAGTGAAGCATCGGAATCTAAAACTGCACTCACAGGAGAGGTTCAAATCATAGAAAGCTAGAGTGTCAGTCCTCTTGTACTTAAGTCGGCATTTCGACTTTTGTATTAAATTCGGATGCCATTTCTGTGTTTCATCGTCAATAAGAAGGTCCAAGGGATACAGTAAACCTGAAGTGAAGTATCGGAATCTGAAACTGGACTTACGGGAGGGGTTCAAATCATAGAAAGTTAGAGTGTCAGTTCTCTTGTACTTAAGTCGGCATTGTGACTTTTGTATTAAATTCGGATGCAATTTCTGTGATTCATCGTCAATAAGAAGGTCCAAGGGATACAGTAAACCTGAAGTGAAGCATTGGAATCAAAAACTGGACTCACAGGAGAGGTACAAATCATTGAAGTTTAGAGTGTCAGTCCGCTTGTACTTATGTCGGCATTGTGCCTTTTGTATTAGATTCGGATGCAATTTCTGTGTTTCATCGTTAATAAGAAGGTCCAAGGGATACAGTAAACCTGAAGTGTAGCATCGGAATCTAAAACTGGACTCTCAGGAGATATTCAAATCATAGAAAGTTAGAGTGTCAGTCCTCTTGTACTTAAGTCGGCATTGTGCCTTTTGTATTAAATTCGTACGCAATTTCTGTGTTTCATCGTTAATGAGAAAGTCCAAGGGATACAGTAAACCTGACGTGAAGCATCGGAATATAAAAGTGGACTCACAGGAGAGGTTCAAATCATAGAAAGTTAGAGTGTCTGTCCTCTTGTACTTAAGTCGGCATTGTGACTTTTGTATTAAATTCGGATGCCATTTCTGTGTTTCATCGTCAATAAGAAGGTCCAAGGGATACAGTAAACCTGAAGTGAAGTATCGGAATCCAAATCTGGACTTACGGGAGGGGTTCATATCATAGAAAGTTAGAGTGTCAGTTCTCTTGTACTGAAGTCGGCATTGTGACTTTTGTATTAAATTCGGATGTAATTTCTGTGTTTCATTGTTAATAAGAAGGTCCAAGGGATACAGTAAACCTGAAGTGAAGCATCGGAATCTAAAACTGCACTCACAGGAGAGGTTCAAATCATAGAAAGCTAGAGTGTCATTCCTCTTGTACTTAAGTCGGCATTTTGCCTTTTGTATTAAATTCGGATGCAATTTCTGTGCTTCATCGTCAATAAGATGGTCCAAGGTATACAGTAAACCTGAAGTGAAGCATCGGAATCTAAAACTGGACTCACAGGAGAGGTTCAAATCATAGAAAGTTAGAGTGTCTGTCCTCTTGTACTTAAGTCGGCATTTCGACTTTTGTATTAAATTCGGATGCCATTTCTGTGTTTCATCGTCAATAAGAAGGTCCAAGGGATACAGTAAACCTGAAGTAAAGTGTCGGAATCTAAATCTGGACTTACGGGAGGGGTTCAAACCATAGAAAGTTAGAGTGTCAGTTCTCTTGTACTTAAGTCGGCATTGTGACTTTTGTATTAAATTCTGATGCAATTTCTGTGATTCATCGTCAATAAGAAGGTCCAAGGGATACAGTAAACCCGAAGTGTAGCATCGGAATCTAAAACTGGACTCTCAGGAGATATTCAAATCATAGAAAGTTAGTGTCAGTCCTCTTGTACTTAAGTCGGCATTGTGCATTTTGTATTAAATTTGGATGCAATTTCTGTGTTTCATCGTTAATGAGAAGGTCCAAGGGATACAGTAAATCTGAAGTGAAGCATCGGAATCTAAAACTGGACTCACAGGAGAGGTTCAAATCATACGAATTTAGTGTTTCAGTCCTCTTGTACTTAAGTCGGCATTGTGACTTTTGTATTACATTCGTATGCAATTTCTGTGTTTCTTCGTCAATAAGAAGGTCCAAGGGATACAGTAAACCTGAAGTGAAGCATCGGAATCTAAAACTGGACTCACAGGAGAGGTTCAAAACATAGAAAGTTAGAGTGTCAGTCCTCTTGTACTTGAGTCTGCATTGTGCCTTTTGTATTACATTCGGATGCAATTTCTGTGTTTCATCGATAATAAGAAGGTCCAAGGGATACAGTAAATCTGAAGTGGAGCATCGGAATCTAAAACTGGACTCACAGGAGAGGTTAAAATCGTAGATCGTTAGAGTGTCAGTCCTCTAGTACTAAGGTCGGCATTGTGACTTTTAGATTACATTCGTATGCAATTTCTGTGTTTCATCGTCAGTAAGAAGGTCCAAGGGATACAGTAAACCTGAAACGAAGCATCGGAATCTAAAACTGGACTCACAGGAGAGGTTCAAATCATAGAAAATTTAAGTGTCAGTCCTCTTGTACTTAAGTCGGAATTGTGACCTTTGTATTAAATTCGGATGCAATTTCTGTGTTTCATCGTCAATAAGTAGGTCCAAATGATACAGTAAACCTGAAGTGAAGCACCGGAATCAAAAACTGGACTCACAGGAGAGGTACAAATCATTGAAATTTAGATGTGTCAGTCATCTTGTACTTAAGTCGGCATTGTGCCTTTTGTATTAAATTCGGATGCAATTTCTGTGTTTCATCGTTAATAAGACGGTCCAAGGGATACAGTAAATCTGAGGTGAAGCATCGGAATCTAAAACTGGACTCACAGGAGAGGTTAAAGACATAGAAAGTTAGAGTGTCAGTCTTCTTGTACTTAAGTCGGGATTGTGCCTTTTGTATTAAAATTGGATGCAATTTCTGTGATTTATCGTCAATAAGAAGGTCCAAGGGATACAGTAAACCTGAAGTGAAGTTTCGGAATCTAAAGCTGGACTTACGGGAGGGGTTCAAATCATAGAAAGTTAGAGTGTCAGTTCTCTTGTACTTAAGTCGGCATTGTGACTTTTGTATTAAATTCGGATGCAATTTCTGTGATTCATCGTCAATTAGAAGGTCCAAGGGATACAGTAAACCTGAAGTGTAGCATCGGAATCTAAAACTGGACTCTCAGGAGATATTCAAATCATAGAAAGTTAGAGTGTCAGTCCTCTTGTACTTAAGTCGGCATTGTGCCTTTTGTATTAAATTCGGATGCAATTTCTGTGCTTCATCGTTAGTGAGAAGGTCCAAGGGATACAGTAAATCTGATGTGATTTATCGGAATCTAAAACTGGACTCACAGGAGAGGTTCAAATCATACGAATTTAGAGTTTCAGTCCTCTTGTACTTAAGTCGGCATTGTGACTTTTGTATTACATTCGTATGCAATTTCTGTGTTTCATCGTAAATAAGAAGATCCAAGGGATACAGTAAACCTGAAGTGAAGCATCGGAATCTAAAACTGGACTCACAGGAGAGGTTCAAATCATAGAAATTTTAAGTGTCAGTCCTCTTGCACTTAAGTCGGCATTGTGCCTTTTGTATTAAATTCGGATGCAATTTCTGTGTTTCATCGTCAATAAGAAGGTCCAAGGGATACAGTACACCTGAAGTGAAGCATCGGAATCTAAAACTGCACTCACAGGAGAGGTTCAAATCATAGAAAGCTAGAGTGTCAGTCCTCTTGTACTTAAGTCGGCATTTCGACTTTTGTATTAAATTCGGATGCCATTTCTGTGTTTCATCGTCAATAAGAAGGTCCAAGGGATACAGTAAACCTGAAGTGAAGTATCGGAATCTGAAACTGGACCTACGGGAGGGGTTCAAATCATAGAAAGTTAGAGTGTCAGTTCTCTTGTACTTAAGTCGGCATTGTGACTTTTGTATTAAATTCGGATGCAATTTCTGTGATTCATCGTCAATAAGAAGGTCCAAGGGATACAGTAAACCTGAAGTGAAGCATTGGAATCAAAAACTGGACTCACAGGAGAGGTACAAATCATTGAAGTTTAGAGTGTCAGTCCGCTTGTACTTAAGTCGGCATTGTGCCTTTTGTATTAGATTCGGATGCAATTTCTGTGTTTCATCGTTAATAAGAAGGTCCAAGGGATACAGTAAACCTGAAGTGTAGCATCGGAATCTAAAACTGGACTCTCAGGAGATATTCAAATCATAGAAAGTTAGAGTGTCAGTCCTCTTGTACTTAAGTCGGCATTGTGCCTTTTGTATTAAATTCGTACGCAATTTCTGTGTTTCATCGTTGATGAGAAAGTCCAAGGGATACAGTAAACCTGACGTGAAGCATCGGAATATAAAAGTGGACTCACAGGAGAGGTTCAAATCATAGAAAGTTAGAGTGTCTGTCCTCTTGTACTTAAGTCGGCATTGTGACTTTTGTATTAAATTCGGATGCAATTTCTGTGTTTCATCGTCAATAAGTAGGTCCAAATGATACAGTAAACCTGAAGTGAAGCACCGGAATCAAAAACTGGACTCACAGGAGAGGTACAAATCATTGAAATTTAGATGTGTCAGTCATCTTGTACTTAAATCGGCATTGTGCCTTTTGTATTAAATTCGGATGCAATTTCTGTGTTTCATCGTTAATAAGAAGGTCCAAGGGATACAGTAAATCTGAAGTGAAGCATCGGAATCTAAAACTGGACTCACAGGAGAGGTTAAAGTCATAGAAAGTTAGAGTGTCAGTCTTCTTGTACTTAAGTCGGCATTGTGCCTTTTGTATTAAAATTGGATGCAACTTCAGTGATTCATCGTCAATAAGAAGGTCCAAGGGATACAGTAAACCTGAAGTGAAGTTTCGGAATCTAAAGCTGGACTTACGGGAGGGGTTCAAATCATAGAAAGTTAGAGTGTCAGTTCTCTTGTACTTAAGTCGGCATTGTGACTTTTGCATTAAATTCGGATGCAATTTCTGTGATTCATCGTCAATTAGAAGGTCCAAGGGATACAGTAAACCTGAAGTGTAGCATCGGAATCTAAAACTGGACTCTCAGGAGATATTCAAATCATAGAAAGTTAGAGTGTCAGTCCTCTTCTACTTAAGTCGGCATTGTGCCTTTTGTATTAAATTCGGATGCAATTTCTGTGTTTCATCGTTAATGAGAAGGTCCAAGGGATACAGTAAATCTGATGTGAATTATCGGAATCTAAAACTGGACTCACAGGAGAGGTTCAAATCATACGAATTTAGAGTTTCAGTCCTCTTGTACTTAAGTCGGCATTGTGACTTTTGTATTACATTCGTATGCAATTTCTGTGTTTCATCGTCAATAAGAAGGTCCAAGGGATACAGTAAACCTGAAGTGAAGCATCGGAATCTAAAACTGGACTCACAGGAGAGGTTCAAATCATAGAAATTTTAAGTGTCAGTCCTCTTGCACTTAAGTCGGCATTGTGCCTTTTGTATTAAATTCGGATGCAATTTCTGTGTTTCATCGTCAATAAGAAGGTCCAAGGGATACAGTAAACCTGAAGTGAAGCATCGGAATCTAAAACTGCACTCACAGGAGAGGTTCAAATCATAGAAAGCTAGAGTGTCAGCCCTCTTGTACTTAAGTCGGCATTTCGACTTTTGTGTTAAATTCGGATGCCATTTCTGTGTTTCATCGTCAATAAGAAGGTCCAAGGGATACAGTAAACCTGAAGTGAAGTATCGGAATCTGAAACTGGACTTACGGGAGGGGTTCAAATCATAGAAAGTTAGAGTGTCAGTTCTCTTGTACTTAAGTCGCTATTGTGACTTTTGTATTAAATTCGGATGCAATTTCTGTGATTCATCGTCAATAAGAAGGTCCAAGGGATACAGTAAACCTGAAGTGAAGCATTGGAATCAAAAACTGGACTCACAGGAGAGGTACAAATCATTGAAGTTTAGAGTGTCAGTCCGCTTGTACTTAAGTCGGCATTGTGCCTTTTGTATTAAATTCGGATGCAATTTCTGTGTTTCATCGTTAATAAGAACGTCCAAGGGATACATTAAATCTGAAGTGAAGCATCGGAATCTAAAACTGGACTCACAGGAGAGGTTAAAGTCATAGAAAGTTAGAGTGTCAGTCCTCAAGTACTAAGGTCGGCATTGTGACTTTTGTATTACAATCGTATGCAATTTCTGTGTTTCATTGTCAATACGAAGGTCCAAGGGATACAGTAAACCTGAAGTGAAGCATCGGAATCTAAAACTGGACTCACAGGAGAGGTTTAAATCATAGAAAGTTTTAGTGTCAGTCCTCTTGTACTTAAGTCGGCATTGTGCCTTTTGTATTAAATTCGGATGCAATTTCTGTGTTTCATCGTCAATAAGAAGGTCCAAGGGATACAGTAAACCTGAAGTGAAGCATCGGAATCTAAAACTGGACTCACAGGAGAGGTTCAAGTCATAGAAAGTTGGAGTGTCAGTCCTCGTGTACTTAAGTCAGCATTGTGCCTTTTGTTTTAAATTCGGTTGCAATTAATGTGTTTCATCGTCAATAAGGAGGTCCAAGGGATACAGTAAACCTGAAGTGAAGCATCGGAAACTAAAACTGGACTCACAGCAGAGGTTCAAATCATAGAAAGTTAGAGTGTCAGTGCTCTTGTACTTAAGTCGGCATTGTGCCTTTTGTATTAAATTCGGATGCAATTTCTGTGTTTCATCGTCAATAAGATGGTCCAAGGTATACAGTAAAGCTGTAGTGAAGCATCGGAATCTAAAACTGGACTCACAGGAGAGGTTCAAATTGTAGAAAGTAGAAAGTAAGAGTGTCAGTCCTTTTGTACTTAAGTCGGCATTGTCCCTTTTGTGTTTAATTCGGATGCAATATCTGTGTTTCATCATCAATAAGAAGATCCAAGGGATACAGTAAACCTAAAGTGAAGCATCGGAATCTAAAACTGGACTCACAGGAGAGGTACAAATCATTGAAATTTAGATGTGTCAGTCATCTTGTACTTAAGTCAGCATTGTGCCTTTTGTATTAAATTCGGATGCAATTTCTGTGTTTCATCGTTAATAAGAAGGTCCAAGGGATACAGTAAATCTGAAGTGAAGCATCGGAATCTAAAACTGGACTCACAGGAGAGGTTAAAGTCATAGAAAGTTAGAGTGTCAGTCTTCTTGTACTTAAGTCGGCATTGTGCCTTTTGTATTAAAATTGGATGCAATTTCTGTGATTCATCGTCAATAAGAAGGTCCAAGGGATACAGTAAACCTGAAGTGAAGTTTCGGAATCTAAAGCTGGACTTACGGGAGGGGTTCAAATCATAGAAAGTTAGAGTGTCAGTTCTCTTGTACTTAAGTCGGCATTGTGACTTTTGTATTAAATTCGGATGCAATTTCTGTGATTCATTGTCAATTAGAAGGTCCAAGGGATACAGTATACCTGAAGTGTAGCATCGGAATCTAAAACTGGACTCTCAGGAGATATTCAAATCATAGGAAGTTAGAGTGTCAGTCCTCTAGTACTTATGTCGGCATTATGCCTTTTGTATTAAATTTGGATGCAATTTCTGTGTTTTATCGTTAATGAGAAGGTCCAAGGGATACAGTAAATCTGATGTGAATTATCGGAATCTAAAACTGGACTCACAGGAGAGGTTCAAATCATACGAATTTAGAGTTTCAGTCCTCTTGTACTTAAGTCGGCATTGTGACTTTTGTATTACATTCGTATGCAATTTCTGTGTTTCATCGTCAATAAGAAGGTCCAAGGGATACAGTAAACCTGAAGTGAAGCATCGGAATCTAAAACTGGACTCACAGGAGAGGTTCAAATCATAGAAATTTTAAGTGTCAGTCCTCTTGCACTTAAGTCGGCATTTCGACTTTTGTATTAAATTCGGATGCCATTTCTGTGTTTCATCGTCAATAAGAAGGTCCAAGGGATACAGTAATCCTGAAGTGAAGTATCGGAATCTGAAACTAGACTTACGGGAGGGGTTCAAATCATAGAAAGTTAGAGTGTCAGTTCTCTTGTACTTAAGTCGGCATTGTGACTTTTGTATTAAATTCGGATGCAATTTCTGTGATTCATCGTCAATAAGAAGGTCCAAGGGATACAGTAAACCAGAAGTGAAGCATTGGAATCAAAAACTGGACTCACAGGAGAGGTACAAATCATTGAAGTTTAGAGTGTCAGTCCGCTTGTACTTAAGTCGGTATTGTGCCTTTTGTATTAAATTCGGATGCAATTTCTGTGTTTCATCGTTAATAAGAAGGTCCAAGGGATACATTAAATCTGAAGTGAAGCATCGGAATCTAAAACTGGACTCACAGGAGAGGTTAAAGTCATAGAAAGTTAGAGTGTCAGTCCTCTAGTACTAAGGTCGGCATTGTACTTTTGTATTACAATCGTATGCAATTTCTGTGTTTCATTGTCAATAAGAAGGTCCAAGGGATACAGTAAACCTGAAGTGAAGCATCGGAATCTAAAACTGGACTCACAGGAGAGGTTCAAATCATAGAAAGTTTTAGTGTCAGTCCTCTTGTACTTAAGTCGGCATTGTGACTTTTGTATTAAATTCGGATGCAATTTCTGTGTTTCATCGTCAATAAGATGGTCCAAGGTATACAGTAAACCTGTAGTGAAGCATCGGAATCTAAAACTGGACTCACAGGAGAGGTTCAAATTGTAGAAAGTAGAAAGTTAGAGTGTCAGTCCTTTTGTACTTAAGTCGGCATTGTCCCTTTTGTGTTTAATTCGGATGCAATATCTGTGTTTCATCATCAATAAGAAGATCCAAGGGATACAGTAAACCTAAAGTGAAGCATCGGAATCTAAAACTGGACTCACAGGAGAGGTTCAAATCATAGAAAGTTAGAGTGTCTGTCCTCTTGTACTTAAGTCGGCATTGTGACTTTTGTATTAAATTCGGATGCCATTTCTGTGTTTCATCGTCAATAAGAAGGTCCAAGGGATACAGTAAACCCGAAGTGAAGTATCGGAATCCAAAACTGGACTTACGGGAGGGGTTCATATCATAGAAAGTTAGAGTGTCAGTTCTCTTGTACTTAAGTCGGCATTGTGAGTTTTGTATTAAATTCGGATGCAATTTCTGTGATTCATCGTCAATAAGAAGGTCCAAGGGATACAGTAAACCTGAAGTGTAGCATCGGAATCTAAAACTGGACTCTCAGGAGATATTCAAATCATAGAAAGTTAGAGTGTCAGTCCTCTTGTGCTTAAGTCGGCATTGTGCCTTTTGTATTAAATTCGGACGCAATTTCTGTGTTTCATCGTTAATGAGAAGGTCCAAGGGATACAGTAAACCTGACGTGAAGCATCGGAAACTAAAAGTGGACTCACAGGAGAGGTTCAAATCATAGAAAGTTAGAGTGTCTGTCCTCTTGTACTTAAGTCGGCATTGTGACTTTTGTATTAAATTCGGACGCCATTTTTGTGTTTCATCGTCAATAAGAAGGTCCAAGGGATACAGTAAACCTGAAGTGAAGTATCGGAATCCAAAACTGGACTTACGGGAGGGGTTCATATCATAGAAAGTTAGAGTGTCAGTTCTCTTGTACTTAAGTCGGCATTGTGACTTTTGTATTAAATTCGCATGCAATTTCTGTGATTCACCGTCATTAAGAAGGTCCAAGGGATACAGCAAACCTGAAGTGTAGCATCGGAATCTAAAACTGGACTCACAGGAGATATTCAAATCATAGAAAGTTAGAGTGTCAGTCCTCTTGTACTTAAGTCGGCATTGTGCCTTTTGTATTAAATTCGGACGCAATTTCTGTGTTTCATCGTTAATGAGAAGGTCCAAGGGATACAGTAAATCTGAAGTGAAGCATCGGAATCTAAAAGTGGACTCACAGGAGAGGTTCAAATCATACGAATTTAGAGTTTCAGTCCTCATGTACTTAAGTCGGCATTGTGACTTTTGTATTACATTCGTATGCAATTTCTGTGTTTCATCGTCAATACGAAATTCCAAGGGATACAGTAAACCTGAAGTGAAGCATCGGAATCTAAAACTGGACTCATAGGAGAGGTTCAAATCATAGAAAGTTAGAGTGTCAGTCTTCTTGTACTTAAGTCGGCATTGTGCCTTTGGTATTAAATTCGGATGCAATTTCTGTGTTTCATCGTTAATAAAAAGGTCCAAGGGATACAGTAAACATGACGTGAAGCATCGGAATCTAAAAGTGGACTCACAGAAGAGGTTCAAATCATAGAAAGTTAGAGTGTCAGTGCTCTTGTACTTAAGTCGGCATTGTGACTTTTTTATTAAATTCGGATGCAATTTCTGTGTTTCATCGTCAATAAGAAGGTCCAAGGGATACAGTAAACCTGAAGTGAAGTGTCGGAATCAAGAACTGGACTCACAGGAGGGGTTCAAATCATAGAAAGTTAGAGTGTCAGTTCTCTTGTACTTAAGTCGGCATTGTGACTTTTGTATTAAGTTCGGATGCAATTGCTGTGTTTCATCGTCAATAAGAAGGTCCAAGGGATACAGTAAACCTGAAGTGGAGCATCGGAATCTAAAACTGGACTCAGAGGAGAGGTTCAAATCAAAGAAAGTTAGAGTGACAGTCTTCTTGTACTTAAGTCGGCATTGTGCCTTTTGTATTAAATTCGGATGCAATTTCTGTGTTTCATCGTCAATAAGAAGGTCCAAGGGATACAGTAAACCTGAAGTGAAGCATCGGAATCAAAAACTGGACTCACAGGATAGGTACAAATCATTGAAATTTAGAGTGTCAGTCCTCTTGTACTTAAGTCGGCATTGTGCCTTTTGTATTAAATTCGGATGCAATTTCTGTGTTTCATCGTTAATAAGAAGGTCCAAGGGATACAGTAAATCTGTAGTGAAGCATCGAAATATAAAACTGGACTCACAGGAGAGGTTCAAATCATAGAAAGTTAGAGTGTCAGTCCTCTTGTACTTAAGTCGGCATTGTGCCTTTTGTATTAAATTCGGATGCAATTTCTGTGTTTCATCGTCAATAAGATGGTCCAAGGTATACAGTAAACCTGTAGTGAAGCATCGGAATCTAAAACTGGACTCACAGGAGAGGTTCAAATCGTAGAAAGTTAGAGTGTCAGTCCTCTTGTACTTAAGTCGGCATTGTCCCTTTTGTATTTAATTCGGATGCAATATCTGTGTTTCATCGTCAATAAGAAGATCCAAGGGATACAGTAAACCTAAAGTGAAGCATCGGAAACCAAAACTGGACTCACAGGAGAGGTTAAAATCATAGGAAGTTAGAGTGTCAGTCTTCTTGTACTTAAGTTGGCATTGTGCCTTTTGTATTAAATTCGGATGCAATTTCTGTGTTTCATCGTCAATAAGAGGGTCCAAGGGATACAGTAAACCTGACGTGAAGCATCGGAATCTAAAAGTGGACTCACAGGAGAGGTTCAAATCATACGAATTTAGAGTTTCAGTCCTCATGTACTTAAGTCGGCATTGTGACTTTTGTATTACATTCGTATGCAATTTCTGTGTTTCATCGTCAATAAGAAGGTCCAAGGGATACAGTAAACCTGAAGTGAAGCGTCAGAATCTAAAACTGGACTCACAGGAGAGGTTCAAATCATAGAAAGTTAGAGTGTCAGTCCTCTTGTACTTGAGTCGGCATCGTGCCTTTTGTATTAAATTCGGATGCAATTTCTGTGTTTCATCGTTAATAAGAAGGTCCAAGGGATACAATAAATCTGTAGTGAAGCATCGGAATCATTAACTGGACTCACAGGAGAGGTTAAAATCATAGAAATTTAGAGTGTCAGTCCTCTAGTACTAAGGCCGGCATTGTGACTTTTGTATTACATTCGTATGCAATTTCTGTGTTTCATCGTCAATAAGAAGGTCCAAGGGATACAGTAAACCTAAAGTGAAGCATCGGAATCTAAAACTGGACTCATAGGAGAGGTTCAAATCATAGAAAGTTTAAGTGTCAGTCCTCTTGTACTTAAGTCGGAATTGTGACCTTTGTATTAAATTCGGATGCAATTTCTGTGTTTCATCGTCAATAAGTAGGTCCAAGGGATACAGTAAACCTGAAGTGAAGCATCGGAATCTAAAACTGGATTGACAGGAGAGGTTCAAATCATAGAAAGTTAGAGTGTCAGTCTTCTTGTACTTAAGTCGGCATTGTGTATTTTGTATTAAATTCGGATGCAATTTCTGTGTTTCATCGTCAATAAGAGGGTCCAAGGGATACAGTAAACCTGACGTGAAGCATCGGAATCTAAAAGTGGACTCACAGGAGAGGTTCAAACCATAGAAAGTTAGTGTGTCTGTCCTCTTGTACTTAAGTCGGCATTGTGACTTTTGTATTTAATTCGGATGCCATTTCTGTGTTTCATCGTCAATAAGGAGGCCCAAGGGATACAGTAAACCTGAAGTGAAGGATCGGAATCTAAAACTGGACTTACGGGAGGGGTTCAAATCATAGAAAGTTAGAGAGTCAGTTCTCTTGTACTTAAGTCGGCATTGTGACTTTTGTATTAAATTCGGATGCAATTTATGTGATTCATCGTCAATAAGAAGGTCCAAGGGATACAGTAAACCTGAAGTGTAGCATCGGAATCTAAAACTGGACTCTCAGGAGATATTCAAATCATAGAAAGTTAGAGTGTCAGTCCTCTTGTACTTAAGTCGGCATTGTGCCTTTTGTATTAAATTCGGACGCAATTTCTGTGTTTCATCGTTAATGAGAAGGTCCAAGGGATACAGTAAATCTGAAGTGAAGCATCGGAATCTAAAACTGGACTCACAGGAGAGGTTCAAATCATATGAATTTAGAGTTTCAGTCCACTTTTACTTAAGTCGGCATTGTGACTTTTGTATTACATTCGTATGCAATTTCTGTGTTTCATCGTCAATAAGAAGGTCCAAGGGATACAGTAAACCTGAAGTGAAGCATCGGAATCTAAAACTGGACTCACAGGAGAGGTTCAAATCATAGAAAGTTAGAGTGTCAGTCCTCTTGTACTTGAGTCGGCATTGTGCCTTTTGTATTAAATTCAGGCGCAATTTCTGTGTTTCATCGTTAAGAAGAAGGTCCAAGGGATACAATAAATCTGAAGTGAAGCATCGGAATCAAAAAGTGGACTCACAGGAGAGGTTAAAATCATAGAAATTTAGAGTGTCAGTCCTCTAGTACTAAGGCCGGCATTGTGACTTTTGTATTACATTCGGATGCAATTTCTGTGTTTCATCGTCAATAAGAAGGTCCAAGGGATACAGTAAACCTGAAGTGAAGCATCGGAATCTTTAACTGGACTCACAGGAGAGGTTCAAGTCATAGAAAGTTACAGTGTCAGTCCTCGTGTACTTAAGTCAGCATTGTGCCTTTTGTTTTAAATTCGGTTGCAATTTCTGTGTTTCATCGTCAATAAGGAGGTCCAAGGGATACAGTAAACCTGAAGTGAAGCATCGGAAACTAAAACTGGACTCACAGGAGAGGTTCAAGTCATAGAAAGTTAGAGTGTCAGTCCTCTTGTACTTAAGTCGGCATTGTGCCTTTTGTATTAAATTCGGATGCAATTTCTGTGTTTCATCGTCAATAAGATGGTCCAAGGTATACAGTAAACCAGTAGTGAAGCATCGGAATCTAAAACTGGACTCACAGGAGAGGTTCAAATCGTAGAAAGTTAGAGTGTCAGTCCTTTTGTACTTAAGTCGGCATTGTCCCTTTTGTGTCTAATTCGGATGCAATATCTGTGTTTCATCATCAATAAGAAGATCCAAGGGATACAGTAAACCTAAAGTGAAGCATCGGAATCTAAAACTGGACCCACAGGAGAGGTTAAAATCATAGGAAGTTAGAGTGTTAGTCTTCTTGTACTTAAGTCGGCATTGTGCCTTTTGTATTAAATTCGGATGCAATTTCTGTGTTTCATCGTCAATAAGAGGGTCCAAGGGATACAGTAAACCTGACGTGAAGCATCGGAATCTAAAAGTGGACTCACAGGAGAGGTTCAAATCATAGAAAGTTAGAGTGTCTGTCCTCTTGTACATAAGTCGGCATTGTGACTTTTGTATTAAATTCGTATGCCATTTCTGTGTTTCATCGTCAATAAGAAGGTCCAAGGGATACAGTAAACCTGAAGTGAAGTATCGGAATCTAAAACTGGACTTACGGGAGGGGTTCATATCATGGAAAGTTAGAGTGTCAGTTCTCTTGTACTTAAGTCGGCATTGGGACTTTTGTATTAAATTCGGATGCAATTTCTGTGTTTCATCGTCAATAAGAAGGTCCAAGGGATACAGTAAACCTGAAGTGCAGCATCGGAATCTAAAACTGGACTCTCAGGAGATATTCAAATCATAGAAAGTTAGAGTGTCAGTCCTCTTGTACTTACGTCGGCATTGTGCCTTTAGTATTAAATTCGGACGCAATTTTTGTGTTTCATCGTTAATGAGAAGGTCCAAGGGATACAGTAAATCTGAAGTGAAGCATCGGAATCTAAAAGTGGACTCACAGGAGAGGTTCAAATCATACGAATTTAGAGTTTCAGTCCTCTTGTACTTAAGTCGGCATTGTGACTTTTGTATTACATTCGTATGCAATTTCTGTGTTTCATCGTCAATAAGAAGATCCAAGGGATACAGTAAACCTGAAGTGAAGCATCGGAATCTAAAACTGGACTCACAGGAGAGGTTCAAATCATAGAAAGTTAGAGTGTCAGTCCTCTTGTACTTGATTCGGCATTGTGCCTTTTGTATTAAATTCGGACGCAATTTCTGTGTTTCATCGTTAATAAGAAGGTCCAAGGGATACAAGAAATCTGAAGTGAAGCATCGGAATAAAAAAGCGGACTCACAGGAGAGGTTAAAATCATAGAAATTTTGAGTGTCAGTCCTCTAGTACTAAGGCCGGCATTGTGACTTTTGTATTACATTCGTATGCAATTTCTGTGTTTCATCGTCAATAAGAAGGTCCAAGGGATACAGTAAACCTGACGTGAAGCATCGGAATCTAAAAGTGGACTCACAGGAGAGGTTCAAATCTTAGAAAGTTAGAGTGTCTGTCCTCTTGTACTTAAGTCGGCATTGTGACTTTTGTATTAAATTCGGATGCCATTTCTGTGTTTCATCGTCAATAAGAAGGTCCATGGGATACAATCAACCTGAAGTGAAGCATCGGAATCTAAATCTGGACTCACAGGAGAGGTTCAAATCATAGAAAGTTTAAGTGTCAGTCCTCTTGTACTTAAGTCGGCATTGTGCCTTTTGTATTAAATTCGGATGCAATTTCCGTGTTTCATCGTCAATGAGAAGGTCCAAGGGATAGAGTAACCCTGAAGTGAGCATCGGAATCTAAAACTGCACTCACAGGAGAAGTTCAAATCATAGAAAGTTTAAGTGTCAGTCCCCTTGTACTTAAGTCGAATTGTGACCTTTGTATTAAATTCGGATGCAATTTCTGTGTTTCATCGTCAATAAGAAGGTCCAAGGGATACAGTAAACCTGAAGTGACGCATCGGAATCTAAAACTGGACTCACAGGAGAGGTTCAAGTCATAGAAAGTTAGAGTGTCAGTCCTCGTGTACTTAAGTCAGCATTGTGCCTTTTGTTTTAAATTCTGTTGCAATTTCTGTGTTTCATCGTCAATAAGGAGGTCCAAGGGATACAGTAAACCTGAAGTGAAGCATCGGAAACTAAAACTGGACTCACAGGAGAGGTTCAAATCATAGAAAAATAGAGTGTCAGTCCTCTTGTACTTAAGTCGGCATTGTGCCTTTTGTATTAAATTCGGATGCAATTTCTGTGTTTCATCGTCAATAAGATGGTCCAAGGTATACAGTAAACCTGTAGTGAAGCATCGGAATCTAAAACTGGACTCACAGGAGAGGTTCAAATCGTAGAATGTTAGAGTGTCAGTCCTTTTGTACTTAAGTCGGCATTGTCCCTTTTGTGTTTATTTCGGATGCAATATCTGTGTTTCATCATCAATAAGAAGATCCAAGGGATACAGTAAACCTAAAGTGAAGCATCGGAATCTAAAACTGGACTCACAGGAGAGGTTAAAATCATAGGAAGTTAGAGTGTTAGTCTTCTTGTACTTAAGTCGGCATTGTGCCTTTTGTATTAAATTCGGATGCAATTTCTGTGTTTCATCGTCAATAAGAGGGTCCAAGGGATACAGTAAACCTGACGTGAAGCATCGGAATCTAAAAGTGGACTCACAGGAGAGGTTCAAATCATAGAAAGTTAGAATGTCTGTCCTCTTGTACTTAAGTCGGCATTGTGACTTTTGTATTAAATTCGGATGCCATTTCTGTGTTTCATCGTCAATAAGAAGGTCCAAGGGATACAGTACACTTGAAGTGAAATATCGGAATCTAAAACTGGACTTACGGGAGGGGTTCATATCATAGAAAGTTAGAGTGTCAGTTCTCTTGTACTAAAGTCGGCATGTGACTTTTGTATTAAATTCGGATGCAATTTCTGTGATTCATCGTCAATAAGAAGGTCCAAGGGATACAGTAAACCTGAAGTGGAGCATCGGAATCTAAAACTGGACTCAGAGGAGAGGTTCAAATCATAGAAAGTTAGAGTGACAGTCTTCTTGTACTTAAGTCGGCATTGTGCCTTTTGTATTAAATTCGGAAGCAATTTCTGTGTTTCATCGTCAATAAGATGGTCCAAGGGATACAGTAAACCTGAAGTGAAGCATTTGAATCAAAAACTGGACTCACAGGAGAGGTACAAATCATTGAAATTTAGAGTGTCAGTCCTCTTGTACTTATGTCGGCATTGTGCCTTTTGTATTAAATTCGGATGCAATTTCTGTGTTTCATCGTTAATAAGAAGGTCCAAGGGATACAGTAAATCTGAAGTGAAGCATCGGAATATAAAACTGGACTCACACGAGAGGTTCAAATCATAGAAAGTTAGAGTGTCAGTCCTCTTGTACTTAAGTCAGCATTGTGCCTTTTGTATTAAATTCGGATGCAATTTCTGTGTTTCATCGTCAGTAAGATGGTCCAAGGTATACAGTAAACCTGTAGTGAAGCATCGGAATCTAAAACTGGACTCACGGGAGAGGTTCAAATCGTAGAAAGTTAGAGTGTCAGTCCTTTTGTACTTAAGTCGGCATTGTCCCGTTTGCATTTAATTCGGATGCAATATCTGTGTTTCATCGTCAATAAGAAGATCCAAGGGATACAGTAAACCTAAAGTGAAGCAGCGGAATCTAAAACTGGACTCACAGGAGAGGTTAAAATCATACGAAGTTAGAGTGTCAGTCTTCTTGTACTTAAGTCGGCAAGGTGCCTTGTGTATTAAATTGGGATGCAATTTCTGTGTCTCATCGTCAATAAGAGGGTCCAAGGGATACAGTAAACCTGACGTGAAGCATCGGAAACTAAAAGTGGACTCACAGGAGAGGTTCAAATCATAGAAAGTTAGAGTGTCTGTCCTCTTGTACGTAAGTCGTCATTGTGACTTTTGTATTAAATTCGGATGCCATTTCTGTGTTTCATCGTCAATAAGAAGGTCCAAGGGATACAGTAAACCTGAAGTGAAGCATCGGAATCTAAAACTGGATTGACAGGAGAGGTTCAAATCATAGAAAGTTAGAGTGTCAGTCTTCTTGTACTTAAGTCGGCATTGTGCCTTTTGTATTAAATTCGGATGCAATTTCTGTGTTTCATCGTTAATAAAAAGGTCCAAGGGATACAGTAAACCTGACGTGAAGCATCGGAATATAAAAGTGGACTCACAGGAGAGGTTGAAATCATAGAAAGTTAGAGTGTCAGTGCTCTTGTACTTAAGTCGGCATTGTGACTTTTTTATTAAATTCGGATGAAATTTCTGTGTTTCATCGTCAATAAGAAGGTCCAAGGGATACAGTAAACCTGAAGTGAAGTGTCGGAATCAAGAACTGGACTCACAGGAGGGGTTCAAATCATAGAAAGTTAGAGTGTCAGTTCTCTTGTACTTAAGTCGGCATTGTGACTTTTGTATTAATTTCGGATGCAATTGCAGTGTTTCATCGTCAATAAGAAGGTCCAAGGGATACAGTAAACCTGAAGTGGAGCATCGGAATCTAGAACTGGACTCAGAGGAGAGGTTCAAATCATAGAAAGTTAGAGTGTCAGTCTTCTTGTACTTAAGTCGGCATTGTGCCTTTTGTATTAGATTCGGACGCAATTTCTGTGTTTCATCGTTAATGAGAAGGTCCAAGGGATACAGTAAATCTGAAGTGAAGCATCGGAATCTAAAACTGGACTCACAGGAGAGGTTCAAATTATACGAATTTAGAGTTTCAGTCCTCTTGTACTTAAGTCGGCATTGTGACATTTGTATTACATTCGTATGCAATTTCTGTGTTTCATCGTCATTAAGAAGGTCCAAGGGATACAGTAAACCTGAAGTGAAGCATCGGAATCTAAAACTGGACTCACAGGAGAGGTTCAAATCATAAAAAGTTAGAGTGTCAGTCCTCTTGTACTTGAGTCGGCATTGTGCCTTTTGTATTAAATTCGGACACAATTTCTGTGTTTCATCGTTAATAAGAAGGTCCAAGGGATACAATAAATCTGAAGTGAAGCATCGGAATCAAAAAGTGGACTCACAGGAGAGGTTAAAATCATAGAAATTTAGAGTGTCAGTCCTCTAGTACTAAGGCCGGCATTGTGACTTTTGTATTACATTCGTATGCAATTTCTGTGTTTCATCGTCAATAAGAAGGTCCAAGGGATACAGTAAACCTGACGTGAAGCATCGGAATCTAAAAGTGGACTCACAGGAGAGGTTCAAATCATAGAAAGTTGGAGTGTCTGTCCTCTTGTACTTAAGTCGGCATTGTGACTTTTGTATTAAATTCGGATGCCATTTCTGTGTTTCATCGTCAATAAGAAGGTCCAAGGGATACAGTAAACCTGAAGTGAAGCATCGGAATCTAAAACTGGACTTACGGGAGGGGTTCATATCATAGAAAGTTAGAGTGTCAGTTCTCTTGTACTTAAGTCGGCATTGTGACTTTTGTATTAAATTCGGATGCAATTTCTGTGATTCATCGTCAATAAGAAGGTCCAAGGGATACAGTAAACCTGAAGTGTAGCATCGGAATCTAAAACTGGACTCTCAGGAGATATTCAAATCATAGAAAGTTAGAGTGTCAGTCCTCTTGTACTTAAGTCGGCATTGTGCCTTTTGTATTAAATTCGGACGCAATTTCTGTGTTTCATCGTTAATGAGAAGGTCCAAGGGACACAGTAAATCTGAAGTGAAGCATCGGAATCTAAAAGTGGTACCCAGGAGAGGTTCAAATCATACGAATTTAGAGTTTCAGTCCTCTTGTACTTAAGTCGGCATTGTGACTTTTGTATTACATTCGTATGCAATTTCTGTGTTTCATCGTCAATAAGAAGGTCCAAGGGATACAGTAAACCTGAAGTGACGCATCGGAATCTAAAACTGGACTCACAGGAGAGGTTCAAGTCATAGAAAGTTAGAGTGTCAGTCCTCGTGTACTTAAGTCAGCATTGTGCCTTTTGTTTTAAATTCTGTTGCAATTTCTGTGTTTCATCGTCAATAGGGAGGTCCAAGGGATACAGTAAACCTGAAGTGAAGCATCGGAAACTAAAACTGGACTCACAGGAGAGGTTCAAATCATAGAAAGATAGAGTGTCAGTCCTCTTGTACTTAAGTCGGCATTGTGCCTTTTGTATTAAATTCGGATGCAATTTCTGTGTTTCATCGTCAATAAGATGGTCCAAGGTATACAGTAAACCTGTAGTGAAGCATCGGAATCTAAAACTGGACTCACAGGAGAGGTTCAAATCGTAGAATGTTAGAGTGTCAGTCCTTTTGTACTTAAGTCGGCATTGTCCCTTTTGTGTTTATTTCGGATGCAATATCTGTGTTTCATCATCAATAAGAAGATCCAAGGGATACAGTAAACCTAAAGTGAAGCATCGGAATCTAAAACTGGACTCACAGGAGAGGTTAAAATCATAGGAAGTTAGAGTGTTAGTCTTCTTGTACTTAAGTCGGCATTGTGCCTTTTGTATTAAATTCGGATGCAATTTCTGTGTTTCATCGTCAATAAGAGGGTCCAAGGGATACAGTAAACCTGACGTGAAGCATCGGAATCTAAAAGTGGACTCACAGGAGAGGTTCAAATCATAGAAAGTTAGAATGTCTGTCCTCTTGTACTTAAGTCGGCATTGTGACTTTTGTATTAAATTCGGATGCCATTTCTGTGTTTCATCGTCAATAAGAAGGTCCAAGGGATACAGTACACTTGAAGTGAAATATCGGAATCTAAAACTGGACTTACGGGAGGGGTTCATATCATAGAAAGTTAGAGTGTCAGTTCTCTTGTACTAAAGTCGGCATGTGACTTTTGTATTAAATTCGGATGCAATTTCTGTGATTCATCGTCAATAAGAAGGTCCAAGGGATACAGTAAACCTGAAGTGGAGCATCGGAATCTAAAACTGGACTCAGAGGAGAGGTTCAAATCATAGAAAGTTAGAGTGACAGTCTTCTTGTACTTAAGTCGGCATTGTGCCTTTTGTATTAAATTCGGATGCAATTTCTGTGTTTCATCGTCAATAAGATGGTCCAAGGGATACAGTAAACCTGAAGTGAAGCATTTGAATCAAAAACTGGACTCACAGGAGAGGTACAAATCATTGAAATTTAGAGTGTCAGTCCTCCTGTACTTATGTCGGCATTGTGCCTTTTGTATTAAATTCGGATGCAATTTCTGTGTTTCATCGTTAATAAGAAGGTCCAAGGGATACAGTAAATCTGAAGTGAAGCATCGGAATATAAAACTGGACTCACACGAGAGGTTCAAGTCATAGAAAGTTAGAGTGTCAGTCCTCTTGTACTTAAGTCAGCATTGTGCCTTTTGTATTAAATTCGGATGCAATTTCTGTGTTTCATCGTCAATAAGATGGTCCAAGGTATACAGTAAACCTGTAGTGAAGCATCGGAATCTAAAACTGGACTCACGGGAGAGGTTCAAATCGTAGAAAGTTAGAGTGTCAGTCCTTTTGTACTTAAGTCGGCATTGTCCCGTTTGCATTTAATTCGGATGCAATATCTGTGTTTCATCGTCAATAAGAAGATCCAAGGGATACAGTAAACCTAAAGTGAAGCAGCGGAATCTAAAACTGGACTCACAGGAGAGGTTAAAATCATACGAAGTTAGAGTGTCAGTCTTCTTGTACTTAAGTCGGCAAGGTGCCTTGTGTATTAAATTGGGATGCAATTTCTGTGTCTCATCGTCAATAAGAGGGTCCAAGGGATACAGTAAACCTGACGTGAAGCATCGGAAACTAAAAGTGGACTCACAGGAGAGGTTCAAATCATAGAAAGTTAGAGTGTCTGTCCTCTTGTACGTAAGTCGTCATTGTGACTTTTGTATTAAATTCGGATGCCATTTCTGTGTTTCATCGTCAATAAGAAGGTCCAAGGGATACAGTAAACCTGAAGTGAAGCATCGGAATCTAAAACTGGATTGACAGGAGAGGTTCAAATCATAGAAAGTTAGAGTGTCAGTCTTCTTGTACTTAAGTCGGCATTGTGCCTTTTGTATTAAATTCGGATGCAATTTCTGTGTTTCATCGTTAATAAAAAGGTCCAAGGGATACAGTAAACCTGACGTGAAGCATCGGAATATAAAAGTGGACTCACAGGAGAGGTTGAAATCATAGAAAGTTAGAGTGTCAGTGCTCTTGTACTTAAGTCGGCATTGTGACTTTTTTATTAAATTCGGATGAAATTTCTGTGTTTCATCGTCAATAAGAAGGTCCAAGGGATACAGTAAACCTGAAGTGAAGTGTCGGAATCAAGAACTGGACTCACAGGAGGGGTTCAAATCATAGAAAGTTAGAGTGTCAGTTCTCTTGTACTTAAGTCGGCATTGTGACTTTTGTATTAAGTTCGGATGCAATTGCAGTGTTTCATCGTCAATAAGAAGGTCCAAGGGATACAGTAAACCTGAAGTGGAGCATCGGAATCTAGAACTGGACTCAGAGGAGAGGTTCAAATCATAGAAAGTTAGAGTGTCAGTCTTCTTGTACTTAAGTCGGCATTGTGCCTTTTGTATTAGATTCGGACGCAATTTCTGTGTTTCATCGTTAATGAGAAGGTCCAAGGGATACAGTAAATCTGAAGTGAAGCATCGGAATCTAAAACTGGACTCACAGGAGAGGTTCAAATTATACGAATTTAGAGTTTCAGTCCTCTTGTACTTAAGTCGGCATTGTGACATTTGTATTACATTCGTATGCAATTTCTGTGTTTCATCGTCATTAAGAAGGTCCAAGGGATACAGTAAACCTGAAGTGAAGCATCGGAATCTAAAACTGGACTCACAGGAGAGGTTCAAATCATAAAAAGTTAGAGTGTCAGTCCTCTTGTACTTGAGTCGGCATTGTGCCTTTTGTATTAAATTCGGACACAATTTCTGTGTTTCATCGTTAATAAGAAGGTCCAAGGGATACAATAAATCTGAAGTGAAGCATCGGAATCAAAAAGTGGACTCACAGGAGAGGTTAAAATCATAGAAATTTAGAGTGTCAGTCCTCTAGTACTAAGGCCGGCATTGTGACTTTTGTATTACATTCGTATGCAATTTCTGTGTTTCATCGTCAATAAGAAGGTCCAAGGGATACAGTAAACCTGACGTGAAGCATCGGAATCTAAAAGTGGACTCACAGGAGAGGTTCAAATCATAGAAAGTTGGAGTGTCTGTCCTCTTGTACTTAAGTCGGCATTGTGACTTTTGTATTAAATTCGGATGCCATTTCTGTGTTTCATCGTCAATAAGAAGGTCCAAGGGATACAGTAAACCTGAAGTGAAGCATCGGAATCTAAAACTGGACTTACGGGAGGGGTTCATATCATAGAAAGTTAGAGTGTCAGTTCTCTTGTACTTAAGTCGGCATTGTGACTTTTGTATTAAATTCGGATGCAATTTCTGTGATTCATCGTCAATAAGAAGGTCCAAGGGATACAGTAAACCTGAAGTGTAGCATCGGAATCTAAAACTGGACTCTCAGGAGATATTCAAATCATAGAAAGTTAGAGTGTCAGTCCTCTTGTACTTAAGTCGGCATTGTGCCTTTTGTATTAAATTCGGACGCAATTTCTGTGTTTCATCGTTAATGAGAAGGTCCAAGGGACACAGTAAATCTGAAGTGAAGCATCGGAATCTAAAAGTGGTACCCAGGAGAGGTTCAAATCATACGAATTTAGAGTTTCAGTCCTCTTGTACTTAAGTCGGCATTGTGACTTTTGTATTACATTCGTATGCAATTTCTGTGTTTCATCGTCAATAAGAAGGTCCAAGGGATACAGTAAACCTGAAGTGAAGCGTCGGAATCTAGAACTGGACTCACAGGAGAGGTTCAAATCATAGAAAGTTAGAGTGTCAGTCCTCTTGTACTTGAGTCGGCATGGTGCCTTTTGTATTAAATTCGGATGCAATTTCTGTGTTTCATCGTTAATAAGAAGGTCCAAGGGATACAATAAATCTGAAGTGAAGCATCGGAATCAAAAACTGGACTCACAGGAGAGGTTAAAATCATAGAAATTGAGAGTGTCAGTCCTCTAGTACTAAGGCCGGCATTGTGACTTTTGTATTACATTCGTATGCAATTTCTGTGTTTCATCGTCAATAAGAAGGTCCAAGGGATACAGTAAACCTGAAGTGAAGCATCGGAATCTAAAACTGGACTCAGAGGAGAGGTTCAAATCGTAAAAAGTTAGAGTGTCAGTCCTTTTGTACTTAAGTCGGCATTGTCCCTTTTGTATTTAATTCGGATGCAATATCTTTGTTTCATCGTCAATAAGAAGATCCAAGGGATACAGTAAACCTAAACTGAAGCATCGGAATCTAAAACTGGACTCACAGGAGAGGTTAAAATCATACGAAGTTAGAGTGTCAGTCTTCTTGTACTTAAGTCGGCGTTGTGCCTTTTGTATTGAATTCGGATGCAATTTCTGCGTTTCATCGTCAATAAGAGGGTCCAAGGGATACAGTAAACCTGACGTGAAGCATCGGAATCTAAAAGTGGACTCACAGGAGAGGTTCAAATCATAGAAAGTTAGAGTGTCTGTCATCTTGTACGTAAGTCGGCATTGTGACTTTTGTATTAAATTCGGATGCCATTTCTGTGTTTCATCGTCAATAAGAAGGTCCAAGGGATACAGTAAACCTGAAGTGAAGCATCGGAATCTAAAACGGGATTGACAGGAGAGGTTCAAATCATAGAAACTTAGAGTGTCAGTCTTCTTGTACTTAAGTCGGCATTGTGCCTTTTGTATTAAATTCGGATGCAATTTCTCTGTTTCACCGTTAATAAAAAGGTCCAAGGGATACAGTAAACATGACGTGAAGCATCGGAATCTAAAAGTGGACTCACAGGAGAGGTTCAAACTCATAGAAAGTTAGAGAGTCAGTGCTCTTGTACTTAAGTCGGCATTGTGACTTTTTTATTAAATTCGGATGCAATTTCTGTGTTTCATCGTCAATAAGAAGGTCCAAGGGATACAGTAAACCTGAAGTGAAGTGTCGGAATCAAGAACTGGACTCACAGGAGGGGTTCAAATCATAGAAAGTTAGAGTGTCAGTTCTCTTGTACTTAAGTCGACATTGTGACTTTTGTATTAAGTTCGGATGCAATTGCTGTGTTTCATCGTCAATAAGAAGGTCCAAGGGATACAGTAAACCTGAAGTGGAGCATCGGAATCTAAAACTGGACTCAGAGGAGAGGTTCAAATCATAGAAAGTTAGAGTGACAGTCTTCTTGTACTTAAGTCGGCATTGTGCCTTTTGTATTAAATTAGGATGCAATTTCTGTGTTTCATCGTCAATAAGATGGTCCAAGGGATACAGTAAACGTGAAGTGAAGCATCGGAATCAAAAACTGGACTCACAGGAGAGGTACAAATCATTGAAATTTAGAGTGTCAGTCCTCTTGTACTTAAGTCGGCATTGTGCCGTTTGTATTAAATTCGGATGCAATTTCTGTGTTTCATCGTTAATAAGAAGGTCCAAGGGATACAGTAAATCTGAAGTGAAGCATCGGAATATAAAACTGGACTCACGGGAGAGGTTCAAATCGTAGAAAGTGAGAGTGTCAGTCCTTTTGTACTTAAGTCGGCATTGTCCCTTTTGTATTTAATTCGGATGCAATATCTGTGTTTCATCGTCAATAAGAAGATCCAAGGGATAAAGTAAACCTAAAGTGAAGCATCGGAATCTAAAACTGGACTCACAGGAGAGGTTAAAATCATACGAAGTTAGAGTGTCAGTCTTCTTGTACTTAAGTCGGCAAGGTGCCTTTTGTATTAAATTCGGATGCAATTTCTGTGTTTCATCGTCAATAAGAGGGTCCAAGGGATACAGTAAACCTGACGTGAAGCATCGGAAACTAAAAGTGGACTCACAGGAGAGATTCAAATCATAGAAAGTTAGAGTGTCTGTCCTCTTGTACGTAAGTCGGCATTGTGACTTTTGTATTAAATTCGGATGCCATTTCTGTGTTTCATCGTCAATAAGAAGGACAAGGGATACAGTAAACCTGAAGTGAAGCATCGGAATCTAAATCGGGATTGACAGGAGAGGTTCAAATCATAGAAAGTTAGAGTGTCAGTCTTCTTGTACTTAAGTCGGCATTGTGCCTTTTGTATTAAATTCGGATGCCATTTCTGTGTTTCATCGTTAATAAAAAGGTCCAAGGGATACAGTAAACCTGACGTGAAGCATCGGAATCTAAAAGTGGACTCACAGGAGAGTTTCAAATCATAGAAAGTTAGAGTGTCAGTGCTCTTGTACTTAAGTCGGCATTGTGACTTTTTTATTAAATTCGGATGCAATTTCTGTGTTTCATCGTCAATACGAAGGTCCAAGGGATACAGCAAACCTGAAGTGAAGTGTCGGAATCAAGAACTGGACTCACAGGAGGGGTTCAAATCATAGAAAGTTAGAGTGTCAGTTCTCTTGTACTTAAGTCGGCATTGTGACTTTTGTATTAAGTTCAGATGCAATTTCTGTGTTTAATCGTCAATAAGAAGGTCCAAGGGATACAGTAAACCTGAAGTGGAGCATCGGAATCTAAAACTCGACTCAGAGGAGAGGTTCAAATCATAGAAAGTTAGAGTGTCAGTCTTCTTGTACTTAAGTCGGCAATGTGCCTTTTGTATTAAATTCGGATGCAATTTCTGTGTTTCATCGTTAATAAGAAGGTCCAAGGGATACAGTAAATCTGAAGTGAAGCATCGGAATATTAAACTGGACTCACAGGAAAGGTTCAAATCACAGAAAGTTAGAGTGTCAGTCGTCTTGTACTTATGTCGGCATTGTGCCTTTTGTATTAAATTCGGATGTAATTTCTGTGTTTCATCGTCAATAAGATGGTCCAAGGTATACAGTAAACCTGTAGTGAAGCATCGGAATCTAAAACTGGACTCACAGGAGAGGTTCAAATCGTAGAAAGTTAGAGTATCAGTCCTTTTGTACTTAAGTCGGCATTGTGACTTTTGTATTAAATTCGGATGCCATTTCTGTGTTTTATCGTCAATAAGAAGGTCCAAGGGATACAGTAAACCTGAAGTGAAGCATCGGAATCTAAAACTGGATTGACAGGAGAGGTTCAAATTATAGAAAGTTAGAGTGACAGTCTTCTTGTACTTAAGTCGGCATTGTGCCTTTTGTATTAAATTCGGATGCAATTTCTGTGTTTCATCGTCAATAAGATGGTCCAAGGGATACAGTAAACCTGAAGTGAAGCATCGGAATCAAAAACTGGACTCACAGGAGAGGTACAAATCATTGAAATTTAGAGTGCCAGTCCTCTTGTACTTAAGTCGGCATTGTGCCTTTTGTATTAAATTCGGATGCAATTTCTGTGTTTCATCGTTAATAAGAAGGTCCAAGGGATACAGTAAATCTGAAGTGAAGCATCGGAATATAAAACTGGACTCACAGGAGAGGTTCAAATCACAGAAAGTTAGAGTGTCAGTCCTCTTGTACTTAAGTCAGCATTGTGCCTTTTGTATTAAATTCGGATGCAGTTTCTGTCTTTCATCGTCAATAAGATGGTCCAAGGTATACAGTAAACCTGTAGTGAAGCATCGGAATCTAAAACTGGACTCACGGGAGAGGTTCAAATCGTAGAAAGTTAGAGTGTCAGTCCTTTTGTACTTAAGTCGGCATTGTCCCTTTTGTATTCAATTCGGATGCAATATCTGTGTTTCATCGTCAATAAGAAGATCCAAGGGACACAGTAAACCTAAAGTGAAGAATCGGAATCTAAAACTGGACTCACAGGAGAGGTTAAAATCATACGAAGTTAGAGTGTCAGTCTTCTTGTACTTAAGTCGGAAAGGTGCCTTTTGTATTAAATTCGGATGCAATTTCTGTGTTTCATCGTCAATAAGAGGGTCCAAGGGATACAGTAAACCTGACGTGAAGCATCGGAAACTAAAAGTGGACTCACAGGAGAGGTTCAAATCATAGAAAGTTAGAGTGTCTGTCCTCTTGTACGTAAGTCGGCATTGTGACTTTTGTATTAAATTCGGATGCCATTTCTGTGTTTCATCGTCAATAAGAAGGTCCAAGGGATACAGTAAACCTGAAGTGAAGCATCGGAATCTAAAACTGGATTGACAGAAGAGGTTCAAATCATAGAAAGTTAGAGTGTCAGTCTTCTTGTACTTAGGTCGGCATTGTGCATTTTGTATTAAATTCGGATGCAATTTCTGTGTTTCATCGTTAATAAAATGGTCCAAGGTATACAGTAAACCTAACGTGAAGCATCGGAATCTAAAAGTGGACTCACAGGAGAGGTTCAAATCATAGAAAGTTAGAGTGCCAGTGCTCTTGTACTTAAGTCGGCATTGTGACTTTTTTATTAAATTCGGATGCAATTTCTGTGTTTCATCGTCAATAAGAAGGTCCAAGGGATACAGTAAACCTGAAGTGAAGTGTCGGAATCAAGAACTGGACTCACAGGAGGGGTTCAAATCATAGAAAGTTAGAGTGTCAGTTCTCTTGTACTTAAGTCGGCATTGTGACTTTTGTATTAAGTTCGGATGCAATTGCAGTGTTTCATCGTCAATAAGAGGGTCCAAGGGATACAGTAAACCTGAAGTGGAGCATCGGAATCTAAAACTGGACTCAGAGGAGAGGTTCAAATCATAGAAAGTTAGAGTGTCAGTCTTCTTGTACTTAAGTCGGCATTGTGCCTTTTGTATTAAATTCGGATGCAATTTCTGTGTTTCATCGTTAATAAGAAGGTCCAAAGGATACAGTAAATCTGAAGTGAAGCATCGGAATATAAAACTGGACTCACAGGAAAGGTTCAAATCATAGAAAGTTAGAGTGTCAGTCCTCTTGTACTTAAGTCAGCATTGTGCCTTTTGTATTAAATTCGGATGCCATTTCTGTGTTTCATCGTCAATAAGAAGGTCCAAGGGATACAGTAAACCTGAAGTGAAGTATCGGAATCTAAAACTGGACTTACGGGAGGGGTTCATATCATAGAAAGTTAGAGTGACAGTTCTCTTGGACTTAAGTCGGCATTGTGACTTTTGTATTAAATTCGGATGCAATTTCTGTGATTCATCGTCAATAAGAAGGTCCAAGGGATACAGTAAACCTGAAGCGTAGCATCGGAATCTAAAACTGGACTCTCAGGAGATATTCAAATCATAGAAAGTTAGAGTGTCAGTCCTCTTGTACTTAAGTCGGCATTGTGCCTTTTGTATTAAATTCGGAAGCAATTTCTGTGTTTCATCGTTAATGAGAAGGTCCAAGGGATACAGTAAATCTGAAGTGAAGCATCGGAATCTAAAAGTGGACTCACAGGAGAGGTTCAAATCATACGAAATTAGAGTTTCAGTCCTCTTGTACTTAAGTCGGCATTGTGACTTTTGTATTACATTCGTATGCAATTTCTGTGTTTCATCGTCAATAAGAAGGTCCAAGGGATACAGTAAACCTGAAGTGAAGCGACGGAATCTAAAACTGGACTCACAGGAGAGGTTCAAATCATAGAAAGTTAGAGTGCCAGTCCTCTTGTACTTGAGTCGGCATCGTGCCTTTTGTATTAAATTCGGATGCAATTTCTGTGTTTCATCGTTAATAAGAAGGTCCAAGGGATACAATAAATCTGAAGTGAAGCATCGGAATCAAAAACTGGACTCACAGGAGAGGTTAAAATCATAGAAATTTAGAGTGTCAGTCCTCTAGTACTAAGGCCGGCATTGTGACTTTTGTATTACATTCGTATGCAATTTCTGTATTTCATCGTCAGTAAGAAAGTCCAAGGGATACAGTAAACCTGAAGTGAAGCATCGGAATCTAAAACTGGACTCATAGGAGAGGTTCAAATCATAGAAAGTTTAAGTGTCAGTCCTCTTGTACTTAAGTCGGAATTGTGACCTTTGTATTAAATTCGGATGCAATTTCTGTGTTTCATCGTCAATAAGTAGGTCCAAGGGATACAGTAAACCTGAAGTGAAGCATCGAAATCTAAAACTGGATTGAAAGGATAGGTTCTAATCATAGAAAGTTAGAGTGTCAGTCTTCTTGTACTTAAGTCGGCATTGTGCCTTTTGTATTAAATTCGGATGCAATTTCTGTGTTTCATCGTTAATAAAAAGGTCCAAGGGATACAGTAAACATGACGTGAAGCATCGGAATCTAAAAGTGGACTCACTTGAGAGGTTCAAATCATAGAAAGTTAGAGTGTCAGTGCTCTTGTACTTAAGTCGTCATTGTGACTTTTTTATTAAATTCGGATGCAATTTCTGTGTTTCATCGTCAATAAGAAGGTCCAAGGGATACAGTAAACCTGAAGTGAAGTGTCGGAATCAAGAACTGGACTCACAGGAGGGGTTCAAATCATAGAAAGTTAGAGTGTCAGTTCTCTTGTACTTAATTCGGCATTCTGACTTTTGTATTAAGTTAGGATGCAATTGCTGTGTTTCATCGTCAATAAGAAGGTCCAAGGGATACAGTAAACCTGAAGTGGAGCATCGGAATCTAAAACTGGACTCAGAGGAGAGGTTCAAATCATAGAAAGTTAGAGTGACAGTCTACTTGTACTTAAGACGGCATTGTGCCTTTTGTATTAAATTCGGATGCAATTTCTGTGTTTCATCGTCAATAAGAAGGTCCAAGGGATACAGTAAACCTGAAGTGAAGCATCGGAATCAAAAACTGGACTCACAGGAGAGGTACAAATCATTGAAATTTAGAGTGTCAGTCCTCTTGTACTAAAGTCGGCATTGTGCCTTTTGTATTACATTCGGATGCAATTTCTGTGTTTCATCGTTAATAAGAAGGTCCAAGGGATACAGTAAATCTGAAGTGAAGCATCGGAATATAAAACTGGACTCACAGGAGAGGTTCAAATCATAGAAAGTTAGAGTGTCAGTCCTCTTGTACTTAAGTCAGCATTGTGCCTTTTGTATTAAATTTGGATGCAATTTCTGTGTTTCATCGTCAATAAGATGGTCCAAGGTATACAGTAAACCTGTAGTGAAGCATCGGAATCTAAAACTGGACTCACGGAAGAGGTTCAAATCTTGGAAAGTTAGAGTGTCAGTCCTTTTGTACTTAAGTCGGCATTGTCCCTTTTGTATTTAATTCGGATGCAATATCTGTGTTTCATCGTCAATAAGAAGATCCAAGGGATACAGTAAACCTAAAGTGAAGCATCGGAATCTAAAACTGGACTCACAGGAGAGGTTAAAATCATACGAAGTTAGAGTGTCAGTCTTCTTGTACTTAAGTCGGCATTGTGCCTTTTGTATTACATTCGGATGCAATTTCTGTGTTTCATCGTCAATAAGAGGGACCAAGGGATACAGTAAACCTGACGTGAAGCATCGGAATCTAAAAATGGACTCACAGGAGAGGTTCAAATCATAGAAAGTTAGAGTGTCTGTCCTCTTGTACGTAAGTCGGCATTGTGACATTTGTATTAAATTCGGATGCCATTTCTGTGTTTCATCGTCAATAAGAAGGTCCAAGGGATACAGTAAACCTGAAGTGAAGCATCGGAATCTAAAACGGGATTGACAGGAGAGGTTCAAATCATAGAAAGTTAGAGTGTCAGTCTTCTTGTACTTAAGTCGGCATTGTGCCTTTTGTATTAAATTCGGATGCAATTTCTGTGTTTCATCGTCAATAAGAAGGTCCAAGGGATACAGTAAACCTGAAGTGAAGCATCGGAATCTAAAACTGGACTCACAGGAGAGGTTCAAGTCGTAGAAAGTTAGAGTGTCAGTCCTTTTGTACTTAAGTCGGCATTGTCCCTTTTGTATTTAATTCGGATGCAATATCTGTGTTTCATCGTCAATAAGAAGGTCCAAGGGATACAGTAAACCTGAAGTGTATCATCGGAATCTAAAACTGGACTCTCAGGAGATATTCAAATCATAGAAAGTTAGAGTGTCAGTCCTCTTGTACTTAAGTCGGCATTGTGCCTTTTGAATTAAATTCGGACGCAATTTCTGTGATTCATCGTTAATGAGAAGGTTCAAGGGTTACAGTAAATCTGAAGTGAAGCGTCGGAATCTAAAACTGGACTCACAGGAGAGGTTCAAATCATACGAATTTAGAGTTTCAGTCCTCTTGTACTTAAGTCGGCATTGTGACTTTTGTATTACATTCGTATGCAATTTCTGTGTTTCATCGTCAATAAGAAGGTCCGAGGGATACAGTAAACCTGAAGTGAAGCATCGGAATCGAAAACTGGACTCACAGGAGAGGTTCAAATCATAGAAAGTTAGAGTGTCAGTCCTCTTGTACTTAAGTCGGCATTGTGCCTTTTGTATTAAATTCGGACGCAATTTCTGTGTTTCATCGTTAATAAGAAGGTCCAAGGGATACAATAAATCTGAAGTGAAGCATCGGAATCAAAAAGTGGACTCACAGGAGAGGTTAAAATCATAGAAATTTAGAGTGTCAGTCCTCTAGTACTAAGGCCGGCATTGTGACTTTTGTATTACATTCGTATGCAATTTCTGTGTTTCATCGTCAATAAGAAGGTCCAAGGGATACAGTAAACCTGAAGTGAAGCATCGGAATCTAAAACTGGACTCATAGGAGAGGTTCAAATCATAGAAAGTTTAAGTGTCAGTCCTCTTGTACTTAAGTCAGAATTGTGACCTTTGTATTAAATTCGGATGCAATTTCTGTGTTTCATCGTCAATAAGTAGGTCCAAGGGATACAGTAAACCTGACGTGAAGCATCGGAATCTAAAAGTGGACTCACAGGAGAGGTTCAAATCATAGAAAGTTAGAGTGTCAGTCCCCTTGTACTTAAGTCGGCATTGTGACTTTTGTATTACGTTCGGATGCAATTGCTGTGTTTCATCGTCAATAAGAAGGTCCAAGGGATGCAGTAAACCTGAAGTGGAGCATCGGAATCTAAAACTGGACTCAGGGGAGAGGTTCAAATCATAGAAAGTTAGAGTGTCAGTCTTCTTGTACTTAAGTCGGCATTGTGCCTTTTGTATTAAATTCGGATGCAATTGCTGTGTTTCATCGTCAATAAGAAGGTCCAAGGGATGCAGTAAACCTGAAGTGGAGCATCGGAATCTAAAACTGGACTCAGGGGAGAGGTTCAAATCATAGAAAGTTAGAGTGTCAGTCCTCTTGTACTTAAGTCGGCATTGTGACTTTTTTATTAAATTCGAATGCAATTTCTGTGTTTCATCGTCAATAAGAAGGTCCAAGGGATACAGTAAACCTGAAATGAAGTGTCGGAATCAAGAACTGGACTGACAGGAGGGGTTCAAATCACAGAAAGTTAGAGTGTCAGTTCTCTTGTACTTAAGTCGGCATTGTGCCTTTTGTATTAAGTTCGGATGCAATTGCTGTGTTTCATCGTCAATATGAAGGTCCAAGGGATGCAGTAAACCTGAAGTGGAGCTTCGGAATCTAAAACTGGACTCACAGGAGAGGTACAAATCATTGAAATTTAGAGTGTCAGTCCTCTTGTACTTAAGTCGGCATTGTGCCTTTTGTATTAAATTCGGATGCAATTTCTGTGTTTCATCGTTAATATAAAGGTCCAAGGGATACAGTAAACCTGACGTGAAGCATCGGAATCTAAAAGTGGACTCACAGGAGAGGTTCAAATCAGAGAAAGTTAGAGTGTCAGTGCTCTTGTACTTAAGTCGGCATTGTGACTTTTGTATTAAATTCGGATGCAATTTCTGTGTTTCATCGTTAATAAGAAGGTCCAAGGGATACAATAAATCTGAAGTGAAGCATCGGAATCAGAAAGTGGACTCACAGGAGAGGATAAAATCGTAGAAATTTAGAGTGTCAGTCCTCTAGTACTAAGGCCCCCATTGTGACTTTTGTATTACATTCGTATGCAATTTCTGTGTTTCATTGTCAATAAGAAGGTCCAAGGGATACAGTAAACCTGAAGTGAACCAATGAATCTAAAACTGGACTCATAGGAGAGGTTCAAATCATAGAAAGTTTAAGTGTCAGTCCTCTTGTACTTAAGTCGGAATTGTGACCTTTGTATTAAATTCGGATGCCATTTCTGTGTTTCATCGTCAATAAATAGGTCCAAGGGATACAGTAAACCTGAAGTGAAGCATCGGAATCTAAAACTGGACTGACAGGAGAGGTTCAAATCATAGAAAGTTAGAGTGTCAGTCTTCTTGTACTTAAGTCGGCATTGTGCCTTTTGTATTAAATTCGGATGCAATTTCTGTGTTTCATCGTTAATAAAAAGGTCCAAGGGATACAGTAAACCTGACGTGATGCATCGGAATCTAAAAGTGGACTCACAGGAGAGGTTCAAATCATAGAAAGTTAGAGTGACAGTCCTCTTGTACTTAAATCATCATTGTGCCTTTTGTATTAAATTCGGATGCAATTTCTGTGTTTCATCGTCAATAAGAAGGTCCAAGGGATACAGTAAACCTGAAATGAAGTGTCGGAATCAAGAACTGGACTCACAGGAGGGGTTCAAATCACAGAAAGTTAGAGTGTCAGTTCTCTTGTACTTAAGTCGGCATTGTGACTTTTGTGTTAAGTTCGGATGCAATTGCTGTGTTTCATCGTCAATAAGAAGGTCCAAGGGACGCAGTAAACCTGAAGTGGAGCATCGAAATCTAAAACTGGACTCAGGGGAGAGGTTCAAATCATAGAAAGTTAGAGTGTCAGTCTTCTTGTACTTAAGTCGGCATTGTGCCTTTTGTATTAAATTCGGATGCAATTTATGTGTTTCATCGTCAATAAGAAGGTCCAAGGGATACAGTAAACCTGAAGTGAGGCATCGGAATCAAAAACTGGACTCACAGGAGAGGTACAAATCATTGAAATTTAGAGTGTCAGTCCTCTTGTACTTAAGTCGGCATTGTGCCTTTTGTATTAAATTCGGATGCAATTTCTGTGTTTCATCGTTAATAAAAATGTCCAAGGGATACAGTAAACCTGACGTGAAGCATCGGAATCTAAAAGTGGACTCACAGGAGAGGTTCAAATCATAGAAAGTTAGAGTGTCAGTGCTCTTGTACTTAAGTCGGCATTGTGACTTTTGTATTAAATTCGGATGCAATTTCTGTGTTTCATCGTTAATAAGAAGGTCCAAGGGATACAATAAATCTGAAGTGAAGCATCGGAATCAAAAAGTGGACTCACAGGAGAGGTAAAAATCATAGAAATTTAGAGTGTCAGTCCTCTAGTACTAAGGCCGGCATTGTGACTTTTGTATTACATTCGGATGCAATTTCTGTGTTTCATCGTTAATAAAAAGGTCCAAGGGATACATCAAACATGACGTGAAGCATCGGAATCTAAAACTGGACTCACAGGAGAGGTTAAAATCATAGGAAGTTAGAGTGTCAGTCTTCTTGTACTTAAGTCGGCATTGTGCCTTTTGTATTAAATTCGGATGCAATTTCTGTGTTTCATCGTCAATAAGAGGGTCCAAGGGATACAGTAAACCTGACGTGAAGCATCGGAATCTAAAAGTGGACTCACAGAGGTTCAAATCATAGAAAGTTAGAGTGTCTGTCCTCTTGTACTTAAGTCGGCATTGTGACTTTTGTATTAAATACGGATGCAATTTCTGTGTTTCATCGTTAATAAGAAGGTCCAAGGGATGCAGTAAACCTGAAGTGGAGCATCGGAATCTAAAACTGGACTCAGAGGAGAGGTTCAAATCATAGAAAGTTAGAGTGTCAGTCTTCTTGTATATTAGTCGGCATTGTGATTTTTGTATTAAATTCGGATGCAATTTCTGTGTTTCATCGTCAACAAGAAGGTCCAAGGGATACAGTAAACCTGAAGTGAAGCATCGGAATCAAAAACTGGACTCACAGGAGAGGTACAAATCATTGAAATTTAGAGTGTCTGTCCTTTTGTACTTAAGTCGGCATTATGCCTTTTGTATTAAATTCGGATGCAATTTCTGTGTTTCATCGTTAATAAAAAGGTCCAAGGGATACAGTAAATCTGAAGTGAAGCATCGGAATCTAAAACTGGACCCACAGGAGAGGTTAAAGTCATAGAAAGTTAGAGTGTCAGTCCTCTAGTACTAAGGTCGGCACTGTGACTTTTGTATTAAATTCGGATGCAATTTCTGTGTTTCATCGTCAATAAGAGGGTCCAAGGGATACAGTAAACCTGACGTGAAGCATCGGAATCTAAAAGTGGACTCACAGGAGAGGTTCAAATCATAGAAAGTTAGAGTGTCTGTCCTCTTGTACTTAAGTCGGCATTGTGACTTTTGTATTAAATTCGGATGCAATTTCTGTGATTCATCGTCAATGAGAAGGTCCAAGGGATACAGTAAACCTGAAGTGTAGCATCGGAATCTAAAACTGGACTCTCAGGAGATATTCAAATCATAGAAAGTTAGAGTGTCAGTCCTCTTGTACTTGAGTTGGCATTGTGCCTTTTGTATTACATTCGGTTGCAATTTCCGTGTTTCATCGGTAATAAGAAGGTCCAAGGGATACAGTAAATCTGAAGTGAAGCATCGGAATCTAAAACTGGACTTACAGGAGAGGTTGAAATCATAGAACGTTAGAGTGTCAGTCCTCTAGTACTAAGGTCGGCATTGTGACTTTTGAATTACATTCGTATGCAATTTCTGTGTTTCATCGTCAATAAGAAGGTCCAAGGGATACTGTAAACCTGAAACGAAGCATCGGAATCTAAAACTAGACTCACAGGAGAGGTTCAAATCCTAGAAAGTTTAAGTGTCAGTCCTCTTGTACTTAAGTCGGCATTGTGCCTTTTGTATTAAATTCGGATGCAATTTCTGTGTTTCATCGTTAATAAAAAGGTCCAAGGGATACAGTAAACCTGACGTGATGCATCGGAATCTAAAAGTGGACTCACAGGAGAGGTTCAAATCATAGAAAGTTAGAGTGATAGTCCTCTTGTACTTAAATCATCATTGTGCCTTTTGTATTAAATTCGGATGCAATTTCTGTGTTTCATCGTCAATAAGAAGGTCCAAGGGATACAGTAAACCTGAAATGAAGTGTCGGAATCAAGAACTGGACTCACAGGAGGGGTTCAAATCACAGAAAGTTAGAGTGTCAGTTCTCTTGTACTTAAGTCGGCATTGTGACTTTTGTGTTAAGTTCGGATGCAATTGCTGTGTTTCATCGTCAATAAGAAGGTCCAAGGGACGCAGTAAACCTGAAGTGGAGCATCGAAATCTAAAACTGGACTCAGGGGAGAGGTTCAAATCATAGAAAGTTAGAGTGTCAGTCTTCTTGTACTTAAGTCGGCATTGTGCCTTTTGTATTAAATTCGGATGCAATTTATGTGTTTCATCGTCAATAAGAAGGTCCAAGGGATACAGTAAACCTGAAGTGAGGCATCGGAATCAAAAACTGGACTCACAGGAGAGGTACAAATCATTGAAATTTAGAGTGTCAGTCCTCTTGTACTTAAGTCGGCATTGTGCCTTTAGTATTAAGTTCGGATGCAATTTCTGTGTTTCATCATTAATAAAAATGTCCAAGGGATACAGTAAATCTGACGTGAAGCATCGGAATCTAAAAGTGGACTCACAGGAGAGGTTCAAATCATAGAAAGTTTGAGTGTCAGTGCTCTTGTACTTAAGTCGGCATTGTGACTTTTGTATTAAATTCGGATGCAATTTCTGTGTTTCATCGTTAATAAGAAGGTCCAAGGGATACAATAAATCTGAAGTGAAGCATCGGAATCAAAAAGTGGACTCACAGGAGAGGTTAAAATCATAGAAATTTAGAGTGTCAGTCCTCTAGTACTAAGGCCGGCATTGTGACTTTTGTATTACATTCGGATGCAATTTCTGTGTTTCATCGTTAATAAAAAGGTCCAAGGGATACATCAAACCTGACGTGAAGCATCGGAATCTAAAAGTGGACTCACAGGAGAGGTTCAATTCATAGAAAGTTAGAGTGTCAGTCCTCTTGTACTTAAATCGGCATTGTGCCTTTTGCATTAAATTCGGATGCAATTTCTGTGTTTCATCGTCAATAAGATGGTCCAAGGTATACAGTAAACCTAAAGTGAAGCATCGGAATCTAAAACAGGACTCACAGGAGAGGTTAAAATCATAGGAAGTTAGAGTGTCAGTCTTCTTGTACTTAAGTCGGCATTGTGCCTTTTGTATTAAATTCGGATGCAATTTCTGTGTTTCATCGTCAATAAGAGGGTCCAAGGGATACAGTAAACCTGACGTGAAGCATCGGAATCTAAAAGTGGACTCACAGAGGTTCAAATCATAGAAAGTTAGAGTGTCTGTCCTCTTGTACTTAAGTCGGCATTGTGACTTTTGTATTAAATACGGATGCCATTTCTGTGTTTCATCGTCAATAAGAAGGTCCAAGGGATACAGTAAACCTGAAGTGAAGTATCGGAATCTAAAACTGGACTTACGGGAGGGGTTCAAATCATAGAAAGTTAGAGAGTCAGTTCTCTTGTACTTAAGTCGGCATTGTGACTTTTGTATTAAATTCGGATGCAATTTCTGTGATTCATCATCAATAAGAAGGTCCAAGGGATACAGTAAACCTGAAGTGAAGCATCGGAATCTAAAACTGGACTCACAGGAGAGGTTCAAATCATAGAAAGTTAGAGTGTCAGTCCTCTTGTACTTGAGTCGGCATTGTGCCTTTTGTATTAAATTCGGATGAAATTTCTGTGTTTCATCGTTAATAAGAAGGTCCAAGGGATACAATAAATCTGAAGTGAAGCATCGGAATCAAAAAGTGGAATCTCAGGAGAGGTTGAAATTATAGAAAGTTAGAGTGTCAGTCCTCTAGTACTAAAGCCGGCATTGTGACCTTTGTATTACATTCGTATGCAATTTCTGTGTTTCATCGTCAATAAGAAGGTCCAAGGGATACAGTAAACCTGAAGTGAAGCATCGGAATCTAAAACTGGACTCATAGGAGAGGTTCAAATCATAGAAAGTTTAAGTGTTAGTCCTCTTGTACTTAAGTCGGAATTGTGACCTTTGTATTAAATTCGGATGCAATTTCTGTGTTACATCGTCAATCAGTAGGTCCAAGGGATACAGTAAACCTGAAGTGAAGCATCGGAATCTAAAACTGGATTGACAGGAGAGGTTCAAATCATAGAAAGTTAGAGTGTTAGTCTTCTTGTACTTAAGTCGGCATTGTGCATTTTGTATTAAATTCGGATGCAATTTCTGTGTTTCATCGTTAATAAAAAGGTCCAAGGGATACAGTAAACCTGACGTGAAGCATCGGAATCTAAAAGTGGACTCACAGGAGAGGTTCAAATCATAGAAAGTTAGAGTGTCAGTCCTCTTGTACTTAAGTCGGCATTGTGACTTTTTTATTAAATTCGGATGCAATTTCTGTGTTTCATCGTCAATAAGAAGGTCCAAGGGATACAGTAAACCTGAAGTGAAGTGTCGGAATCAAGAACTGGACTCACAGGAGGGGTTCAAATCACAGAAAGTTAGAGTGTCAGTTCTCTTGTACTTAAGTCGGCATTGTGACTTTTGTATTACGTTCGGATGCAATTGCTGTGTTTCATCGTCAATAAGAAGGTCCAAGGGATGCAGTAAACCTGAAGTGGAGCATCGGAATCTAAAACTGGACTCAGAGGAGAGGTTCAAATCATAGAATTTAGAGTGTCAGTCTTCTTGTATATTAGTCGGCATTGTGATTTTTGTATTAAATTCGGATGCAATTTCTGTGTTTCATCGTCAACAAGAAGGTCCAAGGGATACAGTAAACCTGAAGTGAAGCATCGGAATCAAAAACTGGACTCACAGGAGAGGTACAAATCATTGAAATTTAGAGTGTCTGTCCTTTTGTACTTAAGTCGGCATTATGCCTTTTGTATTAAATTCGGATGCAATTTCTGTGTTTCATCGTTAATAAAAAGGTCCAAGGGATACAGTAAATCTGAAGTGAAGCATCGGAATCTAAAACTGGACCCACAGGAGAGGTTAAAGTCATAGAAAGTTAGAGTGTCAGTCCTCTAGTACTAAGGTCGGCACTGTGACTTTTGTATTAAATTCGGATGCAATTTCTGTGTTTCATCGTCAATAAGAGGGTCCAAGGGATACAGTAAACCTGACGTGAAGCATCGGAATCTAAAAGTGGACTCACAGGAGAGGTTCAAATCATAGAAAGTTAGAGTGTCTGTCCTCTTGTACTTAAGTCGGCATTGTGACTTTTGTATTAAATTCGGATGCAATTTCTGTGATTCATCGTCAATGAGAAGGTCCAAGGGATACAGTAAACCTGAAGTGTAGCATCGGAATCTAAAACTGGACTCTCAGGAGATATTCAAATCATAGAAAGTTAGAGTGTCAGTCCTCTTGTACTTGAGTTGGAATTGTGCCTTTTGTATTACATTCGGTTGCAATTTCCGTGTTTCATCGTTAATAAGAAGGTCCAAGGGATACAGTAAATCTGAAGTGAAGCATCGGAATCTAAAACTGGACTTACAGGAGAGGTTGAAATCATAGAACGTTAGAGTGTCAGTCCTCTAGTTTTAAGGTCGGCATTGTGACTTTTGAATTACATTCGTATGCAATTTCTGTGTTTCATCGTCAATAAGAAGGTCCAAGGGATACAGTAAACCTGAAACGAAGCATCGGAATCTAAAACTAGACTCACAGGAGAGGTTCAAATCATAGAAAGTTTAAGTGTCAGTCCTCTTGTACTTAAGTCGGCATTGTGCCTTTTGTATTAAATTAGTATGCAATTTCTGTGTTTCATCGTCAATAAGAAGTTCCAAGGGATGCAGTAAACCTGAAGTGAAGCATCGTAATCTAAAACTGCACTCACAGGAGAGGTTCAAATCATAGAAGGTTAGAGTGTCAGTCTTCTTGTACTTAAGTCGGCATTGTTCCTTTTGTATTAAATTCGGATGCAATTTCTGTGTTTCATCGTCAATAAGAAGGTCCAAGGGATTCAGTAAACCTGAAGTGAAGCATCGGAATCTAAAGCTGGACTCACAGGAGGGGTTCAAATCATAGAAAGTGAGAGTGTCAGTCTTCTTGTACTTAAGTCGGCATTGTTCCTTTTGTATTAAATTCGGATGCAATTTCTGTGTTTCATCGTCAATAAGAAGGTCCAAGGGATAGAGTAAACCTGAAGTGAAGCATCGGAATCTAAATCTGGACTCACAGGACAGGTTCAAATCAGAGAAAGTTAGAGTGTCAATCCTCTTGTACTTAAGTCGGCATTGTGCTATTTGTATTAAATTCGGATGCAATTTCTGTGTTTCATCGTCAATAAGAAGGTCCATGAGATACAGTAAACCTGAAGTGAAGCATCGGAATCTAAAACTGGACTCACAGGAGAGGTTAAAATCATAGAAAGTTAGAGTTTCAGTCTTCTTGTACTTAGGTCGGCATTGTAGCTTTTCTATTAAATTCGGATGCAATCTCTGTGTTTCCTCGTCAATAAGAAGGTCCAAGGGATACAGTAAACCTGAAGTGAAGCATCGGATTTGAAAACTGGACTCACAGGACAGGTTAAAATCATAGACAGTGAGAGTGTCAGTCTGCTTGTACTTAAGTCGGCATTGTGACTATTGTATTAAATTCGGATGCAATTTCTGTGTTTCATCGTCAATAAGAAGGTCCAAGGGAAACAGTAAACCTGAAGTGAAGCATCGGAATCGAAAACTGTACTCACAGGAGAGGTTCAAATCAGAGAAAGTTAGAGTGTCAGTCCTTTTGTACTTAAGTCGGCATTCTTACTTTTGTATTAAATTCGGATGCAATTTCTGTGCTTCATCGTCAATAAGAAGGTCCAAGGGATACAGTAAACCTGAAATGAAGCATCGGAATCTAAAACTGGACTCACAGGAGAGGTTCAAATCATAGAAAGTTTGAGTGTCAGGCCTCTTGTACTTATGTCGGCATTGTTACTTTTATATGAAATTCGGATGCAATTTCTGTGTTTCATCGTCAATAGGAAGGTCCAAGGATACAGTAAACCTGATGTGAAGCATCGGAATCTAAAGCTGGACTCACAGGAGGGGTTCAAATCATAGAAAGTGAGGGTGTCATTCCGCTTGTACTTAAGTCGGCATTGTGAATTTTGTATTAAATTCGGATGCAATTTCTGTGTTTCATCGTCAATTAGAAGGTCCAAGGATACAGTAAACCTGAAGTGAAGCATCGGAATCTAAAGCTGGACTCACAGGAGATATTCAAACCATAGAAAGTTAGAGGGTCAGACCTCTTGCACTTAAGTCGGCATTGTGCCTTTTGTATTAAATTCGGATGCAATTTCTGTGCTTCATCGTTAATAAGAAGGTCCAAGGGATACAGTAAATCTGAAGTGAAGCATCAGAATCTAAAACTGGACTCACAGGAGGGGTTCAAATCATAGAAAGTTAGAGTTTCTGTCCTCTTGTACTTAAGTCGGTATTGTGACTTTTATATTAAATAAGGATGCATTTTCTGTGTTTCATCGTCAATAAGAAGGTCCAAGGGATACAGTAAACCTGAAGTGAAGCATCGGAATCTAAAACTGGACTCACAGGAGGGGTTCAAATTATAGAAAGTGAGAGTGTCAGTCCGCTTGTACTTAAGTCGGCATTGTGAATTTTGTATTAAATTTGGATGCAATTTCAGTATTTCATCGTCAATGAGTAGGTCCAAGGGATACAGTAAACCTGAAGTGAAGCATCGGAATCTAATAGTGGACTCACAGGAGAGGTTCAAATCATAGAAAGTTAGAGTGTCAGTGCTCTTGTACTTAAGTCGGCATTGTGACTTTTGTATTAAATTCGGATGCAATTTCTGTGATTCATCGTCAATAAGAGGGTCCAAGGGATACAGTAAACCTGACGTGAAGCATCGGAATCTAAAAGTGGACTCACAGAGGTTCAAATCATAGAAAGTTAGAGTGTCTGTCCTCTTGTACTTAAGTCGGCATTGTGACTTTTGTATTAAATACGGATGCCATTTCTGTGTTTCATCGTCAATAAGAAGGTCCAAGGGATACAGTAAACCTGAAGTGAAGTATCGGAATCTAAAACTGGACTCAGAGGAGAGGTTCAAATCATAGAATTTAGAGTGTCAGTCTTCTTGTATATTAGTCGGCATTGTGATTTTTGTATTAAATTCGGATGCAATTTCTGTGTTTCATCGTCAACAAGAAGGTCCAAGGGATACAGTAAACCTGAAGTGAAGCATCGGAATCAAAAACTGGACTCACAGGAGAGTTTCAAATCATAGAAAGTTAGAGTGTCAGTCCTCTTGTACTTGAGTCGGCATTGTGCCTTTTGTATTAAATTCGGATGCAATTTCTGTGTTTCATCGTTAATAAGAAGGTCCAAGGGATACAATAAATCTGAAGTGAAGCATCGGAATCAAGAAGTGGACTCACAGGAGAGGTTAAAATCATAGAAATTTAGAGTGTCAGTCTTGTAGTACTAAGGCCGGCATTGTGACTTTTGTATTACATTCGGATGCAATTTCTGTGTTTCATCGTTAATAGAAAGGTCCAAGGGATACAGTAAACCTGACGTGAAGCATCGGAATCTAAAAGTGGACTCACAGGAGAGGTTGAAATCATAGAAAGTTAGAGTGTCAGTCCTCTTGTACTTAAATCGGCATTGTGCCTTTTGTATTAAATTCGGATGCAATTTCTGTGTTTCATCGTCAATAAGATGGTCCAAGGTATACAGTATACCTGAAGTGAAGCATCGGAATCTAAAACTGGACTCACAGGAGAGGTCAAAATCATAGGAAGTTAGAGTGTCAGTCTTCTTGTACTTAAGTCGGCATTGTACCTTTTGTATTAAATTCGGATGCAATTTCTGTGTTTCATCGTCAATAAGAGGGTCCAAGGGATACAGTAAACCTGACGTGAAGCATCGGAATCTAAAAGTGGACTCACAGAGGTTCAAATCATAGAAAGTTAGAGTGTCTGTCCTCTTGTACTTAAGTCGGCATTGTGACTTTTGTATTAAATTCGGATGCCATTTCTGTGTTTCATCGTCAATAAGAAGGTCCAAGGGATACAGTAAACCTGAAGTGAAGTATCGGAATCTAAAACTGGACTAACGGGAGGGGTTCAAATCATAGAAAGTTAGAGAGTCAGTTCTCTTGTACTTAAGTCGGCATTGTGACTTTTGTATTAAATTCGGATGCAATTTCTGTGATTCATCATCAATAAGAAGGTCCATGGGATACAGTAAACCTGAAGTGAAGCATCGGAATCTAAAACTGGACTCACAGGAGAGTTTCAAATCATAGAAAGTTAGAGTGTCAGTCCTCTTGTACTTGAGTCGGCATTGTGCCTTTTGTATTAAATTCGGATGCAATTTCTGTGTTTCATCGTTAATAAGAAGGTCCAAGGGATACAATAAATCTGAAGTGAAGCATCGGAATCAAAAAGTGGAATCACAGGAGAGGTTGAAATTATAGAATGTTAGAGTGTCAGTCCTCTAGTACTAAGGCTGGCATTGTGACCTTTGTATTACATTCGTATGCAATTTCTGTGTTTCATCGTCAATAAGAAGGTCCAAGGGATACAGTAAACCTGAAGTGAAGCATCGGAATCTAAAACTGGACTCATAGGAGAGGTTCAAATCATAGAAAGTTTAAGTGTTAGTCCTCTTGTACTTAAGTCGGAATTGTGACCTTTGTGTTAAATTCGGATGCAATTTCTGTGTTACATCGTCAATCAGTAGGTCCAAGGGATACAGTAAACCTGAAGTGAAGCATCGGAATCTAAAACTGGATTGACAGGAGAGGTTTAAATCATAGAAAGTTAGTATGTCAGTCTTCTTGTACTTAAGTCGGCATTGTGCCTTTTGTATTAAATTCGGATGCAATTTCTGTGTTTCATCGTCAATAAGAGGGTCCAAGGGATACAGTAAACCTGACGTGAAGCATCGGAATCTAAAAGTGGACTCACAGAGGTTCAAATCATAGAAAGTTAGAGTGTCTGTCCTCTTGTACTTAAGTCGGCATTGTGACTTTTGTATTAAATTCGGATGCCATTTCTGTGTTTCATCGTCAATAAGAAGGTCCAAGGGATACAGTAAACCTGAAGTGAAGTATCGGAATCTAAAACTGGACTAACGGGAGGGGTTCAAATCATAGAAAGTTAGAGAGTCAGTTCTCTTGTACTTAAGTCGGCATTGTGACTTTTGTATTAAATTCGGATGCAATTTCTGTGATTCATCATCAATAAGAAGGTCCATGGGATACAGTAAACCTGAAGTGAAGCATCGGAATCTAAAACTGGACTCACAGGAGAGTTTCAAATCATAGAAAGTTAGAGTGTCAGTCCTCTTGTACTTGAGTCGGCATTGTGCCTTTTGTATTAAATTCGGATGCAATTTCTGTGTTTCATCGTTAATAAGAAGGTCCAAGGGATACAATAAATCTGAAGTGAAGCATCGGAATCAAAAAGTGGAATCACAGGAGAGGTTGAAATTATAGAATGTTAGAGTGTCAGTCCTCTAGTACTAAGGCTGGCATTGTGACCTTTGTATTACATTCGTATGCAATTTCTGTGTTTCATCGTCAATAAGAAGGTCCAAGGGATACAGTAAACCTGAAGTGAAGCATCGGAATCTAAAACTGGACTCATAGGAGAGGTTCAAATCATAGAAAGTTTAAGTGTTAGTCCTCTTGTACTTAAGTCGGAATTGTGACCTTTGTGTTAAATTCGGATGCAATTTCTGTGTTACATCGTCAATCAGTAGGTCCAAGGGATACAGTAAACCTGAAGTGAAGCATCGGAATCTAAAACTGGATTGACAGGAGAGGTTTAAATCATAGAAAGTTAGTATGTCAGTCTTCTTGTACTTAAGTCGGCATTGTGCCTTTTGTATTAAATTCGGATGCAATTTCTGTGTTTCATCGGTAATAAAAAGGTCCAAGGGATACAGTAAACCTGACGTGAAGCATCGGAATCTAAAAGTGGACTCACAGGAGAGGTTCAAATCATAGAAAGTTAGAGTGTCAGTCCTCTTGTACTTAAGTCGGCATTGTGACTTTTTTATTAAATTCGGATGCAATTTCTGTGTTACATCGTCAATAAGAAGGTCCAAGGGGTACAGTAAACCTGAAGTGAAGCATCGGAATCTAAAACTGGACTTACAGGAGAGGTTGAAATCATAGAACGTTAGAGTGTCAGTCCTCTAGTACTAAGGTCGGCATTGTGACTTTTGAATTACATTCGTATGCAATTTCTGTGTTTCATCGTCAATAAGAAGGTCCAAGGGATACAGTAAACCTGAAACGAAGCATCGGAATCTAAAACTAGACTCACAGGAGAGGTTCAAATCATAGAAAGTTGAAGTGTCAGTCCTCTTGTACTGAAGTCAGCATTGTGACTTTTTTATTAAATTCGAATGCAATTTCTGTGTTTCATCGTCAATAAGAAGGTCCCAGGGATACAGTAAACCTGAAGTGGAGCATCGGAATCTAAAACTGGACTCAGAGGAGAGGTTCAAATCATAGAAAGTTAGAGTGTCAGTCTCCTTGTACTTAAGTCGGCATTGTTCCTTTTGTATTAAATTCGGATGCAATTTCTGTGTTTCATCGTCAATAAGAAGGTCCAAGGGATACAGTAAACCTGAAGTGAAGCATCGGAATCTAAAGCTGGACTCACAGGAGGGGTTCAAATCATAGAAAGTGAGAGTGTCAGTCTTCTTGTACTTAAGTCGGCATTGTTCCTTTTGTATTAAATTCGGATGCAATTTCTGTGTTTCATCGTCAATAAGAGGGTCCAAGGTATACAGTAAACCTGACGCGAAGCATCGGAATCTAAAAGTGGACTCACAGGAGAGGTTCAAATCATAGAAAGTTAGAGTGTCTGTCCTCTTGTACTTAAGTCGGCATTGTGACTTTTGTATTAAATTCGGATGCAATTTCTGTGATTCATTGTCAATACGAAGGTCCAAGGGATAGAGTAAACCTGAAGTGTAGCATCGGAATCTAAAACTGGACTCTCAGGAGATATTCAAATCATAGAAAGTTAGAGTGTCAGTCCTCTTGTACTTGAGTTGGCATTGTGCCTTTTGTATTACATTCGGATGCAATTTCTGTGATTCATCATCAATAAGAAGGTCCAAGGGATACAGTAAACCTGAAGTGAAGCATCGTAATCTAAAAGTGCACTCACAGGAGAGGTTCAAATCATAGAATGTTAGAGTGTCAGTTTTCTTGTACTTAAGTCGGCATTGTTCCTTTTGTATTGAATTCGGATGCAATTTCTGTGTTTCATCGTTAATGAGAAGTTCCAAGGGATACAGTAAACCTGAAGTGAAGCATCGTAATCTAAAACTGCACTCACAGGAGAGGTTCAAATCATAGAAAGTTAGAGTGTCAGTCTTCTTGTACTTAAGTCGGCATTGTTCCTTTTGTATTAAATTCGGATGCAATTTCTGTGTTTCATCGTTAATGAGAAGGTCCAAGGGAAACAGTAAACCTGAAGTGAAGCATCGGAATCTAAAACTGGACTGACAGGGGAGGTTCAAATTATAGAAAGTTAGAGTGTCAGTCCTCTTGTACTGAAGTCAGCATTGTGACTTTTTTATTAAATTCGGATGCAATTTCTGTGTTTCATCGTCAATAAGAAGGTACCAGGGATACAGTAAACCTGAAGTGAAGCATCGGAATCTAAAACTGGACTTACAGGAGAGGTTGAAATCATAGAACGTTAGAGTGTCAGTCCTCTAGTACTAAGGTCGGCATTGTGACTTTTGAATTACATTCGTATGCAATTTCTGTGTTTCATCGTCAATAAGAAGGTCCAAGGGATACAGTAAACCTGAAGTGAAGCATCGGAATCTAAAACTGGACTCACAGGAGAGTTTCAAATCATAGAAAGTTAGAGTGTCAGTCCTCTTGTACTTGAGTCGGCATTGTGCCTTTTGTATTAAATTCGGATGCAATTTCTGTGTTTCATCGTTAATAAGAAGGTCCAAGGGATACAATAAATCTGAAGTGAAGCATCGGAATCAAAAAGTGGAATCACAGGAGAGGTTGAAATTATAGAATGTTAGAGTGTCAGTCCTCTAGTACTAAGGCTGGCATTGTGACCTTTGTATTACATTCGTATGCAATTTCTGTGTTTCATCGTCAATAAGAAGGTCCAAGGGATACAGTAAACCTGAAGTGAAGCATCGGAATCTAAAACTGGACTCATAGGAGAGGTTCAAATCATAGAAAGTTTAAGTGTTAGTCCTCTTGTACTTAAGTCGGAATTGTGACCTTTGTGTTAAATTCGGATGCAATTTCTGTGTTACATCGTCAATCAGTAGGTCCAAGGGATACAGTAAACCTGAAGTGAAGCATCGGAATCTAAAACTGGATTGACAGGAGAGGTTTAAATCATAGAAAGTTAGTATGTCAGTCTTCTTGTACTTAAGTCGGCATTGTGCCTTTTGTATTAAATTCGGATGCAATTTCTGTGTTTCATCGGTAATAAAAAGGTCCAAGGGATACAGTAAACCTGACGTGAAGCATCGGAATCTAAAAGTGGACTCACAGGAGAGGTTCAAATCATAGAAAGTTAGAGTGTCAGTCCTCTTGTACTTAAGTCGGCATTGTGACTTTTTTATTAAATTCGGATGCAATTTCTGTGTTACATCGTCAATAAGAAGGTCCAAGGGATACAGTAAACCTGAAGTGAAGCATCGGAATCTAAAACTGGACTTACAGGAGAGGTTGAAATCATAGAACGTTAGAGTGTCAGTCCTCTAGTACTAAGGTCGGCATTGTGACTTTTGAATTACATTCGTATGCAATTTCTGTGTTTCATCGTCAATAAGAAGGTCCAAGGGATACAGTAAACCTGAAACGAAGCATCGGAATCTAAAACTAGACTCACAGGAGAGGTTCAAATCATAGAAAGTTGAAGTGTCAGTCCTCTTGTACTGAAGTCAGCATTGTGACTTTTTTATTAAATTCGAATGCAATTTCTGTGTTTCATCGTCAATAAGAAGGTCCCAGGGATACAGTAAACCTGAAGTGGAGCATCGGAATCTAAAACTGGACTCAGAGGAGAGGTTCAAATCATAGAAAGTTAGAGTGTCAGTCTCCTTGTACTTAAGTTGGCATTGTTCCTTTTGTATTAAATTCGGATGCAATTTCTGTGTTTCATCGTCAATAAGAAGGTCCAAGGGATACAGTAAACCTGAAGTGAAGCATCGGAATCTAAAGCTGGACTCACAGGAGGGGTTCAAATCATAGAAAGTGAGAGTGTCAGTCTTCTTGTACTTAAGTCGGCATTGTTCCTTTTGTATTAAATTCGGATGCAATTTCTGTGTTTCATCGTCAATAAGAGGGTCCAAGGTATACAGTAAACCTGACGCGAAGCATCGGAATCTAAAAGTGGACTCACAGGAGAGGTTCAAATCATAGAAAGTTAGAGTGTCTGTCCTCTTGTACTTAAGTCGGCATTGTGACTTTTGTATTAAATTCGGATGCAATTTCTGTGATTCATTGTCAATACGAAGGTCCAAGGGATAGAGTAAACCTGAAGTGTAGCATCGGAATCTAAAACTGGACTCTCAGGAGATATTCAAATCATAGAAAGTTAGAGTGTCAGTCCTCTTGTACTTGAGTTGGCATTGTGCCTTTTGTATTACATTCGGATGCAATTTCTGTGATTCATCATCAATAAGAAGGTCCAAGGGATACAGTAAACCTGAAGTGAAGCATCGTAATCTAAAAGTGCACTCACAGGAGAGGTTCAAATCATAGAATGTTAGAGTGTCAGTCTTCTTGTACTTAAGTCGGCATTGTTCCTTTTGTATTAAATTCGGATGCAATTTCTGTGTTTCATCGTTAATGAGAAGTTCCAAGGGATACAGTAAACCTGAAGTGAAGCATCGTAATCTAAAACTGCACTCACAGGAGAGGTTCAAATCATAGAAAGTTAGAGTGTCAGTCTTCTTGTACCTAAGTCGGCATTGTTCCCTTTGTATTAAATTCGGATGCAATTTCTGTGTTTCATCGTTAATGAGAAGGTCCAAGGGAAACAGTAAACCTGAAGTGAAGCATCGGAATCTAAAACTGGACTCACAGGGGAGGTTCAAATTATAGAAAGTTAGAGTGTCAGTCCTCTTGTACTGAAGTCAGCATTGTGACTTTTTTATTAAATTCGGATGCAATTTCTGTGTTTCATCGTCAATAAGAAGGTACCAGGGATACAGTAAACCTGAAGTGAAGCATCGGAATCTAAAACTGGACTTACAGGAGAGGTTGAAATCATAGAACGTTAGAGTGTCAGTCCTCTAGTACTAAGGTCGGCATTGTGACTTTTGAATTACATTCGTATGCAATTTCTGTGTTTCATCGTCAATAAGAAGGTCCAAGGGATACAGTAAACCTGAAGTGAAGCATCGTAATCTAAAAGTGCACTCACAGGAGAGGTTCAAATCATAGAAAGTTAGAGTGTCAGTCTTCTTGTACTTAAGTCGGCATTGTTCCTTTTGTATTAAATTCGGATGCAATTTCTGTGTTTCATCGTTAATGAGAAGGTCCAAGGGAAACAGTAAACCTGAAGTGAAGCATCGGAATCTAAAACTGGACTCACAGGGGAGGTTCAAATCATAGAAAGTTAGAGTGTCAGGCCTCTTGTACTTATGTCGGCATTGTTACTTTTATATGAAATTCGGATGCAATTTCTGTGTTTCATCGTCAATAGGAAGGTCCAAGGATACAGTAAACCTGATGTGAAGCATCGGAATCTAAAGCTGGACTCACAGGAGGGGTTCAAATCATAGAAAGTGAGGGTGTCATTCCGCTTGTACTTAAGTCGGCATTGTGAATTTTGTATTAAATTCGGATGCAATTTCTGTGTTTCATCGTCAATTAGAAGGTCCAAGGATACAGTAAACCTGAAGTGAAGCATCGGAATCTAAAACTGGACTCACAGGAGATATTCAAACCATGGAAAGTTAGAGGGTCAGACCTCTTGCACTTAAGTCGGCATTGTGCCTTTTGTATTAAATTCGGATGCAATTTCTGTGCTTCATCGTTAATAAGAAGGTCCAAGGGATACAGTAAATCTGAAGTGAAGCATCAGAATCTAAAACTGGACTCACAGGAGGGGTTCAAATCATAGAAAGTTAGAGTTTCTGTCCTCTTGTACTTAAGTCGGTATTGTGACTTTTATATTAAATAAGGATGCATTTTCTGTGTTTCATCGTCAATAAGAAGGTCCAAGGGGTACAGTAAACCTGAAGTGAAGCATCGGAATCTAAAACTGGACTCACAGGAGGGGTTCAAATTATAGAAAGTGAGAGTGTCAGTCCGCTTGTACTTAAGTCGGCATTGTGAATTTTGTATTAAATTTGGATGCAATTTCAGTATTTTATCGTCAATGAGTAGGTCCAAGTGATACAGTAAACCTGAAGTGAAGCATCGGAATCTAAAAGTGGACTCACAGGAGAGGTTCAAATCATAGAAAGTTAGAGTGTCAGTGCTCTTGTACTTAAGTCGCATTGTGACTTTTGTATTAAATTCGGATGCAATTTCTGTGTTTCATCGTTAATAAGAAGGTCCAAGGGATACAATAAATCTGAAGTGAAGCATCGGAATCAAAAAGTGGACTCACAGGAGAGGTTAAAATCATAGAAATTTAGAGTGTCAGTCTTCTAGTACTAAGGCCGGCATTGTGACTTTTGTATTACATTCGGATGCAATTTCTGTGTTTCATCGTTAATAGAAAGGTCCAAGGGATACAGTAAACCTGACGTGAAGCATCGGAATCTAAAAGTGGACTCACAGGAGAGGTTCAAATCATAGAAAGTTAGAGTGTCAGTCCTCTTGTACTTAAATCGGCATTGTGCCTTTTGTATTAAATTCGGATGCAATTTCTGTGTTTCATCGTCAATAAGATGGTCCAAGGTATACAGTAAACCTAAAGTGAAACATCGGAATCTAAAACTGGACTCACAGGAGAGGTTAAAATCATAGGAAGTTAGAGTGTCAGTCTTCTTGTACTTAAGTCGGCATTGTACCTTTTGTATTAAATTCGGATGCAATTTCTGTGTTTCATCGTCAATAAGAGGGTCCAAGGGATACAGTAAACCTGACGTGAAGCATCGGAATCTAAAAGTGGACTCACAGAGGTTCAAATCATAGAAAGTTAGAGTGTCTGTCCTCTTGTACTTAAGTCGGCATTGTGACTTTTGTATTAAATTCGGATGCCATTTCTGTGTTTCATCGTCAATAAGTAGGTCCAAGGGATACAGTAAACCTGAAGTGAAGTATCGGAATCTAAAACTGGACTTACGGGAGGGGTTCAAATCATAGAAAGTTAGAGAGTCAATTCTCTTGTACTTAAGTCGGCATTGTGACTTTTGTATTAAATTCGGATGCAATTTCTGTGATTCATCATCAATAAGAAGGTCCAAGGGATACAGTAAACCTGAAGTGAAGCATCGGAATCTAAAACTGGACTCACAGGAGAGTTTCAAATCATAGTAAGTTAGAGTGTCAGTCCTCTTGTACTTGAGTCGGCATTGTTCCTTTTGTATTAAATTCGGATGCAATTTCTGTGTTTCATCGTTAATGAGAAGTTCCAAGGGATACAGTAAATCTGAAGTGAAGCATCGGAATCTAAAACTGGACTTACAGGAGAGGTTGAAATCATAGAACGTTAGAGTGTCAGTCCTCTAGTACTAAGGTCGGCATTGTGACTTTTGAATTACATTCGTATGCAATTTCTGTGTTTCATCGTCAATAAGAAGGTCCAAGGGATACAGTAAACCTGAAACGAAGCATCGGAATCTAAAACTAGACTCACAGGAGAGGTTCAAATCCTAGAAAGTTTAAGTGTCAGTCCTCTTGTACTTAAGTCGGCATTGTGCCTTTTGTATTAAATTCGGATGCAATTTCTGTGATTCATCATCAATAAGAAGGTCCAAGGGATACAGTAAACCTGAAGTGAAGCATCGTAATCTAAAAGTGCACTCACAGGAGAGGTTCAAATCATAGAAAGTTAGAGTGTCAGTCTTCTTGTACTTAAGTCGGCATTGTTCCTTTTGTATTAAATTCGGATGCAATTTCTGTGTTTCATCGTTAATGAGAAGTTCCAAGGGATACAGTAAACCTGAAGTGAAGCATCGTAATCTAAAACTGCACTCACAGGAGAGGTTCAAATCATAGAAAGTTAGAGTGTCAGTCTTCTTGTACTTAAGTCGGCATTGTTCCTTTTGTATTAAATTCGGATGCAATTTCTGTGTTTCATCGTTAATGAGAAGGTCCAAGGGAAACAGTAAGCCTGAAGTGAAGCATCGGAATCTAAAACTGGACTCACAGGGGAGGTTCAAATCATAGAAAGTTAGAGTGTCAGTCCTCTTGTACTGAAGTCAGCATTGTGACTTTTTTATTAAATTCGGATGCAATTTCTGTGTTTCATCGTCAATAAGAAGGTCCCAGGGATACAGTAAACCTGAAGTGAAGCATCGGAATCTAAAACTGGACTCACAGGACAGGTTCAAATCAGAGAAAGTTAGAGTGTCAGGCCTCTTGTACTTATGTCGGCATTGTTACTTTTATATGAAATTCGGATGCAATTTCTGTGTTTCATCGTCAATAGGAAGGTCCAAGGATACAGTAAACCTGATGTGAAGCATCGGAATCTAAAGCTGGACTCACAGGAGGGGTTCAAATCATAGAAAGTGAGGGTGTCATTCCGCTTGTACTTAAGTCGGCATTGTGAATTTTGTATTAAATTCGGATGCAATTTCTGTGTTTCATCGTCAATTAGAAGGTCCAAGGATACAGTAAACCTGAAGTGAATCATCGGAATCTAAAACTGGACTCACAGGAGATATTCAAACCATAGAAAGTTAGAGGGTCAGACCTCTTGCACTTAAGTCGGCATTGTGCCTTTTGTATTAAATTCGGATGCAATTTCTGTGCTTCATCGTTAATAAGAAGGTCCAAGGGATACAGTAAATCTGAAGTGAAGCATCAGAATCTAAAACTGGACTCACAGGAGGGGTTCAAATCATAGAAAGTTAGAGTTTCTGTCCTCTTGTACTTAAGTCGGTATTGTGACTTTTATATTAAATAAGGATGCATTTTCTGTGTTTCATCGTCAATAAGAAGGTCCAAGGGGTACAGTAAACCTGAAGTGAAGCATCGGAATCTAAAACTGGACTCACAGGAGGGGTTCAAATTATAGAAAGTGAGAGTGTCAGTCCGCTTGTACTTAAGTCGGCATTGTGAATTTTGTATTAAATTTGGATGCAATTTCAGTATTTTATCGTCAATGAGTAGGTCCAAGGGATACAGTAAACCTGAAGTGAAGCATCGGAATCTAAAAGTGGACTCACAGGAGAGGTTCAAATCATAGAAAGTTAGAGTGTCAGTGCTCTTGTACTTAAGTCGCATTGTGACTTTTGTATTAAATTCGGATGCAATTTCTGTGTTTCATCGTTAATAAGAAGGTCCAAGGGATACAATAAATCTGAAGTGAAGCATCGGAATCAAAAAGTGGACTCACAGGAGAGGTTAAAATCATAGAAATTTAGAGTGTCAGTCTTCTAGTACTAAGGCCGGCATTGTGACTTTTGTATTACATTCGGATGCAATTTCTGTGTTTCATCGTTAATAGAAAGGTCCAAGGGATACAGTAAACCTGACGTGAAGCATCGGAATCTAAAAGTGGACTCACAGGAGAGGTTCAAATCATAGAAAGTTAGAGTGTCAGTCCTCTTGTACTTAAATCGGCATTGTGCCTTTTGTATTAAATTCGGATGCAATTTCTGTGTTTCATCGTCAATAAGATGGTCCAAGGTATACAGTAAGCCTAAAGTGAAGCATCGGAATCTAAAACTGGACTCACAGGAGAGGTTAAAATCATAGGAAGTTAGAGTGTCAGTCTTCTTGTACTTAAGTCGGCATTGTACCTTTTGTATTAAATTCGGATGCAATTTCTGGGTTTCATCGTCAATAAGAGGGTCCAAGGGATACAGTAAACCTGACGTGAAGCATCGGAATCTAAAAGTGGACTCACAGAGGTTCAAATCATAGAAAGTTAGAGTGTCTGTCCTCTTGTACTTAAGTCGGCATTGTGACTTTTGTATTAAATTCGGATGCCATTTCTGTGTTTCATCGTCAATAAGTAGGTCCAAGGGATACAGTAAACCTGAAGTGAAGTATCGGAATCTAAAACTGGACTTACGGGAGGGGTTCAAATCATAGAAAGTTAGAGAGTCAATTCTCTTGTACTTAAGTCGGTATTGTGACTTTTGTATTAAATTCGGATGCAATTTCTGTGATTCATCATCAATAAGAAGGTCCAAGGGATACAGTAAACCTGAAGTGAAGCATCGGAATCTAAAACTGGACTCACTGGAGAGTTTCAAATCATAGAAAATTAGAGTGTCAGTCCTCTTGTACTTGAGTCGGCATTGTGCCTTTTGTATTAAATTCGGATGCAATTTCTGTGTTTCATCGTTAATAAGAAGGTCCAAGGGATACAATAAATCTGAAGTGAAGCATCGGAATCAAAAAGTGGAATCACAGGAGAGGTTGAAATTATAGAATGTTAGAGTGTCAGTCCTCTAGTACTAAGGCTGGCATTGTGACCTTTGTATTACATTCGTATGCAATTTCTGTGTTTCATCGTCAATAAGAAGGTCCAAGGGATACAGTAAACCTGAAGTGAAGCATCGGAATCTAAAACTGGACTCATAGGAGAGGTTCAAATCATAGAAAGTTTAAGTGTTAGTCCTCTTGTACTTAAGTCGGAATTGTGACCTTTGTATTAAATTCGGATGCAATTTCTGTGTTACATCGTCAATCACTAGGTCCAAGGGATACAGTAAACCTGAAGTGAAGCATCGGAATCTAAAACTGGATTGACAGGAGAGGTTTAAATCATAGAAAGTTAGAGTGTCAGTCTTCTTGTACTTAAGTCGACATTGTGCCTTTTGTATTAAATTCGGATGCAATTTCTGTGTTTCATCGGTAATAAAAAGGTCCAAGGGATACAGTAAACCTGACGTGAAGCATCGGAATCTAAAAGTGGACTCACAGGAGAGGTTCAAATCATAGAAAGTTTAAGTGTCAGTCCTCTTGTACTGAAGTCAGCATTGTGACTTTTTTATTAAATTCGGATGCAATTTCTGTGTTTCATCGTCAATAAGAAGGTCCCAGGGATACAGTAAACCTGAAGTGGAGCATCGGAATCTAAAAGTGGACTCACAGGAGAGGTTCAAATCATAGAAAGTTAGAGTGTCTGTCCTCTTGTACTTAAGTCGGCATTGTGACTTTTGTATTAAATTCGGATGCAATTTCTGTGATTCATTGTCAATACGAAGGTCCAAGGGATAGAGTAAACCTGAAGTGTAGCATCGGAATCTAAAGCTGGACTCACAGGAGGGGTTCAAATCATAGAAAGTGAGAGTGTCAGTCTTCTTGTACTTAAGTCGGCATTGTTCCTTTTGTATTAAATTCGGATGCAATTTCTGTGTTTCATCGTCAATAAGAGGGTCCAAGGTATACAGTAAACCTGACGCGAAGCATCGGAATCTAAAAGTGGACTCACAGGAGAGGTTCAAATCATAGAAAGTTAGAGTGTCTGTCCTCTTGTACTTAAGTCGGCATTGTGACTTTTGTATTAAATTCGGATGCAATTTCTGTGATTCATTGTCAATACGAAGGTCCAAGGGATAGAGTAAACCTGAAGTGTAGCATCGGAATCTAAAACTGGACTCTCAGGAGATATTCAAATCATAGAAAGTTAGAGTGTCAGTCCTCTTGTACTTGAGTTGGCATTGTGCCTTTTGTATTACATTCGGATGCAATTTCCGTGTTTCATCGTTAATAAGAAGGTCCAAGGGATACAGTAAATCTGAAGTGAAGCTTCGGAATCTAAAACTGGACTTACAGGAGAGGTTGAAATCATAGAACGTTAGAGTGTCAGTCCTCTAGTACTAAGGTCGGCATTGTGACTTTTGAATTACATTCGTATGCAATTTCTGTGTTTCATCGTCAATAAGAAGGTCCAAGGGATACAGTAAACCTGAAACGAAGCATCGGAATCTAAAACTAGACTCACAGGAGAGGTTCAAATCCTAGAAAGTTTAAGTGTCAGTCCTCTTGTACTTAAGTCGGCATTGTGCCTTTTGTATTAAATTCGGATGCAATTTCTGTGATTCATTATCAATAAGAAGGTCCAAGGGATACAGTAAACCTGAAGTGAAGCATCGTAATCTAAAACTGCACTCACAGGAGAGGTTCAAATCATAGAAAGTTAGAGTGTCAGTCTTCTTGTACTTAAGTCGGCATTGTTTCTTTTGTATTAAATTCGGATGCAATATCTGTGTTTCATCGTTAATGAGAAGTTCCAAGGGATACAGTAAACCTGAAGTGAAGCATCGTAATCTAAAACTGCACTCACAGGAGAGGTTCAAATCATAGAAAGTTAGAGTGTCAGTCTTCTTGTACTTAAGTCGGCATTGTTCCTTTTGTATTAAATTCGGATGCAATTTCTGTGTTTCATCGTTAATGAGAAGGTCCAAGGGAAACAGTAAACCTGAAGTGAAGCATCGGAATCTAAAACTGGACTCACAGGGGAGGTTCAAATCATAGAAAGTTAGAGTGTCAGTCCTCTTGTACTGAAGTCAGCATTGTGACTTTTTTATTAAATTCGGATGCAATTTCTGTGTTTCATCGTCAATAAGAAGGTCCCAGGGATACAGTAAACCTGAAGTGGAGCATCGGAATCTAAAACTGGACTCAGAGGAGAGGTTCAAATCATAGAAAGTTAGAGTGTCAGTCTTCTTGTACTTAAGTCGGCATTGTTCCTTTTGTATTAAATTCGGATGCTATTTCTTTGTTTCATCGTCAATAAGAAGGTCCAAGGGATACAGTAAACCTGAAGTGAAGCATCGGAATCTAAAGCTGGACTCACAGGAGGGGTTCAAATCATAGAAAGTGAGAGTGTCAGTCTTCTTGTACTTAAGTCGGCATTGTTCCTTTTGTATTAAATTCGGATGCAATTTCTGTGTTTCATCGTCAATAAGAAGGTCCAAGGGATACAGTAAACCTGAAGTGAAGCATCGGAATCTAAAACTGGACTCACAGGACAGGTTCAAATCAGAGAAAGTTAGAGTGTCAATCCTCTTGTACTTAAGTTGGCATTGTGACTTTTGTATTAAATTCGGATGCAATTTCTGTGTTTCATCGTCAATAAGAAGGTCCATGAGATACAGTAAACCTGAAGTGAAGCATCGGAATCTAAAACTGGACTCACAGGAGAGGTTAAAATCATAGAAAGTTAGAGTTTCAGTCTTCTTGTACTTAGGTCGGCATTGTACCTTTTCTATTAAATTCGGATGCAATCTCTGTGTTTCCTCGTCAATAAGAAGGTCCAAGGGATACAGTAAACCTGAAGTGAAGCATCGGATTTGAAAACTGGACTCACAGGACAGGTTAAAATCATAGACAGTGAGAGTGTCAGTCTGCTTGTACTTAAGTCGGCATTGTGACTATTGTATTAAATTCGGATGCAATTTCTGTGTTTCATCGTCAATAAGAAGGTCCAAGGGAAACAGTAAACCTGAAGTGAAGCATCGGAATCGAAAACTGGACTCACAGGACAGGTTCAAATCAGAGAAAGTTAGAGTGTCAGTCTTCTTGTACTTAAGTCGGCATTGTGCCTTTTGTATTAAATTCGCATGCAATGTCTGTGTTTCATCGTCAATAAGAGGGTCCAAGGGATACAGTAAACCTGACGTGAAGCATCGGAATCTAAAAGTGGACTCACAGAGGTTCAAATAATAGAAAGTTAGAGTGTCTGTCCTCTTGTACTTAAGTCGGCATTGTGACTTTTGTATTAAATTCGGATGCAATTTCTGTGTTTCATCGTCAATAAGAAGGTCCCAGGGATACAGTAAACCTGAAGTGGAGCATCGGAATCTAAAACTGGACTCAGAGGAGAGGTTCAAATCATAGAAAGTTAGAGTGTCAGTCTTCTTGTACTTAAGTCGGCATTGTTCCTTTTGTATTAAATTCGGATGCAATTTCTGTGTTTCATCGTCAATAAGAGGGTCCAAGGTATACAGTAAACCTGACGCGAAGCATCGGAATCTAAAAGTGGACTCACAGGAGAGGTTCAAATCATAGAAAGTTAGAGTGTCTGTCCTCTTGTACTTAAGTCGGCATTGTGACTTTTGTATTAAATTCGGATGCCATTTCTGTGATTCATTGTCAATACGAAGGTCCAAGGGATAGAGTAAACCTGAAGTGTAGCATCGGAATCTAAAACTGGACTCTCAGGAGATATTCAAATCATAGAAAGTTAGAGTGTCAGTCCTCTTGTACTTGAGTTGGCATTGTGCCTTTTGTATTACATTCGTATGCAATTTCCGTGTTTCATCGTTAATAAGAAGGTCCAAGGGGTACAGTAAATCTGAAGTGAAGCATCGGAATTTAAAACTGGACTTACAGGAGAGGTTGAAATCATAGAACGTTAGAGTGTCAGTCCTCTAGTACTAAGGTCGGCATTGTGACTTTTGAATTACATTCGTATGCAATTTCTGTGTTTCATCGTCAATAAGAAGGTCCAAGGGATACAGTAAACCTGAAGTGAAGCATCGTAATCTAAAACTGCACTCACAGGAGAGGTTCAAATCATAGAAAGTTAGAGTGTCAGTCTTCTTGTACTTAAGTCGGCATTGTTCCTTTTGTATTAAATTCGGATGCAATTTCTGTGTTTCATCGTTAATGAGAAGTTCCAAGGGATACAGTAAACCTGAAGTGAAGCATCGTAATCTAAAACTGCACTCACAGGAGAGGTTCAAATCATAGAAAGTTAGAGTGTCAGCCTTCTTGTACTTAAGTCGGCATTGTTCCTTTTGTATTAAATTCGGATGCAATTTCTGTGTTTCATCGTTAATGAGAAGGTCCAAGGGAAACAGTAAACCTGAAGTGAAGCATCGGAATCTAAAACTGGACTCACAGGGGAGGTTCAAATCATAGAAAGTTAGAGTGTCAGTCCTCTTGTACTGAAGTCAGCATTGTGACTTTTTTATTAAATTCGGATGCAATTTCTGTGTTTCATCGTCAATAAGAAGGTCCCAGGGATACAGTAAACCTGAAGTGGAGCATCGGAATCTAAAACTGGACTCAGAGGAGAGGTTCAAATCATAGAAAGTTAGAGTGTCAGTCTTCTTGTACTTAAGTCGGCATTGTTCCTTTTGTATTAAATTCGGATGCTATTTCTGTGTTTCATCGTCAATAAGAAGGTCCAAGGGATACAGTAAACCTGAAGTGAAGCATCGGAATCTAAAGCTGGACTCACAGGAGGGGTTCAAATCATAGAAAGTGAGAGTGTCAGTCTTCTTGTACTTAAGTCGGCATTGTTCCTTTTGTATTAAATTCGGATGCAATTTCTGTGTTTCATCGTCAATAAGAAGGTCCAAGGGATACAGTAAACCTGAAGTGAAGCATCGGAATCTAAAACTGGACTCACAGGACAGGTTCAAATCAGAGAAAGTTAGAGTGTCAATCCTCTTGTACTTAAGTTGGCATTGTGACTTTTGTATTAAATTCGGATGCAATTTCTGTGTTTCATCGTCAATAAGAAGGTCCATGAGATACAGTAAACCTGAAGTGAAGCATCGGAATCTAAAACTGGACTCACAGGAGAGGTTAAAATCATAGAAAGTTAGAGTTTCAGTCTTCTTGTACTTAGGTCGGCATTGTACCTTTTCTATTAAATTCGGATGCAATCTCTGTGTTTCCTCGTCAATAAGAAGGTCCAAGGGATACAGTAAACCTGAAGTGAAGCATCGGATTTGAAAACTGGACTCACAGGACAGGTTAAAATCATAGACAGTGAGAGTGTCAGTCTGCTTGTACTTAAGTCGGCATTGTGACTATTGTATTAAATTCGGATGCAATTTCTGTGTTTCATCGTCAATAAGAAGGTCCAAGGGAAACAGTAAACCTGAAGTGAAGCATCGGAATCGAAAACTGGACTCACAGGACAGGTTCAAATCAGAGAAAGTTAGAGTGTCAGTCTTCTTGTACTTAAGTCGGCATTGTGCCTTTTGTATTAAATTCGGATGCAATGTCTGTGTTTCATCGTCAATAAGAGGGTCCAAGGGATACAGTAAACCTGACGTGAAGCATCGGAATCTAAAAGTGGACTCACAGAGGTTCAAATCATAGAAAGTTAGAGTGTCTGTCCTCTTGTACTTAAGTCGGCATTGTGACTTTTGTATTAAATTCGGATGCCATTTCTGTGTTTCATCGTCAATAAGAAGGTCCAAGGGATACAGTAAACCTGAAGTGAAGTATCGGAATCTAAAACTGGACTTACGGGAGGGGTTCAAATCATAGAAAGTTAGACAGTCAGTTCTCTTGTACTTAAGTCGGCATTGTGACTTTTGTATTAAATTCGGATGCAATTTCTGTGATTCATCATCAATAAGAAGGTCCAAGGGATACAGTAAACCTGAAGTGAAGCATCGGAATCTAAAACTGGACTCACAGGAGAGGTTCAAATCATAGAAAGTTAGAGTGTCAGTCCTCTTGTACTTGAGTCGGCATTGTGCCTTTTGTATTAAATTCGGATGCAATTTCTGTGTTTCATCGTTAATAAGAAGGTCCAAGGGATACAATAAATCTGAAGTGAAGCATCGGAATCTAAAAGTGGACTCACAGGAGAGGTTCAAATCATAGAAAGTTAGAGTGTCTGTCCTTTTGTACTTAAGTCGGCATTGTGACTTTTGTATTAAATTCGGATGCAATTTCTGTGATACATTGTCAATACGAAGGTCCAAGGGATAGAGTAAACCTGAAGTGTAGCATCGGAATCTAAAACTGGACTCTCAGGAGATATTCAAATCATAGAAAGTTAGAGTGTCAGCCCTCTTGTACTTGAGTTGGCATTGTGCCTTTTGTATTACATTCGGATGCAATTTCCGTGTTTCATCGTTAATAAGAAGGTCCAAGGGATACAGTAAATCTGAAGTGAAGCATCGGAATCTAAAACTGGACTTACAGGAGGAGAGGTTGAAATCATAGAACGTTAGAGTGTCAGTCCTCTAGTACTAAGGTCGGCATTGTGACTTTTGAATTACATTCGTATGCAATTTCTGTGTTTCATCGTCAATAAGAAGGTCCAAGGGATACAGTAAACCTGAAACGAAGCATCGGAATCTAAAACTAGACTCACAGGAGAGGTTCAAATCATAGAAAGTTTAAGTGTCAGTCCTCTTGTACTTAAGTCGGCATTGTGCCTTTTGTATTAAATTCGGATGCAATTTCTGTGTTTCATCGTCAATAAGAAGTTCCAAGGGATACAGTAAACCTGAAGTGAAGCATCGTAATCTAAAACTGCACTCACAGGAGAGGTTCAAATCATAGAAAGTTAGAGTGTCAGTCTTCTTGTACTTAAGTCGGCATTGTTCCTTTTGTATTAAATTCGGATGCAATTTCTGTGTTTCATCGTTAATGAGAAGGTCCAAGGGAAGCAGTAAACCTGAAGTGAAGCATCGGAATCTAAAACTGGACTCACAGGGGAGGTTCAAATCATAGAAAGTTAGAGTGTCAGTCCTCTTGTACTGAAGTCAGCATTGTGACTTTTTTATTAAATTCGGATGCAATTTCTGTGTTTCATCGTCAATAAGAAGGTCCCAGGGATACAGTAAACCTGAAGTGGAGCATCGGAATCTAAAACTGGACTCAGAGGAGAGGTTCAAATCATAGAAAGTTAGAGTGTCAGTCTTCTTGTACTTAAGTCGGCATTGTTCCTTTTGTATTAAATTCGGATGCAATTTCTGTGTTTCATCGTCAATAAGAAGGTCCAAGGGATACAGTAAACCTGAAGTGAAGCATCGGAATCTAAAGCTGGACTCACAGGAGGGGTTCAAATCATAGAAAGTGAGAGTGTCAGTCTTCTTGTACTTAAGTCGGCATTGTTCCTTTTGTATTAAATTCGGATGCAATTTCTGTGTTTCATCGTCAATAAGAAGGTCCAAGGGATACAGTAAACCTGAAGTGAAGCATCGGAATCTAAAACTGGACTCACAGGACAGGTTCAAATCAGAGAAAGTTAGAGTGTCAATCCTCTTGTACTTAAGTCGGCATTGTGACTTTTGTATTAAATTCGGATGCAATTTCTGTGTTTCATCGTCAATAAGAAGGTCCATGAGATACAGTAAACCTGAAGTGAAGCATCGGAATCTAAAACTGGACTCACAGGACAGGTTCAAATCATAGAAAGTTAGAGTGTCTGTCCTCTTGTACTTAAGTCGGCATTGTGACTTTTGTATTAAATTCGGATGCAATTTCTGTGATTCATTGTCAATACGAAGGTCCAAGGGATAGAGTAAACCTGAAGTGTAGCATCGGAATCTAAAACTGGACTCTCAGGAGATATTCAAATCATAGAAAGTTAGAGTGTCAGTCCTCTTGTACTTGAGTTGGCATTGTGCCTTTTGTATTACATTCGTATGCAATTTCCGTGTTTCATCGTTAATAAGAAGGTCCAAGGGGTACAGTAAATCTGAAGTGAAGCATCGGAATTTAAAACTGGACTTACAGGAGAGGTTGAAATCATAGAACGTTAGAGTGTCAGTCCTCTAGTACTAAGGTCGGCATTGTGACTTTTGAATTACATTCGTATGCAATTTCTGTGTTTCATCGTCAATAAGAAGGTCCAAGGGATACAGTAAACCTGAAACGAAGCATCGGAATCTAAAACTAGACTCACAGGAGAGGTTCAAATCCTAGAAAGTTTAAGTGTCAGTCCTCTTGTACTTAAGTCGGCATTGTGCCTTTTGTATTAAATTCGGATGCAATTTCTGTGATTCATCATCAATAAGAAGGTCCAAGGGATACAGTAAACCTGAAGTGAAGCATCGTAATCTAAAACTGCACTCACAGGAGAGGTTCAAATCATAGAAAGTTAGAGTGTCAGTCTTCTTGTACTTAAGTCGGTATTGTTCCTTTTGTATTAAATTCGGATGCAATTTCTGTGTTTCATCGTTAATGAGAAGTTCCAAGGGATACAGTAAACCTGAAGTGAAGCATCGTAATCTAAAACTGCACTCACAGGAGAGGTTCAAATCATAGAAAGTTAGAGTGTCAGCCTTCTTGTACTTAAGTCGGCATTGTTCCTTTTGTATTAAATTCGGATGCAATTTCTGTGTTTCATCGTTAATGAGAAGGTCCAAGGGAAACAGTAAACCTGAAGTGAAGCATCGGAATCTAAAACTGGACTCACAGGGGAGGTTCAAATCATAGAAAGTTAGAGTGTCAGTCCTCTTGTACTGAAGTCAGCATTGTGACTTTTTTATTAAATTCGGATGCAATTTCTGTGTTTCATCGTCAATAAGAAGGTCCCAGGGATACAGTAAACCTGAAGTGGAGCATCGGAATCTAAAACTGGACTCAGAGGAGAGGTTCAAATCATAGAAAGTTAGAGTGTCAGTCTTCTTGTACTTAAGTCGGCATTGTTCCTTTTGTATTAAATTCGGATGCTATTTCTGTGTTTCATCGTCAATAAGAAGGTCCAAGGGATACAGTAAACCTGAAGTGAAGCATCGGAATCTAAAGCTGGACTCACAGGAGGGGTTCAAATCATAGAAAGTGAGAGTGTCAGTCTTCTTGTACTTAAGTCGGCATTGTTCCTTTTGTATTAAATTCGGATGCAATTTCTGTGTTTCATCGTCAATAAGAAGGTCCAAGGGATACAGTAAACCTGAAGTTAAGCATCGGAATCTAAAACTGGACTCACAGGACAGGTTCAAATCAGAGAAAGTTAGAGTGTCAATCCTCTTGTACTTAAGTTGGCATTGTGACTTTTGTATTAAATTCGGATGCAATTTCTGTGTTTCATCGTCAATAAGAAGGTCCATGAGATACAGTAAACCTGAAGTGAAGCATCGGAATCTAAAACTGGACTCACAGGAGAGGTTAAAATCATAGAAAGTTAGAGTTTCAGTCTTCTTGTACTTAGGTCGGCATTGTACCTTTTCTATTAAATTCGGATGCAATCTCTGTGTTTCATCGTTAATGAGAAGGTCCAAGGGAAACAGTAAACCTGAAGTGAAGCATCGGAATCTAAAACTGGACTCACAGGGGAGGTTCAAATCATAGAAAGTTAGAGTGTCAGTCCTCTTGTACTGAAGTCAGCATTGTGACTTTTTTATTAAATTCGGATGCAATTTCTGTGTTTCATCGTCAATAAGAAGGTCCCAGGGATACAGTAAACCTGAAGTGGAGCATCGGAATCTAAAACTGGACTCAGAGGAGAGGTTCAAATCATAGAAAGTTAGAGTGTCAGTCTTCTTGTACTTAAGTCGGCATTGTTCCTTTTGTATTAAATTCGGATGCTATTTCTGTGTTTCATCGTCAATAAGAAGGTCCAAGGGATACAGTAAACCTGAAGTGAAGCATCGGAATCTAAAGCTGGACTCACAGGAGGGGTTCAAATCATAGAAAGTGAGAGTGTCAGTCTTCTTGTACTTAAGTCGGCATTGTTCCTTTTGTATTAAATTCGGATGCAATTTCTGTGTTTCATCGTCAATAAGAAGGTCCAAGGGATACAGTAAACCTGAAGTGAAGCATCGGAATCTAAAACTGGACTCACAGGACAGGTTCAAATCAGAGAAAGTTAGAGTGTCAATCCTCTTGTACTTAAGTTGGCATTGTGACTTTTGTATTAAATTCGGATGCAATTTCTGTGTTTCATCGTCAATAAGAAGGTCCATGAGATACAGTAAACCTGAAGTGAAGCATCGGAATCTAAAACTGGACTCACAGGAGAGGTTAAAATCATAGAAAGTTAGAGTTTCAGTCTTCTTGTACTTAGGTCGGCATTGTACCTTTTCTATTAAATTCGGATGCAATCTCTGTGTTTCCTCGTCAATAAGAAGGTCCAAGGGATACAGTAAACCTGAAGTGAAGCATCGGATTTGAAAACTGGACTCACAGGACAGGTTAAAATCATAGACAGTGAGAGTGTCAGTCTGCTTGTACTTAAGTCGGCATTGTGACTATTGTATTAAATTCGGATGCAATTTCTGTGTTTCATCGTCAATAAGAAGGTCCAAGGGAAACAGTAAACCTGAAGTGAAGCATCGGAATCGAAAACTGGACTCACAGGACAGGTTCAAATCAGAGAAAGTTAGAGTGTCAGTCTTCTTGTACTTAAGTCGGCATTGTGCCTTTTGTATTAAATTCGGATGCAATGTCTGTGTTTCATCGTCAATAAGAGGGTCCAAGGGATACAGTAAACCTGACGTGAAGCATCGGAATCTAAAAGTGGACTCACAGAGGTTCAAATCATAGAAAGTTAGAGTGTCTGTCCTCTTGTACTTAAGTCGGCATTGTGACTTTTGTATTAAATTCGGATGCCATTTCTGTGTTTCATCGTCAATAAGAAGGTCCAAGGGATACAGTAAACCTGAAGTGAAGTATCGGAATCTAAAACTGGACTTACGGGAGGGGTTCAAATCATAGAAAGTTAGACAGTCAGTTCTCTTGTACTTAAGTCGGCATTGTGACTTTTGTATTAAATTCGGATGCAATTTCTGTGATTCATCATCAATAAGAAGGTCCAAGGGATACAGTAAACCTGAAGTGAAGCATCGGAATCTAAAACTGGACTCACAGGAGAGGTTCAAATCATAGAAAGTTAGAGTGTCAGTCCTCTTGTACTTGAGTCGGCATTGTGCCTTTTGTATTAAATTCGGATGCAATTTCTGTGTTTCATCGTTAATAAGAAGGTCCAAGGGATACAATAAATCTGAAGTGAAGCATCGGAATCTAAAAGTGGACTCACAGGAGAGGTTCAAATCATAGAAAGTTAGAGTGTCTGTCCTTTTGTACTTAAGTCGGCATTGTGACTTTTGTATTAAATTCGGATGCAATTTCTGTGATACATTGTCAATACGAAGGTCCAAGGGATAGAGTAAACCTGAAGTGTAGCATCGGAATCTAAAACTGGACTCTCAGGAGATATTCAAATCATAGAAAGTTAGAGTGTCAGCCCTCTTGTACTTGAGTTGGCATTGTGCCTTTTGTATTACATTCGGATGCAATTTCCGTGTTTCATCGTTAATAAGAAGGTCCAAGGGATACAGTAAATCTGAAGTGAAGCATCGGAATCTAAAACTGGACTTACAGGAGGAGAGGTTGAAATCATAGAACGTTAGAGTGTCAGTCCTCTAGTACTAAGGTCGGCATTGTGACTTTTGAATTACATTCGTATGCAATTTCTGTGTTTCATCGTCAATAAGAAGGTCCAAGGGATACAGTAAACCTGAAACGAAGCATCGGAATCTAAAACTAGACTCACAGGAGAGGTTCAAATCATAGAAAGTTTAAGTGTCAGTCCTCTTGTACTTAAGTCGGCATTGTGCCTTTTGTATTAAATTCGGATGCAATTTCTGTGTTTCATCGTCAATAAGAAGTTCCAAGGGATACAGTAAACCTGAAGTGAAGCATCGTAATCTAAAACTGCACTCACAGGAGAGGTTCAAATCATAGAAAGTTAGAGTGTCAGTCTTCTTGTACTTAAGTCGGCATTGTTCCTTTTGTATTAAATTCGGATGCAATTTCTGTGTTTCATCGTTAATGAGAAGGTCCAAGGGAAGCAGTAAACCTGAAGTGAAGCATCGGAATCTAAAACTGGACTCACAGGGGAGGTTCAAATCATAGAAAGTTAGAGTGTCAGTCCTCTTGTACTGAAGTCAGCATTGTGACTTTTTTATTAAATTCGGATGCAATTTCTGTGTTTCATCGTCAATAAGAAGGTCCCAGGGATACAGTAAACCTGAAGTGGAGCATCGGAATCTAAAACTGGACTCAGAGGAGAGGTTCAAATCATAGAAAGTTAGAGTGTCAGTCTTCTTGTACTTAAGTCGGCATTGTTCCTTTTGTATTAAATTCGGATGCAATTTCTGTGTTTCATCGTCAATAAGAAGGTCCAAGGGATACAGTAAACCTGAAGTGAAGCATCGGAATCTAAAGCTGGACTCACAGGAGGGGTTCAAATCATAGAAAGTGAGAGTGTCAGTCTTCTTGTACTTAAGTCGGCATTGTTCCTTTTGTATTAAATTCGGATGCAATTTCTGTGTTTCATCGTCAATAAGAAGGTCCAAGGGATACAGTAAACCTGAAGTGAAGCATCGGAATCTAAAACTGGACTCACAGGACAGGTTCAAATCAGAGAAAGTTAGAGTGTCAATCCTCTTGTACTTAAGTCGGCATTGTGACTTTTGTATTAAATTCGGATGCAATTTCTGTGTTTCATCGTCAATAAGAAGGTCCATGAGATACAGTAAACCTGAAGTGAAGCATCGGAATCTAAAACTGGACTCACAGGACAGGTTCAAATCATAGAAAGTTAGAGTGTCTGTCCTCTTGTACTTAAGTCGGCATTGTGACTTTTGTATTAAATTCGGATGCAATTTCTGTGATTCATTGTCAATACGAAGGTCCAAGGGATAGAGTAAACCTGAAGTGTAGCATCGGAATATAAAACTGGACTCTCAGGAGATATTCAAATCATAGAAAGTTAGAGTGTCAGTCCTCTTGTACTTGAATTGGCATTGTGCCTTTTGTATTACATTCGTATGCAATTTCCGTGTTTCATCGTTAATAAGAAGGTCCAAGGGGTACAGTAAATCTGAAGTGAAGCATCGGAATTTAAAACTGGACTTACAGGAGAGGTTGAAATCATAGAACGTTAGAGTGTCAGTCCTCTAGTACTAAGGTCGGCATTGTGACTTTTGAATTACATTCGTATGCAATTTCTGTGTTTCATCGTCAATAAGAAGGTCCAAGGGATACAGTAAACCTGAAACGAAGCATCGGAATCTAAAACTAGACTCACAGGAGAGGTTCAAATCCTAGAAAGTTTAAGTGTCAGTCTTCTTGTACTTAAGTCGGCATTGTGCCTTTTGTATTAAATTCGGATGCAATTTCTGTGATTCATCATCAATAAGAAGGTCCAAGGGATACAGTAAACCTGAAGTGAAGCATCGTAATCTAAAACTGCACTCACAGGAGAGGTTCAAATCATAGAAAGTTAGAGTGTCAGTCTTCTTGTACTTAAGTCGGCATTGTTCCTTTTGTATTAAATTCGGATGCAATTTCTGTGTTTCATCGTTAATGAGAAGTTCCAAGGGATACAGTAAACCTGAAGTGAAGCATCGTAATCTAAAACTGCACTCACAGGAGAGGTTCAAATCATAGAAAGTTAGAGTGTCAGCCTTCTTGTACTTAAGTCGGCATTGTTCCTTTTGTATTAAATTCGGATGCAATTTCTGTGTTTCATCGTTAATGAGAAGGTCCAAGGGAAACAGTAAACCTGAAGTGAAGCATCGGAATCTAAAACTGGACTCACAGGGGAGGTTCAAATCATAGAAAGTTAGAGTGTCAGTACTGTTGTACTGAAGTCAGCATTGTGACTTTTTTATTAAATTCGGATGCAATTTCTGTGTTTCATCGTCAATAAGAAGGACCCAGGGATACAGTAAACCTGAAGTGGAGCATCGGAATCTAAAACTGGACTCAGAGGAGAGGTTCAAATCATAGAAAGTAAGAGTGTCAGTCTTCTTGTACTTAAGTCGGCATTGTTCCTTTTGTATTAAATTCGGATGCTATTTCTGTGTTTCATCGTCAATAAGAAGGTCCAAGGGATACAGTAAACCTGAAGTGAAGCATCGGAATCTAAAGCTGGACTCACAGGAGGGGTTCAAATCATAGAAAGTGAGAGTGTCAGTCTTCTTGTACTTAAGTCGGCATTGTTCCTTTTGTATTAAATTCGGATGCAATTTCTGTGTTTCATCGTCAATAAGAAGGTCCAAGGGATACAGTAAACCTGAAGTTAAGCATCGGAATCTAAAACTGGACTCACAGGACAGGTTCAAATCAGAGAAAGTTAGAGTGTCAATCCTCTTGTACTTAAGTTGGCATTGTGACTTTTGTATTAAATTCGGATGCAATTTCTGTGTTTCATCGTCAATAAGAAGGTCCATGAGATACAGTAAACCTGAAGTGAAGCATCGGAATCTAAAACTGGACTCACAGGAGAGGTTAAAATCATAGAAAGTTAGAGTTTCAGTCTTCTTGTACTTAGGTCGGCATTGTACCTTTTCTATTAAATTCGGATGCAATCTCTGTGTTTCCTCGTCAATAAGAAGGTCCAAGGAATACAGTAAACCTGAAGTGAAGCATCGGATTTGAAAACTGGACTCACAGGACAGGTTAAAATCATAGACAGTGAGAGTGTCAGTCTGCTTGTACTTAAGTCGGCATTGTGACTATTGTATTAAATTCGGATGCAATTTCTGTGTTTCATCGTCAATAAGAAGGTCCAAGGGAAACAGTAAACCTGAAGTGAAGCATCGGAATCGAAAACTGGACTCACAGGACAGGTTCAAATCAGAGAAAGTTAGAGTGTCAGTCTTCTTGTACTTAAGTCGGCATTGTGCCTTTTGTATTAAATTCGGATGCAATGTCTGTGTTTCATCGTCAATAAGAGGGTCCAAGGGATACAGTAAACCTGACGTGAAGCATCGGAATCTAAAAGTGGACTCACAGAGGTTCAAATCATAGAAAGTTAGAGTGTCTGTCCTCTTGTACTTAAGTCGGCATTGTGACTTTTGTATTAAATTCGGATGCCATTTCTGTGTTTCATCGTCAATAAGAAGGTCCAAGGGATACAGTAAACCTGAAGTGAAGTATCGGAATCTAAAACTGGACTTACGGGAGGGGTTCAAATCATAGAAAGTTAGACAGTCAGTTCTCTTGTACTTAAGTCGGCATTGTGACTTTTGTATTAAATTCGGATGCAATTTCTGTGATTCATCATCAATAAGAAGGTCCAAGGGATACAGTAAACCTGAAGGGAAGCATCGGAATCTAAAACTGGACTCACAGGAGAGGTTCAAATCATAGAAAGTTAGAGTGTCAGTCCTCTTGTACTTGAGTCGGCATTGTGCCTTTTGTATTAAATTCGGATGCAATTTCTGTGTTTCATCGTTAATAAGAAGGTCCAAGGGATACAATAAATCTGAAGTGAAGCATCGGAATCTAAAAGTGGACTCACAGGAGAGGTTCAAATCATAGAAAGTTAGAGTGTCTGTCCTCTTGTACTTAAGTCGGCATTGTGACTTTTGTATTAAATTCGGATGCAATTTCTGTGATACATTGTCAATACGAAGGTCCAAGGGATAGAGTAAACCTGAAGTGTAGCATCGGAATCTAAAACTGGACTCTCAGGAGATATTCAAATCATAGAAAGTTAGAGTGTCAGCCCTCTTGTACTTGAGTTGGCATTGTGCCTTTTGTATTACATTCGGATGCAATTTCCGTGTTTCATCGTTAATAAGAAGGTCCAAGGGATACAGTAAATCTGAAGTGAAGCATCGGAATCTAAAACTGGACTTACAGGAGGAGAGGTTGAAATCATAGAACGTTAGAGTGTCAGTCCTCTAGTACTAAGGTCGGCATTGTGACTTTTGAATTACATTCGTATGCAATTTCTGTGTTTCATCGTCAATAAGAAGGTCCAAGGGATACAGTAAACCTGAAACGAAGCATCGGAATCTAAAACTAGACTCACAGGAGAGGTTCAAATCATAGAAAGTTTAAGTGTCAGTCCTCTTGTACTTAAGTCGGCATTGTGCCTTTTGTATTAAATTCGGATGCAATTTCTGTGTTTCATCGTCAATAAGAAGTTCCAAGGGATACAGTAAACCTGAAGTGAAGCATCGTAATCTAAAACTGCACTCACAGGAGAGGTTCAAATCATAGAAAGTTAGAGTGTCAGTCTTCTTGTACTTAAGTCGGCATTGTTCCTTTTGTATTAAATTCGGATGCAATTTCTGTGTTTCATCGTTAATGAGAAGGTCCAAGGGAAGCAGTAAACCTGAAGTGAAGCATCGGAATCTAAAACTGGACTCACAGGGGAGGTTCAAATCATAGAAAGTTAGAGTGTCAGTCCTCTTGTACTGAAGTCAGCATTGTGACTTTTTTATTAAATTCGGATGCAATTTCTGTGTTTCATCGTCAATAAGAAGGTCCCAGGGATACAGTAAACCTGAAGTGGAGCATCGGAATCTAAAACTGGACTCAGAGGAGAGGTTCAAATCATAGAAAGTTAGAGTGTCAGTCTTCTTGTACTTAAGTCGGCATTGTTCCTTTTGTATTAAATTCGGATGCAATTTCTGTGTTTCATCGTCAATAAGAAGGTCCAAGGGATACAGTAAACCTGAAGTGAAGCATCGGAATCTAAAGCTGGACTCACAGGAGGGGTTCAAATCATAGAAAGTGAGAGTGTCAGTCTTCTTGTACTTAAGTCGGCATTGTTCCTTTTGTATTAAATTCGGATGCAATTTCTGTGTTTCATCGTCAATAAGAAGGTCCAAGGGATACAGTAAACCTGAAGTGAAGCATCGGAATCTAAAACTGGACTCACAGGACAGGTTCAAATCAGAGAAAGTTAGAGTGTCAATCCTCTTGTACTTAAGTCGGCATTGTGACTTTTGTATTAAATTCGGATGCAATTTCTGTGTTTCATCGTCAATAAGAAGGTCCATGAGATACAGTAAACCTGAAGTGAAGCATCGGAATCTAAAACTGGACTCACAGGAGAGGTTAAAATCATAGAAAGTTAGAGTTTCAGTCTTCTTGTACTTAGGTCGGCATTGTACCTTTTCTATTAAATTCGGATGCAATCTCTGTGTTTCCTCGTCAATAAGAAGGTCCAAGGGATACAGTAAACCTGAAGTGAAGCATCGGATTTGAAAACTGGACTCACAGGACAGGTTAAAATCATAGACAGTGAGAGTGTCTGTCTGCTTGTACTTAAGTCGGCATTGTGACTATTGTATTAAATTCGGATGCAATTTCTGTGTTTCATCGTCAATAAGAAGGTCCAAGGGAAACAGTAAACCTGAAGTGAAGCATCGGAATCAAAAACTGGACTCACAGGACAGGTTCAAATCAGAGAAAGTTAGAGTGTCAGTCTTCTTGTACTTAAGTCGGCATTGTGACTTTTGTATTAAATTCGGATGCAATGTCTGTGTTTCATCGTCAATAAGAGGGTCCAAGGGATACAGTAAACCTGACGTGAAGCATCGGAATCTAAAAGTGGACTCACAGAGGTTTAAATCATAGAAAGTTAGAGTGTCTGTCCTCTTGTACTTGAGTCGGCATTGTGCCTTTTGTATTAAATTCGGATGCCATTTCTGTGTTTCATCGTCAATAAGAAGGTCCAAGGGATACAGTAAACCTGAAGTGAAGTATCGGAATCTAAAACAGGACTTACGGGAGGGGTTCAAATCATAGAAAGGTAGACAGTCAGTTCTCTTGTACTTAAGTCGGCATTGTGACTTTTGTATTAAATTCGGATGCAATTTCTGTGATTCATCATCAATAAGAAGGTCCAAGGGATACAGTAAACCTGAAGTGAAGCATCGGAAACTAAAACTGGACTCACAGGAGAGGTTCAAATCATAGAAAGTTAGAGTGTCAGTCCTCTTGTACTTGAGTCGGCATTGTGCCTTTTGTATTAAATTCGGATGCAATTTCTGTGTTTCATCGTTAATAAGAAGGTCCAAGGGATACAATAAATCTGAAGTGAAGCATCGGAATCAAAAAGTGGAATCACAGGAGAGGTTGAAATTATAGAATGTTAGAGTGTCAGTCCTCTAGTACTAAGGCCGACATTGTGACCTTTGTATTACATTCGTATGCAATTTCTGTGTTTCATCGTCAATAAGAAGGTCCAAGGGATACAGTAAACCTGAAGTGAAGCATCGGAATCTAAAACTGGACTCATAGGAGAGGTTCAAATCATAGAAAGTTAGAGTGTCAGTCCTCTTGTACTTAAGTCGGCATTGTGACTTTTGTATTACGTTCGGATGCAATTGCTGTGTTTCATCGTCAATAAGAAGGTCCAAGGGATGCAGTAAACCTGAAGTGGAGCATCGGAATCTAAAACTGGACTCAGAGGAGAGGTTCAAATCATAGAAAGTTAGAGTGTCAGTCTTCTTGTATATAAGTCGGCATTGTGCCTTTTGTATTAACTTCGGATGCAATTTCTGTGTTTCATCGTCAACAAGAAGGTCCAAGGGATACAGTAAACCTGAAGTGAAGCATCGGAATCAAAAACTGGACTCACAGGAGAGGTACAAATCATTGAAATTTAGAGTGTCTGTCCTTTTGTACTTAAGTCGGCATTATGCCTTTTGTATTAAATTCGGATGCAATTTCTGTGTTTCATCGTTAATAAAAAGGTCCAAGGGACACAGTAAAACTGAAGTGAAGCATCAGAATCTTAAACTGGACCCACAGGAGAGGTTAAAGTCATAGAAAATTAGAGTGTCAGTCCTCTAGTACTAAGGTCGGCACTGTGACTTTTGTATTAAATTCGGATGCAATTTCTGTGTTTCATCGTCAATAAGAGGGTCTAAGGGATACAGTAAACCTGACGTGAAGCATCGGAATCTAAAAGTGGACTCACAGGAGAGGTTCAAATCATAGAAAGTTAGAGTGTCTGTCCTCTTGTACTTAAGTCGGCATTGTGACTTTTGTATTAAATTCGGATGCAATTTCTGTGATTCATCGTCAATAAGAAGGTCCAAGGGATACAGTAAACCTGAAGTGAAGCATCGGATCCGAAAACTGGACTCTCAGGAGAGGTTCAAATCATAGAAAGTGAGAGTGTCAGTCCGCTTGCACTTAAGTCGGCATTGTGAAATTTGTATTAAATTCGGAACAATTTCTGGGTTTCATCGTCATTAAGAAGGTCCAAGGGATACAGTAAACCTGAAGTGAAGCATCGGAATCGAAAACTGGACTCACAGGACAGGTTCAAATCAGAGAAATTTAGAGTGTCAGTCTTTTTGTACTTATGTCGGCATTCTTACTTTTGTATTAAACTCGGATTCAATTTCTGTGCTTCATCGTCAATAAGAAGGTCCAAGGGATACAGTAAACCTGAAATGAAGCATCGGAATCTAAAACTGGACTCACAGGAGAGGTTCAAATAATAGAAAGTTAGAGTGTCAGTCCTCTTGTACTTATGTCGGCATTGTTACTTTTATATTAAATTCGGATGCAAATTCTGTGTTTCATCGTCAATAAGAAGGTCCAAGGGATACAGTAAACCTGAAGTGAAGCATCGGAATCTAAAGCTGGACTCACAGGAGGGGTTCAAATCATAGAAAGTGAGAGTGTCATTCCGCTTGTACTTAAGTCGGCATTGTGAATTTTGTATTAAATTCGGATGCAATTTCTGTGTTTCATCGTCAGTAAGAAGGTCCAAGGGATACAGTAAACCTGAAGTGAAGCATCGGAATCTAAAACTGGACTCACAGGACAGGTTCAAATCAGAGAAAGTTAGAGTGTCAATCCTCTTGTACTTAAGTCGGCATTGTGACTTTTGTATTAAATTCGGATGCAATTTCTGTGTTTCATCGTCAATAAGAAGGTCCATGAGATACAGTAAACCTGAAGTGAAGCATCGGAATCTAAAACTGGACTCACAGGAGAGGTTAAAATCATAGAAAGTTAGAGTTTCAGTCCTCTTGTACTTAAGTCGGCATTGTGAGTTTTGTATTAAATTCGGATGCAATATCTGTGTTTCATCGTTAATAAGATTGTCCAAGGGATGCAGTAAATCTGAAGTGAAGCATCGGAATCTAAAACTGAACTCACAGGAGAGGTTCAAATCATAGAAAGTTAGAGTTTCAGTCCTCTTGTACTTAAGTCGGCATTGTGACTTTTGTATTAAATTCGGATGCAATTTCTGTGTTTCATCGTCAATAAGAAGGTCCAAGGGATACAGTAAACCTGAAGGGAAGCATCGGAATCTAAAACTGGACTCACAGGAGGGGTTCAAATCATAGAAAGTGAGAGTGTCAGTCCGCTTGTACTTAAGTCTGCATTGTGAATTTTGTATTAAATTCGGATGCAATTTCTGTGCTTCATCGTCAATAAGAAGGTCCAAGGGATACAGTAAAACTGAAGTGAAGCATCGGAATCTAAACCTGGACTCACAGGAGGGTTTCAAATCAAAGAAAGTGAGAGTGTCAGTCCGCTTGTACTTAAGTCGGCATTGTGTATTTTGTATTAAATTCGGATGCAATTTCTGTGTTTCATCGTCAATAAGAAGGTCCAAGGGAAACAGTAAACCTGAAGTGAAGCATCGGAACCTAAAACTGGACTCACTGGAGTGGTTAAAATCAGAGTAAGTTAGAGTGTCAGTCTTCTTGTACTTAAGTCGGCATTGTGACTTTTGTATTAAATTCGGATGCAATTTTTATGTTTCATCGTCAATAAGAAGGTCCAAGGGATACAGTAAACCTGAAGTGAAGCATCCGAATCGAAAACTGGACTCACAGGAGAGGTTCAAATCACAGAAAGATAGAGTGTCTGTCCTCTTTTACTTAAGTCGGCATTGTGACATTTGTATTAATTTCGGATGCAGTTTCTGTGCATCTTCGTCAATAAGAAGGTCCAAGGGATACAGTAAACCTGAAGTGAAGCATCGGAATCTAAAACTGGACTCACAGGAGAGGTTCAAATCATAGAAAGTTAGTGTGACAGTCCTCTTGTACTTAAGTCGGCATTGTGACTTTTGTATTAAATTCGGATGCAATTTCTGTGTTTCATCGTCAATCAGAAGGTCCAAGGGATACAGTAAACCTGAAGTGAAGCATCGGAATCGAAAACTGGACTCACAGGAGAGGTTCAAATCATAGAAAGTGAGAGTGTCAGTCCGCTTGCACTTAAGTCGGCATTGTGAATTTTGTATTAAATTCGGATGCAATTTCTGGGTTTCATCGTCATTAAGAAGGTCCAAGGGATACAGTAAACCTGAAGTGAAGCATCGGAATCGAAAACTGGACTCACAGGACAGGTTCAAATCAGAGAAATTTAGAGTGTCAGTCCTTTTGTACTTATGTCGGCATTCTTACTTTTGTATTAAATTCGGATGCAATTTCTATGCTTCATCGTCAATAAGAAGGTCCAAGGGATACAGTAAACCTGAAATGAAGCATCGAAATCTAAAGCTGGACTCACAGGAGGGGTTCAAATCATAGAAAGTGAGAGTGTCAGTCTTCTTGTACTTAAGTCGGCATTGTTCCTTTTGTATTAAATTCGGATGCAATTTCTGTGTTTCATCGTCAATAAGAAGGTCCAAGGGATACAGTAAACCTGAAGTGAAGCATCGGAATCTAAAACTGGACTCACAGGAGAGGTTAAAATCATAGAAAGTTAGAGTTTCAGTCTTCTTCTACTTAGGTCGGCATTGTACCTTTTCTATTAAATTCGGATGCAATTTCTTTGTTTCCTCGTCAATAAGAAGGTCCAAGGGATACAGTAAACCTGAAGTGAAGCATCGGATTTGAAAACTGGACTCACAGGACAGGTTAAAATCATAGACAGTGAGAGTGTCAGTCTGCTTGTACTTAAGTCGGCATTGTGACTATTGTATTAAATTCGGATGCAATTTCTGTGTTTCATCGTCAATAAGAAGGTCCAAGGGAAACAGTAAACCTGAAGTGAAGCATCGGAATCGAAAACTGGACTCACAGGACAGGTTCAAATCAGAGAAAGTTAGAGTGTCAGTCCTTTTGTACTTAAGTCGGCATTCTTACTTTTGTATTAAATTCGGATGCAATTTCTGTGCTTCATCGTCAATAAGAAGGTCCAAGGGATACAGTAAACCTGAAATGAAGCATCGGAATCTAAAACTGGACTCACAGGAGAGGTTCAAATCATAGAAAGTTTGAGTGTCAGGCCTCTTGTACTTATGTTGGCATTGTTACTTTTATATGAAATTCGGATGCAATTTCTGTGTTTCATCGTCAATAAGAAGGTCCAAGGGATACAGTAAACCTGAAGTGAAGCATCGGAATCTAAAGCTGGACTCACAGGAGGGGTTCAAATCATAGAAAGTGAGAGTGTCATTCCGCTTGTACTTAAGTCGGCATTGTGAATGTTGTATTAAATTCGGATGCAATTTCTGTGTTTCATCGTCAATAAGAAGGTCCAAGGGATACAGTAAACCTGAAGTGAAGTATCGGAATCTAAAACTGGACTCACAGGAGGGGTTCAAATCATAGAAAGTTAGAGTGTTAGTTCTCTCGTACTTAAGTCGGCATTGTGACTTTTGTATTTAATTCGGATGCAATTTCTGTGTTTCATCGTCAATTAGAAGGTCCAAGGATACAGTAAACCTGAAGTGAAACATCGGAATCTAAAACTGGACTCACAGGAGATATTCAAACCATAGAAAGTTAGAGGGTCAGACCTCTTGTACTTAAGTCGGCATTGTGCCTTTTGTATTAAATTCGGATGCAATATCTGTGTTTCATCGTTAATAAGAAGGTCCAAGGGATACAGTAAATCTGAAGTGAAGCATCTGAATCTAAAACTGGACTCACAGGAGGGGTTTAAATCATAGAAAGTTAGAGTTTCTGTCCTCTTGTACTTAAGTCGGTATTGTGACTTTTATATTAAATTCGGATGCATTTTCTGTGTTTCATCGTCAATAAGAAGGTCCAAGGGATACAGTAAACCTGAAGTGAAGCATCGGAATCTAAAACTGGACTCACAGGAGAGGTTCAAATTATAGAAAGTGAGAGTGTCAGTCCGCTTGTACTTAAGTCGGCATTGTGAATTTTGTATTAAATTCGGATGCAATTTCTGTATTTCATCGTCAATGAGTAGGTCCAAGGGATACAGTAAACCTGAAGTGAAGCATCGGAATCTAAAACTGGACTCACAGGAGGGGTTCAAATCATAGAAAGTGAGAGTGTCAGTCCGCTTGTACTTAAGTGGGCATTGTGAATTTTGTATTAAATTCGGATGCAATTTCTGTGTTTCATCGTCAATAAGAAGGTCCAAGGGATACAGTAAACCTGAAGTGAAGCATCGGAATCTAAAACTGGACTCACAGGGGAGGTTCAAATCATGGAAAGTTAGAGTGTCAGTCCTCTTGTACTTAAGTGTGCATTGTGACTTTTGTATTAAATTCGGATGCAATTTCTGTGTTTCATCGTCAATAAGGATGTCCAAGGGATACAGTAAACCTGAAGTGAAGCATCGGAATCTAAAACTGGACTCACAGGAGATATTCAAACCATAGAAAGTTAGAGTGTCAGTCCTCTTGTACTTAAGTCGGCATTGTGCCTTTTGTATTAAATTCGGATGCAATTTCTGTGTTTCATCGCTAATAAGAAGGTCCAAGGGATACAGTAAATCTGAAGTGAAGCATCGGAATCTAAAACTGGACTCACAGGAGGGGTTCAAATCATAGAAAGTTAGAGTTTCAGTCCTCTTGTACTTAAGTCGGCATTGTGACTTTTGTATTAAATTCGGATGCAATTTCTGTGTTTCATCGTCAATAAGAAGGTCCAAGGGATACAGTAAACCTGAAGGGAAGCATCGGAATCTAAAACTGGACTCACAGGAGGGGTTCAAATCATAGAAAGTGAGAGTGTCATTCCGCTTGTACTTAAGTCGGCATTGTGAATGTTGTATTAAATTCGGATGCAATTTCTGTGTTTCATCGTCAATAAGAAGGTCCAAGGGATACAGTAAACCTGAAGTGAAGTATCGGAATCTAAAACTGGACTCACAGGAGGGGTTCAAATCATAGAAAGTTAGAGTGTTAGTTCTCTCGTACTTAAGTCGGCATTGTGACTTTTGTATTTAATTCGGATGCAATTTCTGTGTTTCATCGTCAATAAGAAGGTCCAAGGGATACAGTAAACCTGAAGGGAAGCATCGGAATCTAAAACTGGACTCACAGGAGGGGTTCAAATCATAGAAAGTGAGAGTGTCATTCCGCTTGTACTTAAGTCGGCATTGTGAATTTTGTATTAAATTCGGATGCAATTTCTGTATTTCATCGTCAATGAGTAGGTCCAAGGGATACAGTAAACCTGAAGTGAAGCATCGGAATCTAAAACTGGACTCACAGGAGGGGTTCAAATCATAGAAAGTGAGAGTGTCAGTCCGCTTGTACTTAAGTGGGCATTGTGAATTTTGTATTAAATTCGGATGCAATTTCTGTGTTTCATCGTCAATAAGAAGGTCCAAGGGATACAGTAAACCTGAAGTGAAGCATCGGAATCTAAAACTGGACTCACAGGGGAGGTTCAAATCATGGAAAGTTAGAGTGTCAGTCCTCTTGTACTTAAGTGTGCATTGTGACTTTTGTATTAAATTCGGATGCAATTTCTGTGTTTCATCGTCAATAAGGATGTCCAAGGGATACAGTAAACCTGAAGTGAAGCATCGGAATCTAAAACTGGACTCACAGGAGATATTCAAACCATAGAAAGTTAGAGTGTCAGTCCTCTTGTACTTAAGTCGGCATTGTGCCTTTTGTATTAAATTCGGATGCAATTTCTGTGTTTCATCGCTAATAAGAAGGTCCAAGGGATACAGTAAATCTGAAGTGAAGCATCGGAATCTAAAACTGGACTCACAGGAGGGGTTCAAATCATAGAAAGTTAGAGTTTCAGTCCTCTTGTACTTAAGTCGGCATTGTGACTTTTGTATTAAATTCGGATGCAATTTCTGTGTTTCATCGTCAATAAGAAGGTCCAAGGGATACAGTAAACCTGAAGGGAAGCATCGGAATCTAAAACTGGACTCACAGGAGGGGTTCAAATCATAGAAAGTGAGAGTGTCAGTCCGCTTGTACTTAAGTCGGCATTGTGAATTTTGTATTAAATTCGGATGCAATTTCCGTGTTTCATCGTCAATAAGAAGGTCCAAGGGATACAGTAAACCTGAAGTGAAGCATCGGAATCTAAACTTGGACTCACAGGAGGGTTTCAAATCAAAGAAAGTGAGAGTGGCAGTCCGCTTGTACTTAAGTCGGCATTGTGAATTTTGTATTAAATTCGGATGCAATTTCTGTGTTTCATCGTCAATAAGAAGGTCCAAGGGAAACAGTAAACCTGAAGTGAAGCATCGGAACCTAAAACTGGACTCACTGGAGAGGTTAAAATCATAGTAAGTTAGAATGTCAGTCTTCTTGTACTTAAGTCGGCATTGTGACTTTTGTATTAAATTCGGATGCCATTTTTATGTTTCATCGTCAATAAGAAGGTCCAAGGGATACAGAAAACCTGAAGTGAAGCATCGGAATCGAAAACTGGACTCACAGGAGAGGTTCAAATCATAGAAAGTTAGAGTGTCAGTCCGCTTGTACTTAAGTCGGATTGTGACTATTGTATTAAATTCGGATGCAATTTCTGCGTTTCATCGTCAATAAGAAGGCCCAAGGGATACAGTCAACCTGAAGTGAATCACCGGAATCGAAAATGGACTCACAGGAGAGGTTCAAATCACAGAAAGATAGAGTGTCAGTCCTCTTTTACTTAAGTCGGCATTGTGACATTTGTATTAAATTCGGATGCAATTTCTGTGCATCATCGTCAATAAGAAGGTTCAAGGGATACAGTAAACCTGAAGTGAAGCACCGGAATCTAAAACTGGACTCACAGGAAAGGTTCAAATCATAGAAAGTTAGTGTGTCAGTCCTCTTGTACTTAAGTCGGCATTGTGACTTTTGTATTAAATTCGGATGCAATTTCTGTGTTTCATCGTCAATCAGAAGGTCCAAGGGATACAGTAAACCTGAAGTGAAGCATCGGATCCGAAAACTGGACTCTCAGGAGAGGTTCAAATCATAGAAAGTGAGAGTGTCAGTCCGCTTGCACTTAAGTCGGCATTGTGAATTTTGTATTAAATTCGGAACAATTTCTGGGTTTCATCGTCATTAAGAAGGTCCAAGGGATACAGTAAACCTGAAGTGAAGCATCGGAATCGAAAACTGGACTCACAGGACAGGTTCAAATCAGAGAAATTTAGAGTGTCAGTCTTTTTGTACTTATGTCGGCATTCTTACTTTTGTATTAAATTCGGATTCAATTTCTGTGCTTCATCGTCAATAAGAAGGTCCAAGGGATACAGTAAACCTGAAATGAAGCATCGGAATCTAAAACTGGACTCACAGGAGAGGTTCAAATAATAGAAAGTTAGAGTGTCAGTCCTCTTGTACTTATGTCGGCATTGTTACTTTTATATTAAATTCGGATGCAAATTCTGTGTTTCATCGTCAATAAGAAGGTCCAAGGGATACAGTAAACCTGAAGTGAAGCATCGGAATCTAAAGCTGGACTCACAGGAGGGGTTCAAATCATAGAAAGTGAGAGTGTCATTCCGCTTGTACTTAAGTCGGCATTGTGAATTTTGTATTAAATTCGGATGCAATTTCTGTGTTTCATCGTCAGTAAGAAGGTCCAAGGGATACAGTAAACCTGAAGTGAAGCATCGGAATCTAAAACTGGACTCACAGGACAGGTTCAAATCAGAGAAAGTTAGAGTGTCAATCCTCTTGTACTTAAGTCGGCATTGTGACTTTTGTATTAAATTCGGATGCAATTTCTGTGTTTCATCGTCAATAAGAATGTCCATGAGATACAGTAAACCTGAAGTGAAGCATCGGAATCTAAAACTGGACTCACAGGAGAGGTTAAAATCATAGAAAGTTAGAGTTTCAGTCTTCTTGTACTTAGGTCGGCATTGTACCTTTTCTATTAAATTCGGATGCAATCTCTGTGTTTCCTCGTCAATAAGAAGGTCCAAGGGATACAGTAAACCTGAAGTGAAGCATCGGAATCTAAAGCTGGACTCACAGGAGGGGTTCAAATCATAGAAAGTGAGAGTGTCATTCCGCTTGTACTTAAGTCGGCATTGTGACTTTTGTATTAAATTCGGATGCAATTTCTGTGTTTCATCGTCAATAAGAAGGTCCAAGGGATACAGTAAACCTGAAGTGAAGCATCCGAATCGAAAACTGGACTCACAGGAGAGGTTCAAATCACAGAAAGTTAGAGTGTCAGTCCGCTTGTACTTAAGTCAGATTGTGACTTTTGTATTAAATTCGGATGCAATTTCTGCGTTTCATCGTCAATAAGAAGGCCCAAGGATACAGTCAACCTGAAGTGAAGCATCGGAATCGAAAATGGACTCACAGGAGAGGTTCAAATCACAGAAAGATAAAGTGTCTGTCCTCTTTTACTTAAGTCGGCATTGTGACATTTGTATTAATTTCGGATGCAGTTTCTGTGCATCTTCGTCAATAAGAAGGTCCAAGGGATACAGTAAACCTGAAGTGAAGCATCGGAATCTAAAACTGGACTCACAGGAGAGGTTCAAATCATAGAAAGTTAGTGTGACAGTCCTCTTGTACTTAAGTCGGCATTGTGACTTTTGTATAAAATTCGGATGCAATTTCTGTGTTTCATCGTCAATCAGAAGGTCCAAGGGATACAGTAAACCTGAAGTGAAGCATCGGAATCGAAAACTGGACTCACAGGAGAGGTTCAAATCATAGAAAGTGAGAGTGTCAGTCCGCTTGCACTTAAGTCGGCATTGTGAATTTTGTATTAAATTCGGATGCAATTTCTGGGTTTCATCGTCATTAAGAAGGTCCAAGGGATACAGTAAACCTGAAGTGAAGCATCGGAATCGAAAACTGGACTCACAGGACAGGTTCAAATCAGAGAAATTTAGAGTGTCAGTCCTTTTGTACTTATGTCGGCATTCTTACTTTTGTATTAAATTCGGATGCAATTTCTATGCTTCATCGTCAATAAGAAGGTCCAAGGGATACAGTAAACCTGAAATGAAGCATCGAAATCTAAAGCTGGACTCACAGGAGGGGTTCAAATCATAGAAAGTGAGAGTGTCAGTCTTCTTGTACTTAAGTCGGCATTGTTCCTTTTGTATTAAATTCGGATGCAATTTCTGTGTTTCATCGTCAATAAGAAGGTCCAAGGGATACAGTAAACCTGAAGTGAAGCATCGGAATCTAAAACTGGACTCACAGGAGAGGTTCAAATCATAGAAAGTTTGAGTGTCAGGCCTCTTGTACTTATGTTGGCATTGTTACTTTTATATGAAATTCGGATGCAATTTCTGTGTTTCATCGTCAATAAGAAGGTCCAAGGGATACAGTAAACCTGAAGTGAAGCATCGGAATCTAAAGCTGGACTCACAGGAGGGGTTCAAATCATAGAAAGTGAGAGTGTCATTCCGCTTGTACTTAAGTCGGCATTGTGAATGTTGTATTAAATTCGGATGCAATTTCTGTGTTTCATCGTCAATAAGAAGGTCCAAGGGATACAGTAAACGTGAAGTGAAGTATCGGAATCTAAAACTGGACTCACAGGAGGGGTTCAAATCATAGAAAGTTAGAGTGTTAGTTCTCTCGTACTTAAGTCGGCATTGTGACTTTTGTATTTAATTCGGATGCAATTTCTGTGTTTCATCGTCAATTAGAAGGTCCAAGGATACAGTAAACCTGAAGTGAAACATCGGAATCTAAAACTGGACTCACAGGAGATATTCAAACCGTAGAAATTTATAGGGTCAGACCTCTTGTACTTAAGTCGGCATTGTGCCTTTTGTATTAAATTCGGATGCAATATCTGTGTTTCATCGTTAATAAGAAGGTCCAAGGGATACAGTAAATCTGAAGTGAAGCATCTGAATCTAAAACTGGACTCACAGGAGGGGTTTAAATCATAGAAAGTTAGAGTTTCTGTCTCTCTTGTACTTAAGTCGGTATTGTGACTTTTATATTAAATTCGGATGCATTTTCTGTGTTTCATCGTCAATAAGAAGGTCCAAGGGATACAGTAAACCTGAAGTGAAGCATCGGAATCTAAAACTGGACTCACAGGAGGGGTTCAAATCATAGAAAGGAGAGGTGTCAGTCCGCTTGTACTTAAGTCGGCATGTGAATTTTGTTATTAATTCGGATGCAATTTCCGTGTTTCATCGTCAATAAGAAGGTCCAAGGGATACAGTAAACCTGAAGTGAAGCATCGGAATCTAAACTTGGACTCACAGGAGGGTTTCAAATCAAAGAAAGTGAGAGTGGCAGTCCGCTTGTACTTAAGTCGGCATTGTGAATTTTGTATTAAATTCGGATGCAATTTCTGTGTTTCATCGTCAATAAGAAGGTCCAAGGGAAACAGTAAACCTGAAGTGAAGCATCGGAACCTAAAACTGGACTCACTGGAGAGGTTAAAACATAGTAAGTTAGAATGTCAGTCTTCTTGTACTTAAGTCGGCATTGTGACTTTTGTATTAAATTCGGATGCCATTTTTATGTTTCATCGTCAATAAGAAGGTCCAAGGGATACAGAAAACCTGAAGTGAAGCATCGGAATCGAAAACTGGACTCACAGGAGAGGTTCAAATCGTAGAAAGTTAGAGTGTCAGTCCGCTTGTACTTAAGTCGGATTGTGACTATTGTATTAAATTCGGATGCAATTTCTGCGTTTCATCGTCAATAAGAAGGCCCAAGGGATACAGTCAACCTGAAGTGAATCATCGGAATCGAAAATGGACTCACAGGAGAGGTTCAAATCACAGAAAGATAGAGTGTCAGTCCTCTTTTACTTAAGTCGGCATTGTGACATTTGTATTAAATTCGGATGCAATTTCTGTGCATCATCGTCAATAAGAAGGTTCAAGGGATACAGTAAACCTGAAGTGAAGCATCGGAATCTAAAACTGGACTCACAGGAAAGGTTCAAATCATAGAAAGTTAGTGTGTCAGTCCTCTTGTACTTAAGTCGGCATTGTGACTTTTGTATTAAATTCGGATGCAATTTCTGTGTTTCATCGTCAATCAGAAGGTCCAAGGGATACAGTAAACCTGAAGTGAAGCATCGGATCCGAAAACTGGACTCTCAGGAGAGGTTCAAATCATAGAAAGTGAGAGTGTCAGTCCGCTTGCATTTAAGTCGGCATTGTGAATTTTGTATTGAATTCGGAACAATTTCTGGGTTTCATCGTCATTAAGAAGGTCCAAGGGATACAGTAAACCTGAAGTGAAGCATCGGAATCGAAAACTGGACTCACAGGACAGGTTCAAATCAGAGAAATTTAGAGTGTCAGTCTTTTTGTACTTATGTCGGCATTCTTACTTTTGTATTAAATTCGGATTCAATTTCTGTGCTTCATCGTCAATAAGAAGGTCCAAGGGATACAGTAAACCTGAAATGAAGCATCGGAATCTAAAACTGGACTCACAGGAGAGGTTCAAATAATAGAAAGTTAGAGTGTCAGTCCTCTTGTACTTATGTCGGCATTGTTACTTTTATATTAAATTCGGATGCAAATTCTGTGTTTCATCGTCAATAAGAAGGTCCAAGGGATACAGTAAACCTGAAGTGAAGCATCGGAATCTAAAGCTGGACTCACAGGAGGGGTTCAAATCATAGAAAGTGAGAGTGTCATTCCGCTTGTACTTAAGTCGGCATTGTGAATTTTGTATTAAATTCGGATGCAATTTCTGTGTTTCATCGTCAGTAAGAAGGTCCAAGGGATACAGTAAACCTGAAGTGAAGCATCGGAATCTAAAACTGGACTCACAGGAGGATTTCAAATCATAGAAAGTTAGAGAGTTAGTTCTCTCGTACTTAAGTCGGCATTGTGACTTTTGTATTTAATTCGGATGCAATTTCTGTGTTTCATCGTCAATTAGAAGGTCCAAGGATACAGTAAACCTGAAGTGAAGCATCGGAATCTAAAACTGGACTCACAGGAGATATACAAACAATAGAAAGTTAAAGGGTCAGACCTCTTGTACTTAAGTCGGCATTGTGCCTTTTGTATTAAATTCGGATGTAATTTCTGTGTTTCATCGTTAATAAGAAGGTCCAAGGGATACAGTAAATCTGAAGTGAAGCATCTGAATCTAAAACTGGACTCACAGGAGGGGTTCAAATCATAGAAAGTTAGAGGTTCTGTCCTCTTGTACTTAAGTCGGTATTGTGACTTTTATATTAAATTCGGATGCATTTTCTGTGTTTCATCGTCATTAAGAGGGTCCAAGGGATACAGTAAACCTGAAGTGAAGCATCGGAATCTAAAACTGGACTCACAGGAGGGGTTCAAATTGTAGAATGTGAGAGTATCAGTCCGCTTGTACTTAAGTCGGCATTGTGAATTTTGTATTAAATTCGGATGCAATTTCTGTATTTCATCGTCAATGAGTAGGTCCAAGGGATACAGTAAACCTGAAGTGAAGCATCGGAATCTAAAACTGGACTCACAGGAGGGGTTCAAATCATAGAAAGTGAGAGTGTCAGTCCGCTTGTACTTAAGTCGCCATTGTGAATTTTGTATTAAATTCGGATGCAATTTCTGTGTTTCATCGTCAATAAGAAGCTCCAAGGGATACAGTAAACCTGAAGTGAAGCATCGGAATCTAAAACTGGACTCACAGGGGAGGTTCAAATCATGGAAAATTAGAGTGTCAGTCCTCTTGTACTTAAGTGTGCATTGTGACTTTTGTATTAAATTCGGATGCAATTTCTGTGTTTCATCGTCAATAAGGATGTCCAAGGGATACAGTAAACCTGAAGTGAAGCATCGGAACCTAAAACTGGACTCAATGGAGAGGTTAAAATCATAGTAAGTTAGAGTGTCAGTCTTCTTGTACTTAAGTCGGCATTGTGACTTTTGTATTAAATTCGGATGCAATTTTTATGTTTCATCGTCAATAAGAAGGTCCAAGGGATACAGCAAACCTGAAGTGAAGCATCGGAATCGAAAACTGGACTCACAGAAGAGTTTCAAATCATAGAAAGTTAGAAAGTCAGTCCGCTTGTACTTAAGTCGGATTGTGACTATTGTATTAAATTCGGATGCAATTTCTGCGTTTCATCGTCAATAAGAAGGCCCAAGGGATACAGTCAACCTGAAGTGAAGCATCGGAATCGAAAATGGACTCACAGGAGAGGTTCAAATCACAGAAAGATAGAGTGTCAGTCCTCTTTTACTTAAGTCGGCATTGTGACATTTGTATTAAATTCGGATGCAATTTCTGTGCATCATCGTCAATAAGAAGGTCCAAGGGATACAGTAAACCTGAAGTGAAGCATCGGAATCTAAAACTGGACTCACAGGAGAGGTTCAAATCATAGAAAGATAGTGTGTCAGTCCTCTTGTACTTAAGTCGGCATTGTGACTTTTGTATTAAATTCGGATGCAATTTCTGTGTTTCATCGTCAATCAGAAGGTCCAAGGGATACAGTAAACCTCAAGTGAAGCATCGGAATCGAAAACTGGACTCACAGGAGAGGTTCAAATCATAGAAAGTGAGAGTGTCAGTCCGCTTGCACTTAAGTCGGCATTGTGAATTTTGTATTAAATTCGGATGCAATTTCTGGGTTTCATCGTCATTAAGACGGTCCAAGGGATACAGTAAACCTGAAGTGAAGCATCGGAATCGAAAACTGGACTCACAGGAGAGGTTCAAATCAGAGAAAGTTAGAGTGTTAGTTCTCTCGTACTCAAGTCGGCATTGTGACTTTTGTATTAAATTCGGATGCAATTTCTGTGTTTCATCGTCAATAAGAAGGTCCATGAGATACAGTAAACCTGAAGTGAAGCATCGGAATCTAAAACTGGACGCACAGGAGAGGTTAAAATCATAGAAAGTTAGAGTTTCAGTCTTCTTGTACTTAGGTCGGCATTGTACCTTTTCTATTAAATTCGGATGCAATCTCTGTGTTTCCTCGTCAATAAGAAGGTCCAAGGGATACAGTAAACCTGAAGTGAAGCATCGGATTTGAAAACTGGACTCACAGGACAGGTTAAAATCATAGACAGTGAGAGTGTCAGTCTGCTTGTACTTAAGTCGGCATTGTGACTAATGTATTAAATTCGGATGCAATTTCTGTGTTTCATCGTCAATAAGAAGGTCCAAGGGAAACAGTAAACCTGAAGTGAAGCATCGGAATCGAAAACAGGACTCACAGGACAGGTTCAAATCAGAGAAAGTTAGAGTGTCAGTCCTTTTGTACTTAAGTCGGCATTCTTACTTTTGTATTAAATTCGGATGCAATTTCTGTGCTTCATCGTCAATAAGAAGGTCCAAGGGATACAGTAAACCTGAAATGAAGCATCGGAATCTAAAACTGGACTCACAGGAGAGGTTCAAATCATAGAAAGTTTGAGTGTCAGGCCTCTTGTACTTATGTCGGCATTGTTACTTTTATATGAAATTCGGATGCAATTTCTGTGTTTCATCGTCAATAAGAAGGTCCAAGGATACAGTAAACCTGAAGTGAAGCATCGGAATCTAAAACTGGACTCACAGGGGAGGTTCAAATCATGGAAAGTTAGAGTGTCGGTCCTCTTGTACTTAAGTCGGCATTGTGCCTTTTGTATTAAATTCGGATGCAATTTCTGTGTTTCATCGCTAATAAGAAGGTCCAAGGGATACAGTAAATCTGAAGTGAAGCATCGGAATCTAAAACTGGACTCACAGGAGGGGTTCAAATCATAGAAAGTGAGAGTGTCAGTCCGCTTGTACTTAAGTCTGCATTGTGAATTTTGTATTAAATTCGGATGCAATTTCTGTGCTTCATCGTCAATAAGAAGGTCCAAGGGATGCAGTAAAACTGAAGTGAAGCATCGGATCTAAACCTGGACTCACAGGAGGGTTTCAAATCAAAGAAAGTGAGAGTGTCAGTCCGCTTGTACTTAAGTCGGCATTGTGTATTTTGTATTAAATTCGGATGCAATTTCTGTGTTTCATCGTCCATAAGAAGGTCCAAGGGAAACAGTAAACCTGAAGTGAAGCATCGGAACCTAAAACTGGACTCACTGGAGTGGTTAAAATCATAGTAAGTTAGAGTGTCAGTCTTCTTGTACTTAAGTCGGCATTGTGACTTTTGTATTAAATTCGGATGCAATTTTTATGTTTCATCGTCAATAAGAAGGTCCAAGGGATACAGTAAACCTGAAGTGAAGCATCCGAATCGAAAACTGGACTCACAGGAGAGGTTCAAATCACAGAAAGTTAGAGTGTCAGTCCGCTTGTACTTAAGTCAGATTGTGACTTTTGTATTAAATTCGGATGCAATTTCTGCGTTTCATCGTCAACAAGAAGGCCCAAGGGATACAGTCAACCTGAAGTGATGCATCGGAATCGAAAATGGACTCACAGGAGAGGTTCAAATCACAGAAAGATAGAGTGTCTGTCCTCTTTTACTTAAGTCGGCATTGTGACATTTGTATTAATTTCGGATGCAGTTTCTGTGCATCTTCGTCAATAAGAAGGTCCAAGGGATACAGTAAACCTGAAGTGAAGCATCGGAATCTAAAACTGGACTCACAGGAGAGGTTCAAATCATAGAAAGTTAGTGTGACAGTCCTCTTGTACTTAAGTCGGCATTGTGACTTTTGTATTAAATTCGGATGCAATTTCTGTGTTTCATCGTCAATCAGAAGGTCCAAGGGATACAGTAAACCTGAAGTGAAGCATCGGAATCGAAAACTGGACTCACAGGAGAGGTTCAAATCATAGAAAGTGAGAGTGTCAGTCCGCTTGCACTTAAGTTGGCATTGTGAATTTTGTATTAAATTCGGATGCAATTTCTGGGTTTCATCGTCATTAAGAAGGTCCAAGGGATACAGTAAACCTGAAGTGAAGCATCGGAATCGAAAACTGGACTCACAGGACAGGTTCAAATCAGAGAAATTTAGAGTGTCAGTCCTTTTGTACTTATGTCGGCATTCTTACTTTTGTATTAAATTCGGATGCAATTTCTATGCTTCATCGTCAATAAGAAGGTCCAAGGGATACAGTAAACCTGAAATGAAGCATCGAAATCTAAAGCTGGACTCACAGGAGGGGTTCAAATCATAGAAAGTGAGAGTGTCAGTCTTCTTGTACTTAAGTCGGCATTGTTCCTTTTGTATTAAATTCGGATGCAATTTCTGTGTTTCATCGTCAATAAGAAGGTCCAAGGGATACAGTAAACCTGAAGTGAAGCATCGGAATCTAAAACTGGACTCACAGGAGAGGTTAAAATCATAGAAAGTTAGAGTTTCAGTCTTCTTCTACTTAGGTCGGCATTGTACCTTTTCTATTAAATTCGGATGCAATTTCTGTGTTTCCTCGTCAATAAGAAGGTCCAAGGGATACAGTAAACCTGAAGTGAAGCATCGGATTTGAAAACTGGACTCACAGGACAGGTTAAAATCATAGACAGTGAGAGTGTCAGTCTGCTTGTACTTAAGTCGGCATTGTGACTATTGTATTAAATTCGGATGCAATTTCTGTGTTTCATCGTCAATAAGAAGGTCCAAGGGAAACAGTAAACCTGAAGTGAAGCATCGGAATCGAAAACTGGACTCACAGGACAGGTCCAAATCAGAGAAAGTTTGAGTGTCAGGCCTCTTGTACTTATGTTGGCATTGTTACTTTTATATGAAATTCGGATGCAATTTCTGTGTTTCATCGTCAATAAGAAGGTCCAAGGGATACAGTAAACCTGAAGTGAAGCATCGGAATCTAAAGCTGGACTCACAGGAGGGGTTCAAATCATAGAAAGTGAGAGTGTCATTCCGCTTGTACTTAAGTCGGCATTGTGAATGTTGTATTAAATTCGGATGCAATTTCTGTGTTTCATCGTCAATAAGAAGGTCCAAGGGATACAGTAAACCTGAAGTGAAGTATCGGAATCTAAAACTGGACTCACAGGAGGGGTTCAAATCATAGAAAGTTAGAGTGTTAGTTCTCTCGTACTTAAGTCGGCATTGTGACTTTTGTATTTAATTCGGATGCAATTTCTGTGTTTCATCGTCAATTAGAAGGTCCAAGGATACAGTAAACCTGAAGTGAAACATCGGAATCTAAAACTGGACTCACAGGAGATATTCAAACCATAGAAAGTTAGAGGGTCAGACCTCTTGTACTTAAGTCGGCATTGTGCCTTTTGTATTAAATTCGGATGCAATATCTGTGTTTCATCGTTAATAAGAAGGTCCAAGGGATACAGTAAATCTGAAGTGAAGCATCTGAATCTAAAACTGGACTCACAGGAGGGGTTCAAATCATAGAAAGTTAGAGTTTCTGTCCTCTTGTACTTAAGTCGGTATTGTGACTTTTATATTAAATTCGGATGCATTTTCTGTGTTTCATCGTCAATAAGAAGGTCCAAGGGATACAGTAAACCTGAAGTGAAGCATCGGAATCTAAAACTGGACTCACAGGAGGGGTTCAAATTATAGAAAGTGAGAGTGTCAGTCCATTTGTACTTAAGTCGGCATTGTGAATTTTGTATTAAATTCGGATGCAATTTCTGTATTTCATCGTCAATGAGTAGGTCCAAGGGATACAGTAAACCTGAAGTGAAGCATCGGAATCTAAAACTGGACTCACAGGAGGGGTTCAAATCATAGAAAGTGAGAGTGTCAGTCCGCTTGTACTTAAGTCGGCATTGTGAATTTTGTATTAAATTCGGATGCAATTTCTATGTTTCATCGTCAATAAGAAGGTCCAAGGGATACAGTAAACCTGAAGTGAAGCATCGCAATCTAAAACTGGACTCACAGGGGAGGTTCAAATCATGGAAAGTTAGAGTGTCAGTCCTCTTGTACTTAAGTGTGCATTGTGACTTTTGTATTAAATTCGGATGCAATTTCTGTGTTTCATCGTCAATAAGGATGTCCAAGGGATACAGTAAACCTGAAGTGAAGCATCGGAATCTAAAACTGGACTCACAGGAGATATTCATACCATAGAAAGTTAGAGTGTCAGTCCTCTTGTACTTAAGTCGGCATTGTGGCTTTTGTATTAAATTCGGATGCAATTTCTGTGTTTCATCGCTAATAAGAAGGTCCAAGGGATACAGTAAATCTGAAGTGAAGCATCGGAATCTAAAACTGGACTCACAGGAGGGGTTCAAATCATAGAAAGTTAGAGTTTCAGTCCTCTTGTACTTAAGTCGGCATTGTGACTTTTGTATTAAATTCGGATGCAATTTCTGTGTTTCATCGTCAATAAGAAGGTCCAAGGGATACAGTAAACCTGAAGGGAAGCATCGGAATCTAAAACTGGACTCACAGGAGGGGTTCAAATCATAGAAAGTGAGAGTGTCAGTCCGCTTGTACTTAAGTCGGCATTGTGAATTTTGTATTAAATTCGGATGCAATTTCCGTGTTTCATCGTCAATAAGAAGGTCCAAGGGATACAGTAAACCTGAAGTGAAGCATCGGAATCTAAACCTGGACTCACAGGAGGGTTTCAGATCAAAGAAAGTGAGAGTGGCAGTCCGCTTGTACTTAAGTCGGCATTGTGAATTTTGTATTAAATTCGGATGCAATTTCTGTGTTTCATCGTCAATAAGAAGGTCCAAGGGAAACAGTAAACCTGAAGTGAAGCAGCGGAACCTAAAACTGGACTCACTGGAGAGGTTAAAATCATAGTAAGTTAGAATGTCAGTCTTCTTGTACTTAAGTCGGCATTGTGACTTTTGTATTAAATTCGGATGCCATTTTTATGTTTCATCGTCAATAAGAAGGTCCAAGGGATACAGAAAACCTGAAGTGAAGCATCGGAATCGAAAACTGGACTCACAGGAGAGGTTCAAATCATAGAAAGTTAGAGTGTCAGTCCGCTTGTACTTAAGTCGGATTGTGACTATTGTATTAAATTCGGATGCAATTTCTGCGTTTCATCGTCAATAAGAAGGCCCAAGGGATACAGTCAACCTGAAGTGAATCATCGGAATCGAAAATGGACTCACAGGAGAGGTTCAAATCACAGAAAGATAGAGTGTGAGTCCTCTTTTACTTAAGTCGGCATTGTGACATTTGTATTAAATTCGGATGCAATTTCTGTGCATCATCGTCAATAAGAAGGTTCAAGGGATACAGTAAACCTGAAGTGAAGCATCGGAATCTAAAACTGGACTCACAGGAGAGGTTCAAATCATAGAAAGTTAGTGTGTCAGTCCCCTTGTACTTAAGTCGGCATTGTGACTTTTGTATTAAATTCGGATGCAATTTCTGTGTTTCATCGTCAATCAGAAGGTCCAAGGGATACAGTAAACCTGAAGTGAAGCATCGGATCCGAAAACTGGACTCTCAGGAGAGGTTCAAATCATAGAAAGTGAGAGTGTCAGTCCGCTTGCACTTAAGTCGGCATTGTGAATTTTGTATTAAATTCGGAACAATTTCTGGGTTTATCGTCATTAAGAAGGTCCAAGGGATACAGTAAACCTGAAGTGAAGCATCGGAATCGAAAACTGGACTCACAGGACAGGTTCAAATCAGAGAAATTTAGAGTGTCAGTCTTTTTGTACTTATGTCGGCATTCTTACTTTTGTATTAAATTCGGATTCAATTTCTGTGCTTCATCGTCAATAAGAAGGTCCAAGGGATACAGTAAACCTGAAATGAAGCATCGGAATCTAAAACTGGACTCACAGGAGAGGTTCAAATAATAGAAAGTTAGAGTGTCAGTCCTCTTGTACTTATGTCGGCATTGTTACTTTTATATTAAATTCGGAAGCAAATTCTGTGTTTCATCGTCAATAAGAAGGTCCAAGGGATACAGTAAACCTGAAGTGAAGCATCGGAATCTAAAGCTGGACTCACAGGAGGGGTTCAAATCATAGAAAGTGAGAGTGTCATTCCGCTTGTACTTAAGTCGGCATTGTGAATTTTGTATTAAATTCGGATGCAATTTCTGTGTTTCATCGTCAGTAAGAAGGTCCAAGGGATACAGTAAACCTGAAGTGAAGCATCGGAATCTAAAACTGGACTCACAGGAGGGGTTCAAATCATAGAAAGTTAGAGTGTTAGTTCTCTCGTACTTAAGTCGGCATTGTGACTTTTGTATTTAATTCGGATGCAATTTCTGTGTTTCATCGTCAATTAGAAGGTCCAAGGATACAGTAAACCTGAAGTGAAGCATCGGAATCTAAAACTGGACTCACAGGAGATATACAAACAATAGAAATTTAAAGGGTCAGACCTCTTGTACTTAAGTCGGTATTGTGCCTTTTGTATTAAATTCGGATGTAATTTCTGTGTTTCATCGTTAATAAGAAGGTCCAAGGGATACAGTAAATCTGAAGTGAAGCATCTGAATCTAAAACTGGACTCACAGGAGGGGTTCAAATCATAGAAAGTTAGAGGTTCTGTCCTCTTGTACTTAAGTCGGTATTGTGACTTTTATATTAAATTCGGATGCATTTTCTGTGTTTCATCGTCAATACGAGGGTCCAAGGGATACAGTAAACCTGAAGTGAAGCATCGGAATCTAAAACTGGACTCACAGGAGGGGTTCAAATTGTAGAATGTGAGAGTATCAGTCCTCTTGTACTTAAGTCGGCATTGTGAATTTTGTATTAAATTCGGATGCAATTTCTGTATTTCATCGTCAATGAGTAGGTCCAAGGGATACAGTAAACCTGAAGTGAAGCATCGGAATCTAAAACTGGACTCACAGGAGGGGTTCAAATCATAGAAAGTGAGAGTGTTAGTCCGCTTGTACTTAAGTCGCCATTGTGAATTTTGTATTAAATTCGGATGCAATTTCTGTGTTTCATCGTCAATAAGAAGGTCCAAGGGATGCAGTAAACCTGAAGTGAAGCATCGGAATCTAAAACTGGACTCACAGGGGAGGTTCAAATCATGGAAAGTTAGAGTGTCAGTCCTCTTGTACTTAAGTCTGCATTGTGACTTTTGTATTAAATTCGGATGCAATTTCTGTGTTTCATCGTCAATAAGGATGTCCAAGGGATACAGTAAACCTGAAGTGAAGCATCGGAACCCAAAACTGGACTCAATGGAGAGGTTAAAATCATAGTAAGTTAGAGTGTCAGTCTTCTTGTACTTAAGTCGGCATTGTGACTTTTGTATTAAATTCGGATGCAATTTTTATGTTTCATCGTCAATAAGAAGGTCCAAGGGATACAGCAAACCTGAAGTGAAGCATCGGAATCGAAAACTGGACTCACAGAAGAGTTTCAAATCATAGAAAGTTAGAGTGTCAGTCCGCTTGTACTTAAGTCGGATTGTGACTATTGTATTAAATTCGGATGCAATTTCTGCGTTTCATCGTCAATAAGAAGGCCCAAGGGATACAGTCAACCTGAAGTGAAGCATCGGAATCGAAAATGGACTCACAGGAGAGGTTCAAATCACAGAAAGATAGAGTGTCAGTCCTCTTTTACTTAAGTCGGCATTGTGACATTTGTATTAAATTCGGATGCAATTTCTGTGCATCATCGTCAATAAGAAGGTCCAAGGGATACAGTAAACGTGAAGTGAAGCATCGGAATCTAAAACTGGACTCACAGGAGAGGTTCAAATCATAGAAAGATAGTGTGTCAGTCCTCTTGTACTTAAGTCGGCATTGTGACTTTTGTATTAAATTCGGATGCAATTTCTGTGTTTCATCGTCAATCAGAAGGTCCAAGGGATACAGTAAACCTGAAGTGAAGCATCGGAATCGAAAACTGGACTCACAGGAGAGGTTCAAATCATAGAAAGTGAGAGTGTCAGTCCGCTTGCACTTAAGTCGGCATTGTGAATTTTGTATTAAATTCGGATGCAATTTCTGGGTTTCATCGTCATTAAGACGGTCCAAGGGATACAGTAAACCTGAAGTGAAGCATCGGAATCGAAAACTGGACTCACAGGAGAGGTTCAAATCAGAGAAAGTTAGAGTGTCAGTCTTCTTGTACTTAGTTCGGCATTGTACCTTTTCTATTAAATTCGGATGCAATTTCTGTGTTTCCTCGTCAATAAGAAGGTCCAAGGGATACAGTAAACCTGAAGTGAAGCATCGGAATCTAAAGCTGGACTCACAGGAGGGCTTCAAATCATAGAAAGTGAGAGTGTCAGTCCGCTTGTACTTAAGTCGGCATTGTGAATATTGTATTAAATTCGGATGCAATTTCTGTGTTTCATCGTCAATAAGAAGGTCCAAGGGATACAGTAAACCTGAAGTGAAGTATCGGAATCCAAAACTGGACTCACAGGAGGGCTTCAAATCATAGAAAGTTAGAGTGTTAGTTCTCTCGTACTTAAGTCGGCATTGTGACTTTTGTATTTAATTCGGATGCAATGTCTGTGTTTCATCGTCAATTAGAAGGTCCAAGGGATACAGTAAACCTGAAGTGAAGCATCGGAATCTAAAACTGGACTCACAGGAGATAATCAAACCATAGTAAGTTAGAGGGTCAGACCTCTTGTACTTAAGTCGGCATTGTGCCTTTGGTATTAAATTCGGATGCAATTTCTGTGTTTCATCGTTAATAAGAAAGTCCGAGGGATACAGTAATTCTGAAGTGAAGCATCGGAATCTAAAACCGGACTCACAGGAGGGGTTCAAATCATAGAAAGTTAGAGTTTCAGTCCTCTTGTACATAGATCGGCACTGTGACTTTTGTATTAAATTCTGATGCAATTTCTGTGTTTCATGGCTAATAAGAAGGTCCAAGGGATACAGTAAATCTGAAGTGAAGCATCGGAATCTAAAAGTGGACTCACAGGAGGGGTTCAAATCATAGAAAGTTAGAGTTTCTGTCCTCTTGTACTTAAGTCGGTATTGTGACTTTTATAATAAATTCGGATGCATTTTCTGTGTTTCATCGTCAATAAGAAGGTCCAAGGGATACAGTAAAACTGAAGTGAAGCATCGGAATCTAAAACTGGACCCACAGGAGGGGTTCAAATTATAGAAAGTGAGAGTGTCAGTCCGCTTGTACTTAAGTTGGCATTGTGAAATTTGTATTAAATTCGGATGCAATATCTGTGTTTCATCGTCAATAAGAAGGTCCAAGGGATGTAGTAAACCTGAAGTGAAGCATCGGAATCTAAAACTGGACTCAAAGGAGGGGTTCAAACCATAGAAAGTGAGAGTGTCAGTCCGCTTGTACTTAAGTCGGCATTGTGAATTTTGTATTAAATTAAGATGCAATTTCTGTGCTTCATCGTCAATAAGAAGGTCCAAATGATACAGTAAACCTGAAGTGAAGCATCGGAATCTAAAACTGGACTCACAGGTGAGGTTCAAATCATGGAAAGTTAGAGTGTCAGTCCTCTAGTACTTAAGTCTGCATTGTGACTTTTGTATTAAATTCGGATGCAATTTCTGAGTTTCATCGTCAATAAGGATGTCCAAGGGACACAGTAAACCTGAAGTGAAGCATCGGAATCTAAAACTGGACTCACAGGAGATATTCAAACTATAGAAAGTTAGAGTGTCAGTCCTTTTGTACTTAAGTCGGCATTGTGCCTTTTGTATTAAATTCGGATCCAATTTCTGTGTTTCATCGCTAATAAGAAGGTCCAAGGGAGACAGTATATCTGAAGTGAAGCATCGGAATCTAAAACTGGACTCACAGGAGGGGTTCAATTCATAGAAAGTTAGAGTTTCAGTCCTCTTGTACGTAAGTCGGCATTGTGCCTTTTATATTAAATTCGGATGCAATTTCTGTGTTTCATCGTTAATAAGAATGTCCAAGGGATGCAGTAAATCTGAAGTGAAGCATCGGAATCTAAAACTGAACTCACAGGAGTGTTTCAAATCATAGAAAGTTAGAGTTTTAGTCCTCTTGTACTTAAGTCGGCATTGTGACTTTTGTATTAAATTCGGATGCAATTTCTGTGTTTCATCGTCAATAAGAAGGTCCAAGGGATACAGTAAACCTGAAGGGAAGCATCGGAATCTAAAACTGGACTATCAGGAGGGGTTCAAATCACAGAAAGTGAGAGTGTCAGTCCGCGTGTACTTAAATCGGCATTGTGAATTTTGTATTAAATTCGGATGCAATTTCTGTGTTTCATCGTCAATAAGAAGGTGCAAGGGATACAGTAAACCTGAAGTGAAGCATCGGAATCTAAACCTGGAGTCACAGGAGGGGTTCAAATCATAGAAAGTTAGAGTGTCAGTCCGCTTGTACTTAAGTCGGATTGTGACTATTGTATTCAATTCGGATGCAATTTCTGCGTTTCATAGTCAATCAGAGGGTCCAAGGGATACAGTAAACCGGAAGTGAAGGATCGGAATCGAAAATGGAATCACAGGAGAGGTTCAAATCACAGAAAGTTAGAGTGTCAGTCCTCTTGTACTTAAGTCGGCATTGTGACATTTATATTAAATTCGGATGTAATTTCTGTGCATCATCGTCAATAAGAAGGTCCAAGGGATACAGTAAACCTAAAGTGAAGCATCGGAACCTAAAACTGGACTCACAGGAGAGGTTCAAATCATAGAAAGTTAGTGTGTCAGTCCTCTTGTATTTAAGTCGGCATTGTGACTTTTGTATTAAAATTCGGATGCAATTTCTGTGTTTCATCGTCAATAAGAAGGTCCAAGGGATACAGTAAACCTGAAGTGAAGCATCGGAATCGAAAACTGGACTCACAGGAGAGGTTCAAATCATAGAAAGTGAGAGTGTCAGTCCGCTTGCACCTAAGTCGGCATTGTGAATTTTGTATTAAATTCGGATGCAATTTCTGGGTTTCATCGTCATTAAGAAGGTCCAAGGGATACAGTAAACCTGAAGTGAAGCATCGGAATCGAAAACTGGACTCACAGGAGAGGTTCAAATCATAGAAAGTTCGAGTGTCTGTCCTCTTGTACAGAAGTCGGCATTGTGCCTTTTGTATAAAATTGGGATACTAATTCTGTGTTTCATCGTTAATAAGACGGTCCAAGCGGTACAGTAAACTTGAAGTGAAGCATTGGAATCCAGAACTGGACACACAGGAGAGGTTCAAATCACAGAAAGTTAGAGTGTCAGTCCGCTTGTACTTAAGTCGGATTGTGACTATTGTATTCAATTCGGATGCAATTTCTGTGTTTCATCGTCAATAAGAAGGTCCAAGGGATACAGTAAACCTGAAGTGAAGCATCGGAATCAAAAACTGGACTCACAGGAGAGATTCAAATCACAGAAAGTTAGAGTGTCAGTCCTCTTGTACTTAAGTCGGCATTGTGTCATTTGTATTAAATTCGGATGTAATTTCTGTGCATCATCGTCAATAAGAAGGTCCAAGGGATACAGTAAACCTAAAGTGAAGCATCGGAACCTAAAACTGGACTCACAGGAGAGGTTCAAATCATAGAAAGTTAGTGCGTCAGTCCTCTTGTAATAAGTCGGCATTGTGACTTTTGTATTAAATTCGGATGCAATTTCTGTGTTTCATCGTCAATAAGAAGGTCCATGGGATACAGTAAACCTGAAGTGAAGCATCGGAATCGAAAACTGGACTCACAGGAGAGGTTCAAATCATAGAAAGTGAGAGTGTCAGTCCGCTTGCACCTAAGTCGGCATTGTGAATTTTGTATTAAATTCGGATGCAATTTCTGGGTTTCATCGTCATTAAGAAGGTCCAAGGGATACAGTAAACCTGAAGTGAAGCATCGGAATCTAAAACTGGACTCACAGGAGATATTCAAACCATAGAAAGTTAGATTGTCAGTCCTCTTGTACTTAAGTCGGCATTGTGCCTTTTGTATTAAATTCGGATGCAATTTCTGTGTTTCATCGCTAATAAGAAGGTCCAAGGGATACAGTAAATCTGAAGTGAAGCATCGGAATCTAAAAGTGGACTCACAGGAGGCGTTCAAATCATAGACATTTAGAGTTTCAGTCCCCTTGTACTTAAGTCGGCATTGTGCCTTTTGTATTAAATTCGGATGCAATTTCTGTGTTTCATCGTTAATAAGAATGTCCAAGGGATGCAGTAAATCTGAAGTGAAGCATCGGAATCTAAAACTGAACTCACAGGAGGGGTTCAAATCATAGAAAGTTAGAGTTTCAGTCCTCTTGTACTTAAGTCGGCATTGTGACTTTTGTATTAAATTCGGATGCAATTACTGTGTTTCATCGTCAATAAGAAGGTCCAAGGGATACAGTAAACCTGAAGGGAAGCATCGGAATCTAAAACCGGACTCACAGGAGGGGTTCAAATCATAGAAAGTGAGAGTGTCAGTCCGCTTGTACTTAAGTCGGCATTGTGAATTTTGTATTAAATTCGAATGCAATTTCTGTGTTTCATCGTCAATAAGAAGGTCCAAGGGATACAGTAAACCTGAAGTGAAGCATCGGAATCTAAACCTGGACTCACAGGAGGGGTTCAAATCATAGAAAGTGAGAGTGTCAGTCCGCTTGTACTTAAGTCGGCATTGTGCCTTTGGTATTAAATTCGGATGCAATTTCTGTGTTTCATCGTTAATAAGAAAGTCCGAGGGATACAGTAATTCTGAAGTGAAGCATCGGAATCTAAAACCGGACTCACAGGAGGGGTTCAAATCATAGAAAGTTAGAGTTTCAGTCCTCTTGTACATAGATCGGCACTGTGACTTTTGTATTAAATTCTGATGCAATTTCTGTGTTTCATGGCTAATAAGAAGGTCCAAGGGATACAGTAAATCTGAAGTGAAGCATCGGAATCTAAAAGTGGACTCACAGGAGGGGTTCAAATCATAGAAAATTAGAGTTTCTGTCCTCTTGTACTTAAGTCGGTATTGTGACTTTTATAATAAATTCGGATGCATTTTCTGTGTTTCATCGTCAATAAGAAGGTCCAAGGGATACAGTAAAACTGAAGTGAAGCATCGGAATCTAAAACTGGACCTACAGGAGGGGTTCAAATTATAGAAAGTGAGAGTGTCAGTCCGCTTGTACTTAAGTTGGCATTGTGAAATTTGTATTAAATTCGGATGCAATATCTGTGTTTCATCGTCAATAAGAAGGTCCAAGGGATGTAGTAAACCTGAAGTGAAGCATCGGAATCTAAAACTGGACTCAAAGGAGGGGTTCAAATCATAGAAAGTGAGAGTGTCAGTCCGCTTGTACTTAAGTCGGCATTGTGAATTTTGTATTAAATTCCGATGCAATTTCTGTGCTTCATCGTCAATAAGAAGGTCCAAATGATACAGTAAACCTGAAGTGAAGCATCGGAATCTAAAACTGGACTCACAGGTGAGGTTCAAATCATGGAAAGTTAGAGTGTCAGTCCTCTAGTACTTAAGTCTGCATTGTGACTTTTGTATTAAATTCGGATGCAATTTCTGAGTTTCATCGTCAATAAGGATGTCCAAGGGATACAGTAAACCTGAAGTGAAGCATCGGAATCTAAAACTGGACTCACAGGAGATATTCAAACTATAGAAAGTTAGAGTGTCAGCCCTTTTGTACTTAAGTCGGCATTGTGCCTTTTGTATTAAATTCGGATCCAATTTCTGTGTTTCATCGCTAATAAGAAGGTCCAAGGGAGACAGTATATCTGAAGTGAAGCATCGGAATCTAAAACTGGACTCACAGGAGGGGTTCAATTCATAGAAAGTTAGAGTTTCAGTCCTCTTGTACGTAAGTCGGCATTGTGCCTTTTGTATTAAATTCGGATGCAATTTCTGTGTTTCATCGTTAATAAGAATGTCCAAGGGATGCAGTAAATCTGAAGTGAAGCATCGGAATCTAAAACTGAACTCACAGGAGGGTTTCAAATCATAGAAAGTTAGAGTTTTAGTCCTCTTGTACTTAAGTCGGCATTGTGACTTTTGTATTAAATACCGATGCAATTTCTGTGTTTCCTCGTCAATAAGAAGGTCCAAGGGATACAGTAAACCTGAAGGGAAGCATCGGAATCTAAAACTGGACTATCAGGAGGGGTTCAAATCACAGAAAATGAGAGTGTCAGTCCGCGTGTACTTAAGTCGGCATTGTGAATTTTGTATTAAATTCGGATGCAATTTCTGTGTTTCATCGTCAATAAGAAGGTGCAAGGGATACAGTAAACCTGAAGTGAAGCATCGGAATCTTAACCTGGAGTCACAGGAGGGGTTCAAATCATAGAAAGTTAGAGTGTCAGTCCGCTTGTACTTAAGTCGGATTGTGACTATTGTATTCAATTCGGATGCAATTTCTGCGTTTCATAGTCAATAAGAGGGTCCAAGGGATACAGTAAACCAGAAGTGAAGGATCGGAATCGAAAATGGAATCACAGGAGAGGTTCAATTCACAGAAAGTTAGAGTGTCAGTCCTCTTGTACTTAAGTCGGCATTGTGACATTTATATTAAATTCGGATGTAATTTCTGTGCATCATCGTCAATAAGAAGGTCCAAGGGATACAGTAAACCTAAAGTGAAGCATCGGACCCTAAAACTGGACTCACAGGAGAGGTTCAAATCATAGAAAGTTAGTGTGTCAGTCCTCTTGTACTTAAGTCGGCATTGTGACTTTTGTATTAAAATTCGGATGCAATTTCTGTGTTTCATCGTCAATAAGAAGGTCCAAGGGATACAGTAAACCTGAAGTGAAGCATCGGAATCGAAAACTGGACTCACAGGAGAGGTTCAAATCATAGAAAGTGAGAGTGTCAGTCCGCTTGCACCTAAGTCGGCATTGTGAATTTTGTATTAAATTCGGATGCAATTTCTGGGTTTCATCGTCATTAAGAAGGTCCAAGGGATACAGTAAACCTGAAGTGAAGCATCGGAATCGAAAACTGGACTCACAGGAGAGGTTCAAATCATAGAAAGTTCGAGTGTCTGTCCTCTTGTACAGAAGTCGGCATTGTGCCTTTTGTATAAAATTGGGATACTAATTCTGTGTTTCATCGTTAATAAGACGGTCCAAGCGGTACAGTAAACTTGAAGTGAAGCATTGGAATCCAGAACTGGACACACAGGAGAGGTTCAAATCACAGAAAGTTAGAGTGTCAGTCCGCTTGTACTTAAGTCGGATTGTGACTATTGTATTCAATTCGGATGCAATTTCTGTGTTTCATCGTCAATAAGAAGGTCCAAGGGATACAGTAAACCTGAAGTGAAGCATCGGAATCAAAAACTGGACTCACAGGAGAGATTCAAATCACAGAAAGTTAGAGTGTCAGTCCTCTTGTACTTAAGTCGGCATTGTGTCATTTGTATTAAATTCGGATGTAATTTCTGTGCATCATCGTCAATAAGAAGGTCCAAGGGATACAGTAAACCTAAAGTGAAGCATCGGAACCTAAAACTGGACTCACAGGAGAGGTTCAAATCATAGAAAGTTAGTGTGTCAGTCCTCTTGTAATAAGTCGGCGTTGTGACTTTTGTATTAAATTCGGATGCAATTTCTGTGTTTCATCGTCAATAAGAAGGTCCATGGGATACAGTAAACCTGAAGTGAAGCATCGGAATCGAAAACTGGACTCACAGGAGAGGTTCAAATCATAGAAAGTGAGAGTGTCAGTCCGCTTGCACCTAAGTCGGCATTGTGAATTTTGTATTAAATTCGGATGCAATTTCTGGGTTTCATCGTCATTAAGAAGGTCCAAGGGATACAGTAAACCTGAAGTGAAGCATCGGAATCTAAAACTGGACTCACAGGAGATATTCAAACCATAGAAAGTTAGATTGTCAGTCCTCTTGTACTTAAGTCGGCATTGTGCCTTTTGTATTAAATTCGGATGCAATTTCTGTGTTTCATCGCTAATAAGAAGGTCCAAGGGATACAGTAAATCTGAAGTGAAGCATCGGAATCTAAAAGTGGACTCACAGGAGGCGTTCAAATCATAGACATTTAGAGTTTCAGTCCCCTTGTACTTAAGTCGGCATTGTGCCTTTTGTATTAAATTCGGATGCAATTTCTGTGTTTCATCGTTAATAAGAATGTCCAAGGGATGCAGTAAATCTGAAGTGAAGCATCGGAATCTAAAACTGAACTCACAGGAGGGGTTCAAATCATAGAAAGTTAGAGTTTCAGTTCGTCTTGTACTTAAGTCGGCATTGTGACTTTTGTATTAAATTCGGATGCAATTTCTGTGTTTCATCGTCAATAAGAAGGTCCAAGAGATACAGTAAACCTGAAGGGAAGCATCGGAATCTAAAACCGGACTCACAGGAGGGGTTCAAATCATAGAAAGTGAGAGTGTCAGTCCGCTTGTACTTAAGTCGGCATTGTGAATTTTGTATTAAATTCGAATGCAATTTCTGTGTTTCATCGTCAATAAGAAGGTCCAAGGGATACAGTAAACCTGAAGTGAAGCATCGGAATCTAAACCTGGACTCACAGGAGGAGTTCAAATCATAGAAAGTGAGAGTGTCAGTCCGCTTGTACTTAAGTCGGCATTGTGAATTTTGTATTAAATTCGGATGCAATTTCTGTGTTTCATCGTCAATAAGAAGGTCCAAGGCAAACAATAAACCAGAAGTGAAGCATCGGAATCTAAATCTGGGCTCACAGGAGAGGTTAAAATCATAGTAAGTTAGAGTGTCTGTCTTCCTGTACTTAAGTCGGCATTGTGACTTTTGTATTAAATTCGTATGCAATTTCCATGTTTCATCGTCAATAAGAAGGTCCAAGGGATACAGTAAACCTGAAGTGAAGCTTCGGAATCGAAAACTGGACTCACAGGAGAGGTTCAAATCATAGAAAATTAGTGTGTCAGTCCTCTTGTACTTAAGTCGGATTGTGACTATTGTATTAAATTCGGATGCAATTTCTGTGCATCATCGTCAATAGGAAGGTCCAAGGGATACAGTAAACCTGAAGTGAAGCATCGGAATCTAAAACTGGACTCACAGGAGAGGTTCAAATCATAGAAAATTAGTGTGTCAGTCCTCTTGTACTTAAGTCGGCATTGTGACTTTTGTATTAAATTCGGATGCAATTTCTGTGTTTCATCGTCAATAAGAAGGTCCAAGGGATACAGTAAACCTGAAGTGAAGCATCGGAATCGAAAACTGGACTCACAGGAGAGGTTCAAATCATAAAAAGTAAGAGTGTCAGTCCGCTTGCACTTAAGTCGGCATTGTGAATTTTGTATTAAATTCGGATGCAATTTCTGGGTTTCATCGTCATTAAGAAGGTCCAAGGGATACAGTAAACCTGAAGTGAAGCATCGGAATCGAAAACTGGACTCACAGGAGAGGTTCAAATTATAGAAAGTTCGAGTGTCTGTCCTCTTGTACTTAAGTCGGCATTGTGCCTTTTGCATTAAATTCGGTTCAATTTCTGTGTTTCATCGTTAATAAGAAGGTCCAAGGGATACAGTAAACCTGAAGTGAAGCATCGGAATCTAAACCTGGTCTCACAGGAGAGGTTCAAATCATAGAAAGTTAGAGTGTCAGTCCTCTTGTACGTAAGTCGTCATTGTGACTTTTGTATTAAATTCTGATGCAATTTCTGTGTTTCATCGTCAATACGAAGGTCCAAGGGATACAGTAAACCTGAAGTGAAGCATCTGAATCTATAACTGGACTCACAGGAGGGGTTCAAATCATAGAAAGTTAGAGTGTCATTCCTCTTGTACTTAAGTCGGCATTGTGACTTTTGTATTAAATTCGGATGCAATTTCTGTGTTTCATCGTCAATAAGAAGGTCCAAGGGATAGAGTAAACCTGAAAAGAAAGTATCGGAATCTAAAACTGGACTCACAGGAGCGGTTCAAATCATAAAAATTTAGAGTGTCTGTCCTCTTGTACTTAAGTCGGCATTGTGCCTTTTGTATTAAATTCGGATGCAATTTCTGTGTTTCATGGTTAATAAGAAGGTCCAAGGGATACAGTAAACCTGAAGTGAAGCGTCGGAATGTAAAACTGGACTCACAGGAGAGGTTCAAATCATAGAAAGTTAGAGTGTGAGTCCTCTTGTACTGAAGTCAACATTGTGCCTCTTGTATTAAATTGGGATACTATTTCTGTGTTTCATCGTTAGTAAGACGGTCCAAGGGGTACAGTAAACCTGAAGTGAAGCATCGGAATCCTGAACTGGACACACAGGAGAGGTTCAAATCATAGAAAGTTAGAGTGTCAGTGTTCTTGTACTTATGTCGGCATTTTGACTTTTGTATTAAATTCGGATGTAATTTCTGTGTTTCATCGTCAATAAGAAGTTCCAAGGGATACAGTAAACCTCAAGTGAAGTATCGGAATCTAAAACTGGACTCACAGGAGGGGTTCAAATCATAGAAAGCTGCAGTGTCAGTTCTCTTGTACTTATGTCGGCGTTGTGACTTTTGTATTAAATTCGGATGCAATTTCTGTGTTTCATCGTCAAAAAGAAGGACCAAGGGATACAGTAAACCTGAAGTTAAGCATCGGGATCTAAAACTGGACTCACAGAAGAGGTGAAAATCTTAGAAATTTAGAGTGTCATTCCTCTTGTACTTAAGTCGGCATTGCGAATTTTGTATTAAATTCGAATGCTATTTCTGCGTTTCATCGCCAAAAAGAAGGTCCAAGGGATACAGTAAACCTGAAGTAAAGCATCGGAATCTAAAACTGGACTCACAGGAGAGGTTCAAATCATGGAAAGTTAGAGTGTCAGTCCTATTGTACTTTAGTCGGGATTGTGAAATTTGTATTAAATTCGGACGCAATTTCTGTGTTTCATCGTCAATAAGAAGGTCCAAGGGATACAGTAAACCTGAAGTGAAGCATCGGAATCTAAAACTGGACTCATAGGAGACGTTAAAATCATAGAAATTTAGAGTGTTAGTCTTCTTGTACTTAACTCAGCATTGTGGTTTTCTATTAAATTCGGATGCAATTTCTGTGTTTCATCATCATTAAGATGGTCCAAGGGATACAGTAAACCTGAAGTGAAGCATCGGAATCGAAATCTGGACTCACAGCAGAGTTTCAAATCATAGAAAGTAAGAGTGTCAATCCGCTTGTACCTAAGTCGGCATTGTGACTATTGTATTAAATTCGGATGCGATATCTGTGTTTCTTCGTCAATAAGAAGGTCCAATGGATACAGTAAACCTGAAGTGAAGCATCGGAATCGAAAACTGGACTCACAGGACAGGTTCAAATCACAGAAAGTTAGAGTGTCAGTCCTTTTGTTCTTAAGTCGGCATTCTTACTTTTGTATTAAATTCGGATGCAATTTCTGTGCTTCATCGTCAATAAGAAGGTCCAAGGGATACAGTAAACCTGAAGTGAAGCATCGGAATCTAAAACTGGACTCACAGGAGAGGTTCAAATATGAGAAAGTTAGAGTGTCAGTCCTCTTGTACTTAAGTCGGCATTGAGAAATTGCGTCCGAATTTAATATAAATTTCACAATGCCGACTTAAGTACAAGAGGACTGACACTCTAACTTTCCATGATTTGAACCTCCCCTGTGAGTCCAGTTTTAGAATACGATGCTTCACTTCAAGTTTACTGTATCCCTTGGACCTTCTTATTGGCGATGAAACACAGAAATTGCATCCGAATTTAATACAAGTGTCACAATGCCGACTTCAGTACAAGAGGACTGACACTCTAACTTTCTATGATTTGAACCTCTCCTGTGTGTCCAGTTCTGGATTCCGATGCTTCACTTCAGGTTTACTGTACCCCTTGGACCGTCTTATTAACGATGAAACACAGAAATAGTACCCCAATTTAATACAAAAGGCACAATGCCGACTTCAGTACAAGAGGACTGACACTCTAACTTTCTATGATTTGAACCTCTCCTGTGAGTCCAGTTTTACATTCCGATGCTTTACTTCAGGTTTACTGTATCCCTTGGACCTTCGTATTGACGATGAAACACAGAAATTGCATCAGAATTAAATACAAAAGGCACAATGGCGACTTAAGTACAAGAGGACAGACACTCGAACATTCTATGATTTGAACCTCTCCTGTGAGTCCAGTTTTCGATTCCGATGCTTCACTTCAGGTTTACTGTATCCATTGGACCTTCTTAATGACGATGAAACCCAGAAATTGCATCCGAATTTGATAAAAATTCACAATGCCGACTTAAGTACAAGACGACTGTCACACTAACTTTCTATGATTTGAACCTCTCCTGTGAGTCCAGCTTTAGATTCCGATGCTTCACTTCAGGTTTACGGTATCCCTTGGACCTTCTTATTGACGATGATGCACAGAAATTGCATCCGAATTTAATACAAATGTCACAATGCCGACTTAAGTACAAGAGGACTGACACTCTAACTTTCTGTGATTTGAACCTCTCCTGTGAGTCCATTTTCGATTCCGATGCTTCACTTCAGGTTTACTGTATCCCTTGGACCTTCTTATTGACGATGAAACACAGAAATGGCATCCGAATTTAATACAATAGTCACAATCCGACTTAAGTACAAGCGGACTGACACTCTAACTTTCAATGATTTGAACCTCTCCTGTGAGTCCAGTTTTCGATTCCGATGCTTCACTTCAGGTTTACTGTATCCCTTGGACCTTCTTATTGACGATGAAACATAGAAATTGCATCCGAATTTTGTACAAAAAGCACAATGCCGACTTAAGTACAAGAAGACTGACACTCTAACTTACTATGATTTTAACCTCTCCTGTGAGTCCAGATTTACATTCCGATGCTTCACTTCAGGTTTACTGTTTCCCTTGGCCCTTCTTATTGACGATGAAACACAGAAATTCCATCCGAATTTAATACAAAATTCACAATGCCGACTTAAGTACAAGCGGACAGACACTCTCACTTTCTATGATTTGAACCCCTCCTGTGAGTCCAGGTTTAGATTCCGATGCTTCACTTCAGATTTACTGTATCCCTTGGACATTCTTATTAACGAAGAAACACAGAAATTGCATCCGAATTCATTACAAAAGGCACAATGCCGACTTAAGTACAAGAGGACTGAAACTCTAACTTTCTATGATTTGAACCCCTCTTGTGAGTCCAGTTTTAGATTCCGATGCTTCACTTCAGATTTACTGTATCCCTTGGACCTTCTTATTAGCGATGAAACACAGAAATTGCATCCGAATTTAATACAAAAGGCACAATGCCGACTTAAATACAAGAGGACTGACACTCTAACTTTCTATGGTTTGAATATCTCCTGTGAGTCCAGTCTTAGACTCCGATGCTTCACTTCAGGTTTACTGTATCCCTTGGACATCCTTATTGACGATGAAACACAGAAATTGCATCCGAATTTAATACAAAATACACAATGCCGACTTAAGTACAAGCGGACTGACACTCTCACTTTCTATGATTTGAACCCCTCCTGTGAGTCCAGTTTTAAATTCCATTGCTTCACTTCAGGTTTACTGTATCCCTTGGACCTTCTTATTGACGATGAAACACAGAAATTGCATCCGAATATAATACAAAATTCACAATGCCGACTTAAGTACAAGCGGACTGACACTCTCACTTTCTATAATTTGAACCCCTCCTGTGAGTCCAGTTTTAGATTCCGATGCTTCACTTCAGGTTTACTATATCCCTTGGACCTTCTTATTGACGATGAAACACAGAAATTGCATCCGAATTTAATACAAGTGTCACAATGCCGACTTCAGTACAAGAGGACTGACACTCTAACTTTCTATGATTTGAACCTCTCCTGTGTGTCCAGTTCTGGATTCCGATGCTTCACTTCAGGTTTACTGTACCCCTTGGACCGTCATATTAACGATGAAACACAGAAATAGTACCCCAATTTAATACAAAAGGCACAATGCCGACTTCAGTACAAGAGGACTGACACTCTAACTTTCTATGATTTGAACCCCTCCTGTGAGTCCAGTTTTACATTCCGATGCTTTACTTCAGGTTTACTGTATCCCTTGGACCTTCGTATTGACGATGAAACACAGAAATTGCATCAGAATTTAATACAAAAGGCACAATGGCGACTTAAGTACAAGAGGACAGACACTCGAACATTCTATGATTTGAACCCCTCCTGTGAGTCCAGTTTTAGATTCCGATGCTTCACTTCAGGTTTACTATATCCCTTGGACCTTCTTATTGACGATGAAACACAGAAAATGCATCCGAATTTAATATAAAAGTCACAATACCGACTTAAGTACAAGAGGATAGAAACTCTAACTTTCTATGATTTGAACCCCTCCTGTGAGTCCAGTTTTAGATTCCGATGCTTCACTTCAGATTTACTGTATCCCTTGGACCTTCTTATTAACGATGAAACACAGAAATTGCATCCGAATTTAATACAAAAGTCACAATGCCGAACTAAGTACAAGAGGACTGAAACTCTAAATTTCTATGATTTGAACCCCTCCTGTGAGTCCAGTTTTAGATTCCGATGCTTCACTCCCAGATTTACTGTACCCCTTGGACCTTCTTATTAACGAAGAAACACAGAAATTGCATCCGAATTTAATACAAAAGGCACAATGCCGACTTAAGTACATGAAGTCTGACCCTCTAACTTTCTATGGTTTGAATATCTGTTGTGAGTCCACTTTTAGATTCCGATGCTTCACTTCAGGTTTACTGTATCCCTTGGACTTTCTTATTGACGATGAAACACAGAAATTGCATTCGAATTTAATAAAAAATTCACAATGCCGACATAAGTACAAGCGGACTGACACTCTCACTTTCTATGATTTGAACCCCTCCTGTGAGTCCAGCTTTAGATTCCGATGCCTCTCTTCAGGTTTACTGAATCCCTTGGACCTTCTTATTGACGTTGAAACACAGAAATTGCATCCGAATTTAATATAAAAGTCACAATGCCGACATAAGTACAAGATTACTGACACTCTAACTTTCTATGATTTGAACCTCTCCTGTGAGACCAGTTTTAGATTCCGATGCTTCATTTCAGGATTACTGTATCCCTTGGACCATCTTATTGACGATGAAGCACAGAAATTGCATCCGAATGTAATACAAATGTGAGAATGCCGACTTAAGTACAAAAGGCCACACTCTAACTTTCTCTGATTTGAACCTGTCCTGTGAGTCCAGTTTTCGATTCCGATGTTTCACTTCAGGGTTACTGTATCCCTTGGACCTTCTTATTGACGATGAAACACAGAAATTGCATCCGAATTTAATACAATAGTCACAATGCCGACTTAAGTACAAGCGGACTGACACTCTCACTGTCTATGATTTTAACCTGTCCTGTGAGTCCAGTTTTTGATTCCGATGCTTCACTTCAGGTTTACTGTATCCCTTGGACCTTCTTATTGACGAGGAAGCACAGAAATTGCATCCGAATTTAATAGAAAAGGTACAATGCCGACCTAAGTACAAGAAGAAGGACACTCTAACTCCCTATGATTTTAACCTCTCCTGTGAGTCCAGTTTTAGATTCTGATGCTTCACTTCAGGTTTACTGTATCTCTTGGACCTTCTTATTGACGATGAAACACAGAAATTGCATCCGAATTTAATACAAAATTCACAATGCCGACATAAGTACAAGAGGACTGACACTCTAACTTTCCATGATTTTAACCTCTCCTGTGAGTCCAGTTTTAGATACCGATGCTTCACTTCAGGTTTACTGTATCCTTTGGACCTTCTTATTGACGATGAAACACAGAAATTGCATCCGAGATTAATACAAAAGTCTCAATGCCGACTTAAGTACAAGAGGACTGACACTCTAACTTTCTATGATTTGAACCTCTCGTGTGAGTCCCTTTTTAGATTACGATGCTTCACTTCAGGTTTACTGTATCCCTTGGACCTTCTTATTGACGATGAAACACAGAAATTGCATCCGAAATTAATACAAAAGTCACAATGCCGACTTAAGTATAAGAGAACTGACACTCAAACTTTCTATGATTTGAACCCCTCCTGTGAGTCCAGTTTTAGATTCCGATACTTCACTTCAGGTTTACTGTATCCCTTGGACCTTCATATTGACGATGAAATACAGAAATTGCATCCGAATTTAATACAAAAGTCACAATGCCGACTTAAGTACAAGAGGACTGACACTTTAACTTTCTATGATTTGAACCTCTCCTGTGAGTCCAGTTTTAGATTCCGATGCTTCACTTCAGGTTTACTGTTTCCCTTGGACCTTCTTATTAACGATGAAACACAGAAATTGCATCCGAATTTAACACAAAAGGCACAATGCCGACTTAAGTACAAGAAGACTGACACTCTAACTTTCTATGATTTGAACCTCTCCTGTGAGTCCAGTTTTAGATTCCGATGCTTCACTTCAGGTTTACTGTATCCCTTGGACCTTCTTATTGACGATGAAACACAGATATTGCATCCGAATTAAATACAAAAGGCACAATGCCGAGTTAAGTACAAAAGGACAGAGACTCTAACTTTCTATGACTTGAACCTCTCCTGTGAGTCAGTTTTAGATTCCGATGCTTCACTTTAGGTTTACTGTATACCTTGGATCATCTTATTTACGATGAAGCACAGAAATTGCATCCGAATTTAATACAAAAGGCAAAATGCCGACTTAAGTACAAAAGGACTGACACTCTAACTTTCTATGATTTGAACCTCTCCTGTGAGTGCAGTTTTAGATTCCGATGCTTCACTTCAGGTTTACTGTATCCCTTGGACCTTCTTATTGACGATGAAACACAGAAATTGCATCCGAATTTAATAAAAAAAGCACAATGCCGACTTAAGTACAAGAGGACTGACACTTAAACTTTCTATGATATGAACCTCTCCTGTGGGTCCAGTTTTAGATTCCGATGCTTCACTTCAGGTTTACTGTATCCCTTGGACCTTCTTATTGACGATGAAACACAGAAATTGCGTACGAATGTAATACAAAAGTCACAATGCCGACCTTAGTACTAGAGGACTGACACTCTAACGTTCTATGATTTTAACTTCTCCTGTGAGTCCAGTTTTAGATTCCGATGCTTCACTTCAGCTTTACTGTATCCCTTGGACTTTCTTATTAACGATGAAACACAGAAATTGCATCCGAATCTAATACAAAAAGCACAATGCCGACTCAAGTACAAGAGGACTGACACTCTAACTTTCTATGATTTGAACCTCTCCTGTGAGTCCAGTTTTAGATTCCGATGCTTCACTTCAGGTTTACTGTATCCCTTGGACCTTCTTATTGACGATGAAACACAGATATTGCATACGAATGTAATACAAAAGTCACAATGCCGACTTAAGTACAAGAGGACTGAAACTCTAAATTCGTATGATTTGAACCTCTCCTGTGAGTCCAGTTTTAGATTCCGATGCTTCACTTCAGATTTACTGTATCCCTAGGACCTTCTCATTAACGATGAAACACAGAAATTGCGTCCGAATTTAATACAAAATTCACAATGCCGACTTAAGTACCAGAGGACTGACACTATAACTTTCTATGATTTGAATATCTCCTGAGAGTCCAGTTTTAGATTCCGATGCTACACTTCAGGTTTACTGTATCCCTTGGACCTTCTTATTGACGATGAATCAATGAAATTTCATCCGAATTTAATACAAAAGTCACAATGCCGACATCAGTACAAGAGAACTGACACTCTAACTTTCTATGATTTGAACCCCTCCCGTCAGTCCAGTTTTAGATTCCGATACTTCACTTCAGGTTTACTGTATCCCTTGGACCTTCTTATTGACGATGAAACACAGAAATGGCATCCGAATTTAATACAAAAGTCACAATGCCGACATAAGTACAAGAGGACAGACACTCAAACTTTCTATGATTTGAACCTCCTCTGTGAGTCCAGTTTTAGATTCCGATGCTTCACTTTAGGTTTACTGTATCCCTTGGATCTTCTTATTGACGATGAAACACAGATATTGCATCCGAATTAAATACAAAAGGGACAATGCCGACTTAAGTACAAAAGGACTGACACTCTAACCTTCTACGATTTGAACCTCTCCTGTGAGTCCAGTTTTAGATTCCGATGCTTCACTACAGGTTTACTGTATACCTTGGACCATATTATTGACGATGAAACACAGAAATTGCATCCGAATTTAATACAAAAGGCACAATGCCGACTTAAGTACAAGAGGACTGACACTCCAACTTTCTATGATTTGAACCTCTCCTGGGAGTCCAGTATTAGATTCCGATGCTTCACTTCAGGTTTACTGTATCCCTTGGACCTCCTTATTGACGATGAAACACAGAAATTGCAACCGAATTTAAAACAAAAGGCACAATGCCGACTTAAATACAAGAGGACTGACACCCTAACTTTCTATGATTTGAACCTCTCCAGTGAGTCCAGTTTTAGATTCCGATGCTTTACTTCAGGTTTACTGTATCCCTTGGACCTTCTTATTGACGATGAAACACAGAAATTGCATCCGAATTTAATACAATGGTCACAATTCCGACTTAAGTACAAGAGGACTGACACTTAAACTTTCTATGATTTGAACCTCTCCTGTGAGTCCTGTTTTAGATTCCGATGCTTCACTTCAGGTTTACTGTATCACTTGGACCTTCTTATTGACGATGAAACACAGAAATTGAATACGAATGTAATACAAAAGTCACAATGCCAACCTTAGTACAAGATGACTGACACTCTAACTTTCTATGACTTTAAGCTCTCCTGTGAGTCTATCTTTAGAATCCGATGCTTCACTTCAGATTTAATGTATCCCTTGGACCTTCTTATTAACGATGAAACACAGAAATTGCATCCGAATTTAATACAAAAGGCACAATGCCGACTTAAATACAAGAGGACTGACACTCTAAACTTCAAAGATTTGTACCTCTCCTGTGAGTCCAGTTTTTGATTCCGATGCTTCACTTCAGGTTTACTGTATCCCTTGGACTTTCTTATTGACGATGAAACACAGAAATTGCATCCGAATTTAATACAAATGGCACAATGCCGACTTAAGTACAAGAAGACTGACACTCTAACTTTCTATGATTTGAACGTCTCCTCTGAGTCCAGTTTTAGATTCCGATGCTCTACTTCAGGTTTACTGTATCCCTTGGACCTTCTTACTGACGATGAAATACAGCAATTCCATCCGAACTTAATACAAAAGTCACAATGCCGACTTAAATACAAGAGGACTGACACTCTAAACTTCAAAGATTTGTACCTCTCCTGTGAGTCCAGTTTTTGATTCCGATGCTTCACTTCAGGCTTACTGTATCCCTTGGACTTTCTTATTGACGATGAAACACAGAAATTGTAACCGAATTTAATGCAAAAGGCACAATGCCGACTTAAGTACAAGAAGACTGACACTCCAACTTTCTATGATTTGAACGTCTCCTCTGAGTCCAGTTTTAGATTCCGATGCTCTACTTCAGGTTTACTGTATCCCTTGGACTTTCTTATTGACGATGAAACACAGAAATTGTATCCGAATTTAATACAAAAGGCACAATGCCGACTCAAGTACAAGAGGACTGACACTCTAACTTTCTATGATTTGAACCTCTCCTGTGAGTCCAGTTTTAGATTCCGATGCTTCACTTCAGATTTACTGTATCCCTTGGACCTTCTTATTGACGATGAAACACAGAAATTGCATACGAATGTAATACAATAGTCACAATGCCGACTTAAGTACAAGAGGACTGAAACTCTAAATACTTGTGATTTGAACCTCTCCTGTGAGTCCAGTTTTAGATTCCGATGCTTCACTTCAGGTTTACTGTATCCCTTGGACCTCCTGATTGACGATGAAACACAGAAATTGCAACCGAATTTAAAACAAAAGGCACAATGCCGACTTAAGTACAAGAGGGCTGACACTCTAACTTTCAATGATTTGTACCTCTCCTGTGAGTCCAGGTTTAGATTCCGATGCTTCGCTTCAGGTTTACTGTATCCCTTGGACCTTCTTATTGACGATGAAACACAGAAATTGCATCCGAGATTAATACAAAAGTCTCAATGCCGACTTAAGTACAAGAGGACTGACACTCTATCTTTCTATGATTTGAACCTCTCGTTGAGTCCAGTTTTAGATTACGATGCTTCACTTCAGGTTTACTGTATCCCTTGGACCTTCTTACTGACGATGAAACACAGAAATTGCATCCGAAATTAATACAAAAGTCACAATGCCGACTTAAGTATAAGAGAACTGACACTCAAACTTTCTATGATTTGAACCCCTCCTGTGAGTCCAGTTTTAGATTCCGATACTTCACTTCAGGTTTACTGTATCCCTTGCACCTTCTTATTGACGATGAAATACAGAAATTGCATCCGAATTTAATACAAAAGTCACAATGCCGACTTAAGTACAAGAGGACTGACACTCTAACTTTCTATGATTTGAACCTCTCCTGTGAGTCCAGTTTTAGATTCCGATGCTTCACTTGAGGTTTACTGTTTCCCTTGGAGCTTCTTATTAACGATGAAACACAGAAATTGCATCCGAATTTAACACAAAAGGCACAATGCCGACTTAAGTACAAGAAGACTGACACTCTAACTTTCTATGATTTGAACCTCTCCTGTGAGTCCAGTTTTAGATTCCGATGCTTCACTTCAGCTTTACTGTATCCCTTGGACCTTCTTATTGACGATGAAACACAGATATTGCATCCGAATTAAATACAAAAGGCACAATGCCGAGTTAAGTACAAAAGGACAGAGACTCTAACTTTCTATGACTTGAACCTCTCCTGTGAGTCAGTTTTAGATTCCGATGCTTCACTTTAGGTTTACTGTATACCTTGGATCATCTTATTTACGATGAACCACAGAAATTGCATCCGAATTTAATACAAAAGGCAAAATGCCGACTTAAGTACAAAAGGACTGACACTCTAACTTTCTATGATTTGCACCTCTCCTGTGAGTGCAGTTTTAGATTCCGATGCTTCACTTCAGGTTTACTGTATCCCTTGGACCTTCTTATTGACGATGAAACACAGAAATTGCATCCGAATTCAATACAAAAGGCACAATGCCGACTTAAGTACAAGAGGACTGACACTTAAACTTTCTATGATATGAACCTCTCCTGTGAGTCCAGTTTTAGATTCCGATGCTTCACTTCAGGTTTACTGTATCCCTTGGACCTTCTTATTGACGATGAAACACAGAAATTGCATCCGAATGTAATACAAAAGTCACAATGCCAACCTTAGTACAAGAGGACTGACACTCTAACTTTCTATGACTTTAAGCTCTCCTGTGAGTCTATCTTTAGAATCCGATGCTTCACTTCAGATTTAATGTATCCCTTGGACCTTCTTATTAACGATGAAACACAGAAATTGCATCCGAATTTAATACAAAAGGCACAATGCCGACTTAAATACAAGAGGACTGACACTCTAAACTTCAAAGATTTGTACCTCTCCTGTGAGTCCAGTTTTTGATTCCGATGCTTTACTTCAGGTTTACTGTATCCCTTGGACTTTCTTATTGACGATGAAACACAGAAATTGCATCCGAATTTAATACAAAAGGCACAATGCCGACTTAAGTACAAGAAGACTGACACTCTAACTTTCTATGATTTGAACGTCTCCTCTGAGTCCAGTTTTAGATTCCGATGCTCTACTTCAGGTTTACTGTATCCCTTGGACCTTCTTACTGACGATGAAATACAGCAATTCCATCCGAACTTAATACAAAAGTCACAATGCCGACTTAAATACAAGAGGACTGACACTCTAAACTTCAAAGATTTGTACCTCTCCTGTGAGTCCAGTTTTTGATTCCGATGCTTCACTTCAGGTTTACTGTATCCCTTGGACTTTCTTATTGACGATGAAACACAGAAATTGCATCCGAATTTAATACAAAAGGCACAATGCCGACTCAAGTACAAGAGGACTGACACTCTAACTTTCTATGATTTGAACCTCTCCTGTGAGTCCAGTTTTAGATTCCGATGCTTCACTTCAGATTTACTGTATCCCTTGGACCTTCTTATTGACGATGAAACACAGAAATTGCATACGAATGTAATACAATAGTCACAATGCCGACTTAAGTACAAGAGGACTGAAACTCTAAATTCTTGTGATTTGAACCTCTCCTGTGAGTCCAGTTTTAGATTCCGATGCTTCACTTCAGGTTTACTGTATCCCTTGGACCTCCTGATTGACGATGAAACACAGAAATTGCAACCGAATTTAAAACAAAAGGCACAATGCCGAGTTAAGTACAAGAGGGCTGACACTCTAACTTTCAATGATTTGTACCTCTCCTGTGAGTCCAGGTTTAGATTCCGATGCTTCGCTTCAGGTTTACTGTATCCCTTGGACCTTCTTATTGACGATGAAACACAGAAATTGCATCCGAGATTAATACAAAAGTCTCAATGCCGACTTAAGTACAAGAGGACTGACACTCTATCTTTCTATGATTTGAACCTCTCGTGTGAGTCCAGTTTTAGATTACGATGCTTCACTTCAGGTTTACTGTATCCCTTGGACCTTCTTATTGACGATGAAACACAGAAATTGCATCCGAAATTAATACAAAAGTCACAATGCCGACTTAAGTACAAGAGAACTGACACTCAAACTTTCTATGATTTGAACCCCTCCTGTGAGTCCAGTTTTAGATTCCGATACTTCACTTCAGGTTTACTGTATCCCTTGCACCTTCTTATTGACGATGAAATACAGAAATTGCATCCGAATTTAATACAAAAGTCACAATGCCGACTTAAGTACAAGAGGACTGACACTCTAACTTTCTATGATTTGAACCTCTCCTGTGAGTCCAGTTTTAGATTCCGATGCTTCACTTGAGGTTTACTGTTTCCCTTGGAGCTTCTTATTAACGATGAAACACAGAAATTGCATCCGAATTTAACACAAAAGGCACAATGCCGACTTAAGTACAAGAAGACTGACACTCTAACTTTCTATGATTTGAACCTCTCCTGTGAGTCCAGGTTTAGATTCCGATGCTTCACTTCAGGTTTACTGTATCCCTTGGACCTTCTTATTGACGATGAAACACAGATATTGCATCCGAATTAAATACAAAAGGCACAATGCCGAGTTAAGTACAAAAGGACAGAGACTCTAACTTTCTATGACTTGAACCTCTCCTGTGAGTCAGTTTTAGATTCCGAAGCTTCACTTTAGGTTTACTGTATACCTTGGATCATCTTATTTACGATGAACCACAGAAATTGCATCCGAATTTAATACAAAAGGCAAAATGCCGACTTAAGTACAAAAGGACTGACACTCTAACTTTCTATGATTTGCACCTCTCCTGTGAGTGCAGTTTTAGATTCCGATGCTTCACTTCAGGTTTACTGTATCCCTTGGACCTTCTTATTGACGATGAAACACAGAAATTGCATCCGAATTTAATACAAAAGGCACAATGCCGACTTAAGTACAAGAGGACTGACACTTAAACTTTCTATGATATGAACCTCTCCTGTGAGTCCAGTTTTAGATTCCGATGCTTCACTTCAGGTTTACTGTATCCCTTGGACCTTCTTATTGACGGTGAAACACAGAAATTGCATCCGAATTTAATACAAAAGTCACAATGCCGACTTAAGTACAAGAGGACTGAAACTCTAAATTCGTATGATTTGAACCTCTCCTGTGATTCCAGTTTTAGTTTCCGATGCTCCACTTCAGATTTACTGTATCCCTTGGACCTTCTCATTAACGATGAAACACAGAAATTGCGTCCGAATTTAATACAAAAGGCACAATGCCGACTTAAGTACAAGAGGACTGACACTCTAACTTTCTACGATTTGAATATCTCCTGAGAGTCCAGTTGTAGATTTAGATGTTACACTTCAGGTTTACTGTATCCCTTGGACCATCTTATTGACGATGAAACACAGAAATGGCATCCGAATTTAATACAAAAGTCACAATGCCGACGTAAGTACAAGAGGACAGACACTCTAACTTTCTATGATTTGAACCTCTCCTGTGAGTCCACTTTTAGATTCCGATGCTTCACGTCAGGTTTACTATATCCCTTGGACCCTCTTATTGACGATGAAACACAGAAATTGCATCCAAATTTAATACAAAAGGCACAATGCCGACTTAAGTACAAGAAGACTGACACTCTGACTTCCTATGATTTTAACCTCTCCTGTGAGTCCAGTTTTAGATTCCGATGCTTCACTTTAGGTTTACTGTATCCCTTGGATCTTCTTATTGACGATGAAACACAGATATTGCATCCGAATTAAATACAAAAGGGACAATGCCGACTTAAGTACAAAAGGACTGACACTCTAACCTTCTACGATTTGAACCTCTCCTGTGAGTCCAGTTTTAGATTCCGATGCTTCACTACAGGTTTACTGTATACCTTGGACCATCTTATTGACGATGAAACACAGAAATTGCATCCGAATTTAATACAAAAGGCACAATGCCGACTTAAGTACAAGAGGACTGACACTCTAACTTTCTATGATTTGAACCTCTCCTGGGAGTCCAGTTTTAGATTCCGATGCTTCACTTCAGGTTTGCTGTATCCCTTGGACCTCCTTATTGACGATGAAACACAGAATTTGCAACCGAATTTAAAACAAAAGGCACAATGCCGACTTAAGTACAAGAGGACTGACACTCTAACTTTCTATGATTTGAACCTCTCCTGTGAGTCCAGTTTTAGATTCCGATGCTTCACTTCAGGTTTACTGTATCCGTTGGACCTTCTTATTGACGATGAAACACAGAAATTGCATCCGAATTTAATACAATGGTCACAATTCCGACTTAAGTACAAGAGGACTGACACTTAAACTTTCTATGATTTGAACCTGTCCTGTGAGTCCAGTTTTAGATTCCGATGCTTCACTTCAGGTTTACTGTATCACTTGGACCTTCTTATTGACGATGAAACACAGAAATTGAATACGAATGTAATACAAAAGTCACAATGCCAACCTTGGTACAAGAGGACTGACACTCTAACTTTCTATGACTTTAACCTCTCCTGTGAGTCTATCTTTAGATTCCGATGCTTCACTTCAGATTTAATGTATCCCTTGGACCTTCTTATTAACGATGAAACACAGAAATTGCATCCGAATTTAATACAAAAGGCACAATGCCGACTTAAGTACAAGAGGACTGACACTTAAACTTTCTATGATATGAACCTCTCCTGTGAGTCCAGTTTTAGATTCCGATGCTTCACTTCAGGTTTACTGTATCCCTTGGACCTTCTTATTGACGATGAAACACAGAAATTGCATCCGAATTTAATACAAAAGTCACAATGCCGACTTAAGTACAAGAGGACTGACACTCTAACTTTCCATGATTTGAACCTCTCCTGTGAGTCCAGGTTTAGATTCCGATGCTTCGCTTCAGGTTTACTGTATCCCTTGGACCTTCTTATTGACGATGAAACACAGAAATTGCATCCGAGATTAATACAAAAGTCTCAATGCCGACTTAAGTACAAGAGGACTGACACTCAATCTTTCTATGATTTGAACCTCTCGTGTGAGTCCAGTTTTAGATTACGATGCTTCACTTCAGGTTTACTGTATCCCTTGGACCTTCTTATTGACGATGAAACACAGAAATTGCATCCGAATTTAATACAAAAGTCACAATGCCGACTTAAGTACAAGAGGACTGAAACTCTAAATTCGTATGATTTGAACCTCTCCTGTGATTCCAGTTTTAGTTTCCGATGCTCCGCTTCAGATTTACTGTATCCCTTGGACCTTCTCATTAACGATGAAACACAGAAATTGCGTCCGAATTTAATACAAAAGGCACAATGCCGACTTAAGTACAAGAGGACTGACACTCTAACTTTCTACGATTTGAATATCTCCTGAGAGTCCAGTTGTAGATTCCGATGTTACACTTCAGGTTTACTGTATCCCTTGGACCATCTTATTGACGATGAAACACAGAAATGGCATCCGAATTTAATACAAAAGTCACAATGCCGACGTAAGTACAAGAGGACAGACACTCTAACTTTCTATGATTTGAACCTCTCCTGTGAGTCCACTTTTAGATTCCGATGCTTCACGTCAGGTTTACTATATCCCTTGGACCCTCTTATTGACGATGAAACACAGAAATTGCATCCAAATTTAATACAAAAGGCACAATGCCGACTTAAGTACAAGAGGACTGACACTCTAACTTTCTATGATTTGAACCTCTCCTGTGAGTCCAGTTTTAGATTAGGATGCTTCACTTCGGGTTTGCTGTATCCCTTGGACCTCCTTATTGACGATGAAACACAGAAATTGCAACCGAATTTAAAACAAAAGGCACAATGCCGACTTAAGTACAAGAGGACTGACACTCTAACTTTCTATGATTTGAACCTCTCCTGTGAGTCCAGTTTTAGATTCCGATGCTTCACCTCAGGTTTACTGTATCCGGTGGACCTTCTTATTGACGATGAAACACAGAAATTGCATCCGAATTTAATACAATGGTCACAATTCCGACTTAAGTATAAGAGGACTGACACTTAAACTTTCTATGATTTGAACCTGTCCTGTAAGTCCAGTTTTAGATTCCGATGCTTCACTTCAGGTTTACTGTATCACTTGGACCTTCTTATTGACGATGAAACACAGAAATTGAATACGAATGTAATACAAAAGTCACAATGCCAACCTTGGTACAAGAGGACTGACACTCTAACTTTCTATGACTTTTACCTCTCCTGTGAGTCTATCTTTAGATTCCGATGCTTCACTTCAGATTTAATGTATCCCTTGGACCTTCTTATTAACGATGAAACACAGAAATTGCATCCGAATTTAATACAAAAGGCACAATGCCGACTTAAATACAAGAGGACTGACACTCTAAACTTCAAAGATTTGTACCTCTCCTGTGAGTCCAGTTTTTGATTCCGATGCTTCACTTCAGGTTTACTGTATCCCTTTGACCTTCTTATTGACGATGAAACACACAAATTGCATCCGAATTTAATACAAAAGGCACAATGCCCACTTAAGTACAAGAAGACTGACACTCTAACTTTCTATGATTTGAACCTCTCCTCTGAGTCCAGTTTTAGATTCCGATGCTCCACTTCAGGTTTACTGTATCCCTTGGACCTTCTTATTGACGATGAAACACAGCAATTGCATCCTAACTTAATACAAAAGTCACAATGCCGACTTAAGTACAAGAGAACTGACACTCTAACTTTCTATGATTTGAACCCCTCCTGTGAGGTAAGTTTTTGATTCCGACACTTGACTTCAGGTTTACTGTATCCCTGGGACCTTCTTATTGACGATGAAACACAGAAATTGCATCCGATTTTAATAAAAAAGTCACAATGCCGACTTAAGTACAAGAGGACTGACACTCTAACTTTCTATGATTTGATCCTCTGCTGTGAGTCCAGTTTTAGATTCCGATGCTTCACTTCAGGTTTACTGTTTCCCTTGGACCTTCTTATTGACGATGAAACACAGAAAATGCGTCCGAATTTAATACAAAAGGCACAATGCCGACTTAAGTACAAGAGGACTGACACTCTAACTTTCTATGATTTGAACATCTCCTGAGAGTCCAGTTTTAGATTCCGATGAAACACTTCAGGGTTACTGTATCCCTTGGACCTTCTTATTGACGATGAATCACAGAAATTGCATTTGAATTTAATACAAAAGTCACAATGCCGACTTAAGTGCAAGAGAACTGATATTCTAACTTTCTATGATTTGAACCCCTCCCGTAAGTCCAGTTTTAGATTCCGATACTTCACTTCAGGTTGACTGTATCCCTTGGACCTTCTTATTGACGATGAAACACAGAAATGGCATCCGAATTTAATACAAAAGTCACAATGCCGACTTAAGTACAAGAGGACAGACACTCTAACTTTCTATGATTTGAACCTCTCCTGTGAGTCCACTTTTAGATTCCGATGCTTCACGTCACGTTTACTGTATCCTTTGGACCCTCTTATTGACGATGAAACACAGAAATTGCATCCGAATTTAATACAAAAGTCACAATGCCGACCTTAGTACTAGAGGACTGACACTGTAACTTTCTATGACTTTAACCTCTCCTGTGAGTCCAGTTTTAGATTCCGATGCTTCACTTCAGATTTACTGTATCCCTTGGACCTTCTTATTAACGATGAAACACAGAAATTGCATACGAATTTCATACAAAAGACACAATGCCGACTTAAGTACAAGAGGACTGACACTCTAAATTTCAATGATTTGTACTTCTCCTGTGAGTCCAGTTTTTGATTCCGATGCTTCACTTCAGGTTTACTGTATCCCCTGGACCTTCTTATTGACGATGAAACACAGAAATTGCACAGTACAAGAAGACTGACACTCTAACTTTCTATGATTTGAACCTCTCCTCTGAGTCCAGTTTTAGATTCCAATGCTTCACTTCAGGTTTACTGTATCCCTTGGACCTTCTTATTGACGATGAAACACAGTAATTGCATACGAATGTAATACAAAATTCACAATGCCGACTTAAGTACAAGAGGACTGAAACTCTAAATTCGTGTGATTTGAACCTCTCCTGTGAGTCCAGTTTTAGATTCCCATGCTTCACTTCAGGTTTACTGTATCCCTTGGACCTCCTTATTGACGATGAAACACAGAAATTGCAACCGAATTTAAAACAAAAGGCACAATGCCGACTTAAGTACAAGAGGACTGACACTCTAACTTTCTATGATTTGAACCTCTCCTGTGAGTGCAGTTTTAGATTCCGATGCTTCACTTCAGGTTTACTGTATCCCTTGGACCTTCTTATTGACGATGAAACACAGAAATTGCATCCGAATTTAATACAATGGTCACAATTCCGACTTAAGTACAAGAGGACTGACACTTAAACTTTCTATGATTTGAACCTCTCCTGTGAGTCCAGTTTTAGATTCCGATGCTTCACTTCAGGTTTACTGTATCACTTGGACCTTCTTATTGACGATGAAACACAGAAATTGAATACGAATGTAATACAAAAGTAACAATGCCAACCTTAGTACTAGAGGACCGACACTCTAACTTTCTATGACTTTAACCTCTCCTGTGAGTCTATCTTTAGATTCCGATGCTTCACTTCAGATTTAATGTATCCCTTGGACCTTCTTATTAACGATGAAACACAGAAATTGCATCCGAATTTAATACAAAAGGCACAATGCCGACTTAAATACAAGAGGACTGACACTCTAAACTTCAAAGATTTGTACCTCTCCTGTGAGTCCAGTTTTTGATTCCGATGCTTCACTTCAGGTTTACTGTATCCCTTGGACCTTCTTATTGACGATGAATCACAGAAATTGCATCCGAATTTAATACAAAAGGCACAATGCCGACTTAAGTACAAGAAGACTGACACTCTAACTTTCTATGATTTGAACATCTCCTCTGAGTCCAGTTTTAGATTCCGATGCTCCACTTCAGGTTTACTGTATCCCTTGGACCTTCTTATTGACGATGAAACACAGCAATTGCATCCGAACTTAATACAAAAGTCACAATGCCGACTTAAGTACAAGAGAACTGACATTCTAACTTTCTATGATTTGAACCCCTCCTGTGAGTCCAGTTTTTGATTCCGACACTTCACTTCAGGTTTACTGTATCCCTGGGACCTTCTTATTGACGATGAAACACAGAAATTGCATCCGATTTTAATAAAAAAGTCACAATGCCGACTTAAGTACAAGAGGACTGGCACACTAACTTTCTGTGATTTGATCCTCTCCTGTGAGGCCAGTTTTAGATTCCGATGCTTCACTTCAGGTTTACTGTTTCCCTTGGACCTTCTTATTAACGATGAAACAATTAAATTGCATCCGAATTTAATACAAAAGGAACAATCCCGACTTAAGTACAAGAAGACTGACACTCTAACTTTCTATGATTTGAACCTCTCCTGTGAGTGCAGTTTTAGATTCCGATGCTTCACTTCAGGTTTACTGTATCCTTTGGACCTTCTTATTGACGATGAAACACAGAAATTGCATACGAATGTAATACAAAAGTCACAATGCTGACTTAAGTACAAGAGGACTGAAACTCTAAATTCGTATGATTTGAACCTCTCCTGTGAGTCCAGTTTTAGATTCCGATGCTTCACTTCAGATTTACTGTATCCCTTGGACCTTCTCATTGACGATGAAACACAGAAATTGCGTCCGAATTTAATACAAAAGGCACAATGCCGACTTAAGTACAAGAGGACTGACACTCTAACTTTCTATGATTTGAATATCTCCTGAGAGTCCAGTTTTAGATTCCGATGCTACACTTCAGGTTTACTGTATCCCTTGGACCTTCTTATTGACGATGAATCGCATAAATTGCATCCGAATTTAATACAAAAGTCACAATGCCGAGTTAAGTACAAGAGAACTGACAGTCTAACTTTCTATGATTTGAACCCCTCCCGTAAGTCCAGTTTTAGATTCCGATACTTCACTTCAGGTTTACTGTATCCCTTGGACCTTATTATTGACGATGAAACACAGAAATGGCATCCGAATTTAATACAAAAGTCACAATGCCGACTTAAGTACAAGAGGACAGACACTCTAACTTTCTATGATTTGAACCTCTCCTGTGAGTCCACTATTAGATTCCGATGCTTCACGTCACGTTTACTGTATCCCTTGACCCTCTTATTGACGATGAAACACAGAAATTGCATCCGAATTTAATACAAAAGTCACAATGCCGACCATAATGCTAGAGGGCTGACACCCTAACTATCTATGACTTTAACCTCTCCTGTGAGTCCAGTTTTAGATTCCGATGCTTCACTTCAGATTTACTGTATCACTTGGCCCTTCTTACTAACGATGAAACACAGAAATTGCATCCGAAATTCATACAAAAGGCACAACGCCGACTTAAGTACAAGAGGACTGACACTCCAAATTTCAATGATTTGTACCTCTCCTGTGAGTCCAGTTTTTGATTCCGATGCTTCACTTCAGGTTTACTGTATCCCTTGGACCTTCTTATTGACGATGAAACACAGAAATTGCATCGTACAAGAAGACTGACACTCTAACTTTCTATGATTTGAACCTCTCCTCTGAGTCCAGTTTTAGATTCCGATGCATCACTTCAGGTTTACTGTATCCCTTGGACCTTCTTATTGACGATGAAACACAGCAATTGCATCCGAACTTAGTACAAAAGTCACAATGCCGACTTAAGTACAAGTGGACTGAAACTCTAAATTCGTATGATTTGAACCTCTCCTGTGATTCCAGTTTTAGTTTCCGATGCTTCACTTCAGATTTACTGTATCCCTTGGACCTTCTCATTAACGATGAAACACAGAAATTGCGTCCGAATTTAATACAAAAGGCACAATGCCGACTTAAGTACAAGAGGACTGACACTCTAACTTTCTACGATTTGAATATCTCCTGAGAGTCCAGTTGTAGATTCCGATGTTACACATCAGGTTTACTGTATCCCTTGGACCATCTTATTGACGATGAAACACAGAAATGGCATCCGAATTTAATACAAAAGTCACAATGCCAACGTAAGTACAAGAGGACAGACACTCTAACTTTCTATGATTTGAACCTCTCCTGTGAGTCCACTTTTAGATTCCGATGCTTCACGTCAGGTTTACTATATCCCTTGGACCCTCTTATTGACGATGAAACACAGAAATTGCATCCTAATTTAATACAAAAGGCACAATGCCGACTTAAGTACAAGAAGACTGACACTCTGACTTCCTATGATTTTAACCTCACCTGTGAGTCCAGTTTTAGATTCCGATGCTTCACTTTAGGTTTACTGTATCCCTTGGATCTTCTTATTGACGATGAAACACAGATATTGCGTTCGAATTAAATACAAAAGGGACAATGCCGACTTAAGTACAAAAGGACTGACACTCTAACCTTCTACGATTTGAACCTCTCCTGTGAGTCCAGTTTTAGATTCCGATGCTTCACTACAGGTTTACTGTATACCTTGGACCATCTTATTGACGATGAAACACAGAAATTGCATCCGAATTTAATACAAAAGGCACAATGCCGTCTTAAGTACAAGAGGACTGACACTCTAACTTTCTATGATTTGAACCTCTCCTGGGAGTCCAGTTTTAGATTCCGATGCTTCACTTCAGGTTTGCTGTATCCCTTGGACCTCCTTATTGACGATGAAACACAGAAATTGCAACCGAATTTAAAACAAAAGGCACAATGCCGACTTTAATACAAGAGGACTGACACTCTAACTTTCTATGATTTGAACCTCTCCTGTGAGTCCAGTTTTAGATTCCGATGCTTCACTTCAGGTTTACTGTATCCGTTGGACCTTCTTATTGACGATGAAACACAGAAATTGCATCCGAATTTAATACAATGGTCACAATTCCGACTTAAGTACAAGAGGACTGACACCTAAACTTTCTATGATTTGAACCTGTCCTGTGAGTCCAGTTTTAGATTCCGATGCTTCACTTCAGGTTTACTGTATCACTTGGACCTTCTTATTGACGATGAAACACAGAAATTGAATACGAATGTAATAGAAAAGTCACAATGCCAACCTTAGTACAAGAGGACTGACACTCTAACTTTCTATGACTTTAACCTCTCCTGTGAGTCTATCTTTAGATTCCGATGCTTCACTTCAGATTTAATGTATCCCTTGGACCTTCTTATTAACGATGAAACACAGAAATTGCATCCGAATTTAATACAATGGTCACAATTCCGACTTAAGTACAAGAGGACTGACACCTAAACTTTCTATGATTTGAACCTGTCCTGTGAGTCCAGTTTTTGATTCCGATGCTTCACTTCAGGTTTACTGTATCCCTTGGACCTTCTTATTGACGATGAAACACACAAATTGCATCCGAATTTAATACAAAAGGCACAATGCCCACTTAAGTACAAGAAGACTGACACTCTAACTTTCTATGATTTGAACCTCTCCTCTGAGTCCAGTTTTAGATTCCGATGCTCCACTTCAGGTTTACTGTATCCCTTGGACCTTCTTATTGACGATGAAACACAGCAATTGCATCCGAACTTAATACAAAAGTCACAATGCCGACTTAAGTACAAGAGAACTGACACTCTAACTTTCTATGATTTGAACCCCTCCTGTGAGGTAAGTTTTTGATTCCGACACTTGACTTCAGGTTTACTGTATCCCTGGGACCTTCTTATTGACGATGAAACACAGAAATTGCATCCGATTTTAATAAAAAAGTCACAATGCCGACTTAAGTACAAGAGGACTGACACTCTAACTTTCTATGATTTGATCCTCTCCTGTGAGTCCAGTTTTAGATTCCGATGCTTCACTTCAGGTTTACTGTTTCCCTTGGACCTTCTTATTGACGATGAAACACAGAAATTGCGTCCGAATTTAATACAAAAGGCACAATGCCGACTTAAGTACAAGAGGACTGACACTCTAACTTTCTATGATTTGAATACCTCCTGAGAGTCCAGTTTTAGATTCCGATGCTACACTTCAGGGTTACTGTATCCCTTGGACCTTCTTATTGACGATGAATCACAGAAATTGCATTTGAATTTAATACAAAAGTCACAATGCCGACTTAAGTGCAAGAGAACTGATACTCTAACTTTCTATAATTTGAACCCCTCCCGTAAGTCCAGTTTTAGATTCCGATACTTCACTTCAGGTTGACTGTATCCCTTGGACCTTCTTATTGACGATGAAACACAAAAATGGCATCCGAATTTAATACAAAAGTCACAATGCCAACTTAAGTACAAGAGGACAGACACTCTAACTTTCTATGATTTGAGCCTCTCCTGTGAGTCCACTTTTAGATTCCGATGCTTCATGTCACGTTTACTGTATCCCTTGGACCCTCTTATTGACGATGAAACACAGAAATTGCATCCGAATATAATACAAAAGTCACAATGCCGACCTTAGTACTAGAGGACTGACACCGTAACATTCTATGACTTTAACCTCTCCTGTGAGTCCAGTTTTAGATTCCGATGCTTGACTTCAGATTTACTGTATCCCTTGGACCTTCTTATTAACGATGAAACACAGAAATTGCATACGAATTTCATACAAAAGGCACAATGCCGACTTAAGTACAAGAGGACTGACACTCTAAATTTCAATGATTTGTACTTCTCCTGTGAGTCCAGTTTTTGATTCCGATGCTTCACTTCAGGTTTACTGTATCCCCTGGACCTTCTTATTGACGATGAAACACAGAAATTGCACAGTACAAGAAGACTGACACTCTAACTTTCTATGATTTGAACCTCTCCTCTGAGTCCAGTTTTAGATTCCGATGCTTCACTTCAGGTTTACTGTATCCCTTGGACCTTCTTATTGACGATGAAACACAGAAATTGCATACGACTGTAATACAAAATTCACAATGCCGACTTAAGTACAAGAGGACTGAAACTCTAAATTCGTGTGATTTGAACCTCTCCTGTGAGTCCAGTTTTAGATTCCAATGCTTCACTTCAGGTTTACAGTATCCCTTGGACCTCCTTATTGACGATGAAACACCGAAATTGCGACCGAATTTAAAACAAAAGGCACAATGCCGACTTAAGTACAAGAGGACTGACACTCTAACTTTCTATGATTTGAACCTCTCCTGTGAGTGCAGTTTTAGATTCGGATGCTTCACTTCAGGTTTACTGTATCCCTTGGACCTTCTTATTGACGATGAAACACAGAAATTGCATCCGAATTTAATACAATGGTCACAATTCCGTCTTAAGTACAAGAGGACTGACACTCAAACTTTCTATGATTTGAACCTCTCCTGTGAGTCCAGTTTTAGATTCCGATGCTTCACTTCAGGTTTACTGTATCACTTGGACCTTCTTATTGACGATGAAACACAGAAATTGAATACGAATGTAATACAAAAGTCACAATGCCAACCTTAGTACTAGAGGACTGACACTCTAACTTTCTATGACTTTAACCTCTCCTGTGAGTCTATCTTTAGATTCCGATGCTTCACTTCAGATTTAATGTATCCCTTGGACCTTCTTATTAACGATGAAACACAGCAATTGCATCCGAACTTAATAGAAAAGGCACAATGACGACTTAAGTACAAGAAGACTGACACTCTAACTTTCTATGATTTGAACCTCTCCTCTGAGTCCAGTTTCAGATTCCGATGCTCCACTTCAGGTTTACTGTATCCCTTGGACCTTCTTATTGACGATGAAACACAGCAATTGCATCCGAACTTAATACAAAAGTCACAATACCGACTTAAGTACAAGAGAACTGACATTCTAACTTTCTATGATTTGAACCCCTCCTGTGAGTCCAGTTTTTGATTCCGACACTTCACTTCAGGTTTACTGCATCCCTGGGACCTTCTTATTGACGATGAAACACAGAAATTGCATCCGATTTTAATAAAAAAGTCACAATGCCGACTTAAGTACAAGAGGACTGACACACTAACTTTCTATGATTTGATCCTCTCCTGTGAGTCCAGTATTACATTCCGATGCTTCACTTCAGGTTTACTGTTCCCCTTGGACCTTCTTATTAACGATGAAACAATTAAATTGCATCCGAATTTAATACAAAAGGAACAATGCCGACTTAAGTACAAGAAGACTGACACTCTAACTTTCTATGATTTCAACCTCTCCTGTGAGTGCAGTTTTAGATTCCGATGCTTCACTTGAGGTTTACTGTATCCCTTGGACCTTCTTATTGACGATGAAACACAGAAATTGCATACGAATGTAATACAAAAGTCACAATGCCGACTTAAGTACAAGAGGACTGAAACTCTAAATTCGTATGATTTGAACCTCTCCTGTGAGTCCAGTTTTAGATTCCGATGCTTCACTTCAGATTTACTGTATCCCTTGGACCTTCTCATTAACGATGAAACACAGAAATTGCGTCCGAATTTAATACAAAAGGCACAATGCCGACTTAAGTACAAGAGGACTGACACTCTAACTTTCTATGATTTGAATATCTCCTGAGAGTCCAGTTTTAGATTCCGATGCCACACTTCATGTTTACTGTATCACTTGGACCTTCTTATTGACGATGAATCGCATAAATTGCATCCGAAGTTAATACAAAAGTCTCAATGCCGACTTAAGTACAAGAGAACTGACAGTCTAACTTTCTATGATTTGAACCCCTCCCGTAAGTCCAGTTTTAGATTCCGATACTTCACTTCAGGTTTACTGTATCCCTAGGACCGTCCTATTGACGATGAAACACAGAAATGGCATCCGAATTTAATACAAAAGTCACAATGCCGACTTAAGTACAAGAGGACAGACACTCTAACTTTCTATGTTTTGAATCTCTCCTGTGAGTCCACTATTAGATTCCGATGCTTCACGTCACGTTTACTGTATCCCTTGGACCCTCTTATTGACGATGAAACACAGAAATTGCATCCGAATTTAATACAAAAGTCACAATGCCGACCATAATACTAGAGGACTGACACCCTAACTTTCTATGACTTTAACCTCTCCTGTGAGTCCAGTTTTAGATTCCGATGCTTCACTTCAGATTTACTGTATCCCTTGGCCCTTCTTACTAACGATGAAACACAGAAATTGCATCCGAATTTCATACAAAAGGCACAATGCCGACTCAAGTACAAGAGGACTGACACTCTAACTTTCTATGATTTGAACCGCTCCTGTGAGTCCAGTTTTAGATTCCGATGCTTCACTTCAGGTTTACTGTATCCCTTGGACCTTCTTATTGACGATGAAACACAGAAATTGCATACGAATGTAATACAAAAGTCACAATGCCGACTTAAGTACAAGAGGACTGAAACTCAAAATTCGTGTGATTTGAACCTCTCCTGTGAGTCCAGTTTTAGATTCAGATGCTTCACTTCAGGTTTACTGTATCCCTTGGACCTCCTTATTGACGATGAAACACAGAAATTGCAACCGAATTTAAAACAAAAGGCACAATGCCGACTTAAGTACAAGAGGACTGACACTCTAACATTCTATGATTTGAACCTCTCCTGTGAGTCCAGTTTTAGATTCCGATGCTTCACTTCAGGTTTACTGTATCCCTTGGACCTTCTTATTGACGATGAAACACAGAAATTGCATCCGAATTTGATACAATGGTCACAATTCCGACTTAAGTACAAGAGGACTGACACTTAAACTTTCTATGATTTGAACCTCTCCTGTGAGTCCAGTTTTAGATTCCGATGCTTCACTTCAGGTTTACTGTATCACTTGGACCTTCTTATTGACGATGAAACACAGAAATTGAATACGAATGTAATACAAAAGTCACAATGCCAACCTTAGTACTAGAGGACTGACACTCTAACTTTCTATGACTTTAACCTCTCCTGTGAATCTATCTTTAGATTCCGATGCTCCACTTCATGTTTACTGTATCCCTTGGACCTTCTTATTGACGATGAAACACAGAAATTGCATCCAAATTTAATAGAAAAGGCACAATGCCGACTTAAGTACAAGAAGACTGACACTCTAACTTTCTATGATTATAACCTCTCCTGTGAGTCCAGTTTTGAATTCCGATGCTTCACTTCAGGTTTACTGCATCCCTTGGACCTTATTATTGACGATGAAACACAGAAATTGCATCCGAATTTAATACAAAAGGCACAATGCCGACTTAAGTACAAGAAGACTGACACTCTAACTTTCTATGATTTAAACCTCTCCTCTGAGTCCAGTTTTAGATTCCGATGCTCCACTTCAGGTTTACTGTATCCCTTGGACCTTCTTATTGACGATGAAACACAGCAATTGCATCCGAACTTAATACAAAAGTCACATTGCCGACTTAAGTAGAAGAGAACTGACACTCTAACTTTCTATGATTTGAACCCCTCCTGTGAGTCCAGTTTTTGATTCCGACACTTCACTTCAGGTTTACTGTATCCCTGGGACCTTCTTATTGACGATGAAACACAGAAATTGCATCCGATTTTAATAAAAAAGGCACAATGCCGACTTAAGTACAAGAGGACTGACACTCTAACTTTCTATGATTTGATCCTCTCCTGTGAGTCCAGTTTTAGATTCCGATGCTTCACTTCAGGTGTACTGTTTCCCTTGGACCTTCTTATTAACGGTGAAACACAGAAATTGCATCCGAATTTAATACAAAAGGAACAATGCCGACTTAAGTTTAAGAAGACTGATACTCTAACTTTCTATGATTTGAACCTCTCCTGTGAGTGCAGTTTTAGATTCCGATGCTTCACTTCAGGTTTACTGTATCTCTTGGACCTTCTTATTGACGATGAAACACAGAAATTGCATCCGAATTTAATACAAAAAGCACAATGCCGACTTAAGTACAAGAGCACTGACACTTAAACTTTCTATGATTTGAACCTCTCCTGTGAGTCTAGTTTTAGATTCCGATGCTTCGTTTTAGGTTTACTGTATCCCTTGGACCTTCTTATTGACGATGAAACACAGAAATTGCATACGAATGTAATACAAAAGTCACAATGCCGACCTTAGTACTAGAGGACTGACACTCTAACGTTCTATGATTTTAACCTCTCCTGTGAGTCCAGTTTTAGATTCCGATGCTTCACTTCAGATTTACTGTATCCCTTGGACCTTCTTATTAACGATGAAACACAGAAATTGCATCCGAATTTAATACAAAAGGCACAATGCCAACTCAAGTACAAGAGGACTGACACTCTAACTTTCTATGATTCGAACATCTTCTGTGAGTCCAGTTTTAGATTCCGATGCTTCACTTCAGGTTTACTGTATCCCTTGGACCTTCTTATTGACGATGAAACACAGATATTGCATACGAATGTAATACAAAAGTCACAATGCCGACTTAAGTACAAGAGGACTGAAACTCTAAATTCGTGTGATTTGAACCTCTCCCGTGCGTCCAGTTTTAGATTCCGATGCTTCACTTCAGGTTTACTTTATCCCTTGGACCTTCTTATTGACGATGAAACACAGAAATGGCATTAGAATTTAATACAAAAGGCACAATGCCGACTTAAGTACAAGAGGACTGATACTCTAACTTTCTATGATTTGAATATCTCCTGAGAGTCCAGTTTTAGATTCCGATGCTACACTTCAGGTTTACTGTATCCCTTGGACCTTCTTATTGACGATGAATCACAGAAATTGCATCCGAATTTAATACAAAAGTCACAATGCCGACTTAAGTATAAGAGAACTGACACTCTAACTTTCTATGATTTGAACCCATCCCGTAAGTCCAGTTTTAGATTCCGATACTTCACTTCAGGTTTACTGTATCGCTTGGACCTTCTTATTGACGATGAAACACAGAAATGGCATCCGAATTTAATACAAAAGTCACAATGCCGACTTAAGTACAAGAGGACAGACACTCCAACTTTCTATGATTTGAACCTCTCCTGTGAGTCCACTATTAGATTCCGATGCTTCACGTCACGTTTACTGTATCCCTTGGACCCTCTTATTGACGATGAAACACAGAAATTGCATCCGAATTTAATACAAAAGTCACAATGCCGACCTTAATACAAGGGGACTGACACCCTAACTTTCTATGACTTTAACCTCTCCTGTGAGTCCAGTTTTAGATTCCGATGCTTCACTTCAGATTTACTGTATCCCTTGGACCTTCTTATTAACGATGAAACACAGAAATTGCATCCAAATTTCATACAAAAGGCACAATGCCGACTTAAGTACAAGAGGACTGACACTCTAAATTTCAATGATTTGTACCTGTCCTGTGAGTCCAGTTTTTGATTCCGATGCTTCGCTTCAGGTTTACTGTATCCCTTGGACCTTCTTATTGACGATGAAACACAGAAATTGCATAGTACAAGAAGACTGACACTCTAACTTTCTATATTTTGAACCTCTCCTCTGAGTCCAGTTTTAGATTCCGATGCTCCACTTCAGGTTTACTGTATCCCTTGGACCTTCTTATAGACGATGAAACACAGCAATTGCATCCGAACTTAATACAAAAGTCACAATGCCGACTTAAGTACAAGAGAACTGACACTCTAACTTTCTATGATTTGAACCCCTCCTGTGAGTCCAGTTCTTGATTCCGACACTTCACTTCAGGTTTACTGTATCCCTTGGACCTTCTTATTGATGATGAAACACAGAAATTGCATCCGAATTTAATAAGAAAGTCACAATGCCGACCTAAGTACAAGAGAGCTGACACTCTAACTTTCTATTATTTAAACCCCTCCTGTGAGTCCAGTTCTTGATTTCGATGCTTCACGTCAGGTTTACTGTATCCCTTGGACCTTCTTATTAACGATGAAACACAGAAATTGCATCCGAATGTAAATCAAAAGGCACAATGCCGACTTAAGTACAAGAAGACTGACACTCTAACTTTCTATGATTTGAACCTCTCTTGTCAATCCAGTTTTAGATTTCGATGCTTCACTTGAGGTTTACTGTGTCCCTTGGACCTACTTATTGACGATGAAACACAGAAATTGCATCCGAATTTAATACAAAGGACACAATTCCGACTTAAGTACAAGAGGACTGACACTTAAACTTTCTATGATTTTAACCTCTCCTGTGAGCCCAGTTTTTGATTCCGATGCTTCACCTTAGATTTATTGTATCCCTTGGACTTCCTTATTAACGATGAAACACAGAAATTGCATCCGAATTTAATACAAAAGGCACAATGCCGAGTCAAGTACAAGAGGACTGACACTATAACTTTCTATGATTTGAACCTCTCCTGTGAGTCCAGTTTTAGATTCCGATGCTTCACTTCAGGTTTACTGTATCCCTTGGACCTTCTTATTGACGATGAAACACAGAAATTGCATACGAATGTAATACAAAAGTCACAATGCCGACATAAGTACAAGAGGACTGAAACTCTAAATTCGTGTGATTTGAACCTCTCCTGTGAGTCCAGTTTTAGATTCCGATGCTTCACTTCAGATTTACTGTATCCCTTGGACCTTCTCATTAATGATGATACACAGAAATTGCGTCCGAATTTAATACAAAAGGCACAATGCCGACTTATGTACAAGAGGACTGACACTCTAACTTTCTATGATTTGAATATCTCCTAAGAGTCCAGTTTTAGATTCCGATGCTACACTACAGGTTTACTGTATCCCTTGGACCTTCTTATTGACGATGAATCACAGAAATTGCATCCGAATATAATACAAAAGTCACAATGCCGACTTAAGTACAAGAGAACTGACTCTCTAACTTTCTATAATTTGAACCCCTCCCGTAAGTCCAGTTTTAGATTCCGATGCTACACTTCAGGTTTACTGTTTCCCTTGGACCTTCTAATTAACGATGAAACACAGAAATTGCATCCGAATTTAATACCAAAGGGACAATGCCGACTTAAGTACAAGAAGACTGACACCCTAACTTTCTATGATTTGAACCTCTCCTGTGAGTGCAGTTTTAGATTCCGATGCTTCACTTCAGGTTTACTGTATCCCTTGGACCTTCTTATTGACGATGAAACACAGAAATTGCATCCGAATTTAATACAAAAGGCACAATGCCGACTTAAGTACAAGAGCACTGACACTTAAACTTTCTACGATTTGAACCTCTCCTGTGAGTCTAGTTTTAGATTCCGATGCTTCGTTTCAGGTTTACTGCATTCCTTGGACCTTCTTATTGACGATGAAACACAGAAATTGCATACGAATGTAATACAAAAGTCACAATGCCGACCTTAGTACTAGAGGACTGAAACTCTAAATTCTATGATTTTAACCTCTCCTGTGAGTGCAGTTTTAGATTCCGATGCTTCACTTCAGATTTACTGTATCCCTTGGAGCTTCTTATTAACGATGAAACACAGAAATTGCATCCGAATTTAATACAAAAGGCACAATGTCGACTCAAGTACAAGAGGACTGACACTCTAACTTTCTATGATTTGAACCTCCCCAGTGAGTCCAGTTTTAGATTCCGATGCTTCACTTCAGGTTTACTGTATCCCTTGGACCTTCTTATTGACGATGAAACACAGAAATTGCATACCAATGTAATACAAAAGTCACAATGCCGACTTAAGTACAAGAGGACTGAAACTCTAAATTCGTATGATTTGAACCTCTCCTGTGAGTCCAGTTTTAGATTCCGATGCTTCACTTCAGATTTACTGTATCCCTTGGACCTTCTCATTAACGATGTAACACAGAAATTGCGTCCGAATTTAATACAAAAGGCACAATGCCGACTTAAGTACAAGAGGACTGACACTCCAACTTTCTATGATTTGAATATCTCCTGAGGGTCCAGTTTTAGATTCCGATGCTACACTTCAGGTTTACTGTGTCCCTTGGACCTTCTTATTGACGATGAATCACAGAAATTGCATCCGAATTTAGTACAAAAGTCACAATGCCGACTTAAGTACAAGAGAACTGACACTCTAACTTTCTATGATTTGAACCCCTCCCGTAAGTCCAGTTTTAGATTCCGATACTTCACTTCAGGTTTACTGTATCCCTTGGACCTTCTTATTGACGATGAAACACAGAAATGGCATCCGAATTTAATACAAAAGTCACAATGCCGACTTAAGTACAAGAGGACAGACACTCTAACTTTCTATGATTTTAACCTCTCCTGTGAGTCCAGTTTTAGATTCCGATGATCACTTCAGATTTACTGTATCCCTTGGACCTTCTCATTAACGATGAAACACAGAAATTGCGTCCGAATTTAATACAAAAGGCACAATGCCGACTTAAGTACAAGAGGACTGACACTCTAACTTTCTATGATTTGAATATCTCCTGAGAGTCCAGTTTTAGATTCCGATGCTACTCTTTAGGTTTACTGTATCCCTTGGACCCTCTTATTGACGATGAAACACAGAAATTGCATCCGAATTTAATACAAAAGTCATAATGCCGACTTAAGTACAAGAGAACTGACACTCTAACTCTCTACGATTTGAACCCCTCCCGTAAGTCCAGTTTTAGATTCTGATACTTCACTTCAGGTTTACTGTGTCCCTTGGACCTTCTTATTGACGATGAAACACAGAAATTGAATACGAATGTAATACAAAAGTCACAATGCCGACTTAAGTACAAGAGGACTGAAACTCTAAATTCGTATGATTTGAACCTCTCTTGTGAGTCCAGTTTCTGATTCCGATGCTTCACTTCAGGTTTACTGTATCCCTTGGACCTTCTTATTGACGTTGAAACACAGCAAATGCATCCGAACGTAATACAAAAGTCACAATGCCGACTTATGTACAAGAGAACTGACACTCTATCTTTCTATGATTTGAACCCCTCCCGTAAGTCCAGTTTTAGATTCCGATACTTCACTTCAGGTTTACTGTATCCCTTGGACCTTCTTATTGACGATGAAACACAGAAATGGCATCCGAATTTAATACAAAAGTCACAATGCCGACTTAAGTACAAGAGGACATACACTCTAACTTTCTATGATTTGAACCTCTCCTGTGAGTCCACTTTTAGTTTCCGATGCTTCACGTCAGGTTTACTGTATCCCTTGGACCCTCTTATTGCCGATGAAACACAGAAATTGCATCCGAATTTAATACAAAAGTCACAATGCCGACCTTAGTACTAGAGGCCTGACACCCTCACTTTCTATGACTTTAACCTCTCCTGTGAGTCCAGTTTTAGATTCCGATGCTTCCCTTCAGATTTATTGTATCCCTTGGACCTTCTTATTAACGATGAAACACAGAAATTGCATCCGAATTTAATACAAAAGGCACAATGCCGACTTAAGTACAAGAGGACTGACACTCTAAATTTCAAAGATTTGTACCTCTCCCGTGAGTCCAGTTTTTGATTCCGATGCTTCACTTCAGGTTTACTGTATCCCTTGGACCTTCTTATTGACGATGAAACACAGTAATTGCATCCGAATTTCATACAAAAGGCACAATGCCGACTTAAGTACAAGAAGACTGACACTCTAACTTTCTATGATTTGAACCTCTCCTGTCAATCCAGTTTTAGATTCAGATGCTTCACTTCAGGTTTACTGTATCCCTTGGACCTACTTATTGACGATGAAACACAGAAATTGCATCCGAATTTAATACAAAGGTCACAATTCCGACTTAAGTACAAGAGGACTGACACTTAAACTTTCTATGATTTGAACCTCTCCTATGAGTCCAGTTTTAGATTCCGATGCTTCACTTCAGGTTTACTGTATCACTTGGACCTTCGTATTGACGATGAAACACAGAAATTGCATACGAATGTAATACAAAAGTCACAATGCCGGCCTTAGTACTAGAGGACTGACACTCTAACTTTCTATGATTTTAACCTCTCCTGTGAGTCCAGTTTTAGATTCCGATGATCACTTCAGATTTACTGTATCCCTTGGACCTTCTCATTAACGATGAAACACAGAAATTGCGTCCGAATTTAATACAAAAGGCACAATGCCGACTTAAGTACAAGAGGACTGACACTCTAACTTTCTATGATTTGAATATCTCCTGAGAGTCCAGTTTTAGATTCCGATGCTACTCTTTAGGTTTACTGTATCCTTTGGACCTTATTATTGACGATGAATCACAGAAATTGCATCCGAATTTAATGTAAAAGTCACAATGCCGACTTAAGTATAAGAAAACTGACTCCCTAACTTTCTATGATTTGAACCCCTCCCGTAAGTCCAGTTTTAGATTCCGATACTTCACTTCAGGTTTACTGTATCCCTTGGACCTTCTTATTGACGATGAAACACAGAAATGGCATCCGAATTTAATACAAAAGTCACATTTCCGACTTAAGTACAAGAGGACAGACACTCTAACTTTCTATGATTTGAACCTCTCCTGTGAGTCCACTTTTAGATTCCGATGCTTCACGTCAGGTTTACTGTATCCCTTGGACCCTCTTATTGACGATGAAACACAGAAATTGCATCCGAATTTAATACAAAAGGCACAATGCCGACTTAAGTACTAGAGGACTGACACTCTAACTTTCTATGATTTTAACCTCTCCTAAGAGTCCAGTTTTAGATTCCGATGCTTCACTTCAGATTTACTGTATCCCTTGGACCTTCGTATTAACGATGAAACACAGATATTGCATCCAAATTAGATACAAAAGGGACAATGCCGTCTTAAGTACAAAAGGACTGACACTCTAACTTTCTACGAGTTGAACCTCTCCTGTGAGTCCAGTTTTAGATTCCGATGCTTCACTACAGGTTTACTGTATACCTTGGACCATCTTATTGACGATGAAACACAGAAATTGCATCCGAATTTAATACAAAAGGCACAATGCCGACTTAAGTACAAGAGGAATGACACTCTAACTTTCTATGATTTGAACTTCTCCTGTGAGTCCAGTTTTAGATTCCGGTGCTTCACTTCAGGTTTACTGTATCCCTTGGACCTTCTTACTAACGATGAAACACAGAAATTGAATCCGAATTTAATACAAAAGGCACAATGCCGACTTAAGTACAAGAGGACTGACACTCTAAACTTCAATGATTTGTACCTCTCCATTGAGTCCAGTTTTAGATTCCGGTGCTTCACTTCAGGTTTACTGTATCCCTTGGACCTTCTTACTAACGATGAAACACAGAAATTGCATCCGAGTTTAATACAAAAGGCACAATGCCGACTTAAGTACAGAAAGACTGACACTCTAACTTTCTATGATTTGAACCTCTCCTCTGAATCCAGTTTTAGATTCCGATGCTCCACTTCAGGTTTGCTGTATCCCTTGGACCTTCTTATTGACGATGAAACACAGCAATTGCATCCGAACTTAATACAAAAGTCACAATGCCGACTTATGTACAAGAGAACTGACACTCTAACTTTCTATGATTTGAACCCCTCCTGTGAGTCCAGTTTTTGATTCCGACACTTCACTTCAGGTTTACTGTATCCCTTGGACCTTCTTATTGACGATGAAACACAGAAATTGCATCCGAATTTAATACAAAAATTACAATGCCGACTTCAGTAGAAGAAGAATGACACTCTAACTTCCTATGATTTGAACCTCAACTGTGAGTCCAGTTTTAGATTCCGATGCTTCACTTCAGGTTTACTGTATCCCTTGGACCTTCTTATTGACGATGAAACACAGATATTGCATCCGAATTAAAGACAAAAGGCACAATGCCGACTTAAGTACAAAAGGACAGACAATCTAACTTTCTATGATTTGAACCTTTCCTGTGAGTCCAGTCTTGGATTCCGATGCTTCACTTCAGGTTTACTGTATACCTTGGACCATCTTATTGATGATGAAGCACAGAAATTGCATCCGAATTTAATACAAAAGCAAAATGCCGACTTAAGTACAAGAGGACTTTCTATGATTCGAACCACCCTGTGAGTGCAGTTTTAGATTCCGATGCTTCACTTCAGGTTTACTGTATCCCTTGGACCTTCTTATTGACCAAGAAACACAGAAATTGCACCCGAATTTAATACAAAAGGCACAATGCCGACTTAAGTACAAGAGGACTGACACTTAAACTTTCTATAATTTGAACCTCTCCTGTGAGTTCAGTTTTTGTTTCCGATGCTTCGTTTCAGGTTAACTGTATCCCTTGGAACTTCTTATTGACGATGAAACACAGAAATTGCATACGAATGTAATACAAAAGTCACAATGCCGACCTTAGTACTAGAGGACTGACACTCTAACGTTCTATGATTTCAACCTCTCCTGTGAGTCCAGTTTTAGATTCCGATGCATCACTTCAGATTTACTGTATCCCTTGGACCTTCTTATTAACGATGAAACACAGAGATTGCATCCGAATTTAATACAAAAGGCACAATGCCGACTCAAGTACAAGAGGACTGACACTCTAACTTTCGATGATTTGAACCTCTCCTGTGAGTCCAGTTTTAGATTCCGATGATTCACTTCAGGTTTACTGTATCCCTTGGACCTTCTTATAGACGATGAAACACAGAAATTGCATACGAATGTAATACAAAAGTGACAATGCCGACTTAAGTACAAGAGGACTGAAACTCTAAATTCGTATGATTTGAACCTCTCCTATGAGTCCAGTTTTAGATTCCGATGCTTCACTTCAGATTTACTGTATCCCTTGGACCTTCTCATGAACGATGAAACACAGAAATTGCATCCAAATTTAATACAAAAGGAAAAATGCCGACTTAAGTACAAGAGGACTGACACTCTAACTTTCTATGATTTGAATATCTCCTGAGAGTCCAGTTTTAGATTCCGATGCTACACTTCAGGTTTACTGTATCCGTTGGACCTTCGTATTGACGATGAATCACAGAAATTGCATCCGAATTTAATACAAAAGTCACAATGCCGACTTAAGTACAAGAGAACTGACACTCTAACTTTGTATGATTTGAACCCCTCCCGTTAGTCCAGTTTTAGATTCCGATACTTCACTTCAGGTTTACTGTATCCCTTGGATCTTCTTATTGACGATGAAACACAGAAATGGCATCCGAATTTAATACAAAAGTCACAATGCCGACTTAAGTGCAAGAGGACAGACACTCTAACATTCTATGATTTGAACCTCTCCTGTGAGTCCACTTTTAGATTCCGATGCTTCACGTCAGGTTTACTGTATACCTTGGACCGTCTTATTGACGATGAAACACAGAAATTGCATCCGAATTTAATACAAAAGTCACAATGCCGACCTTAGTACTAGAGGCCTGACACCCTCACTTTCTATGACTTTAACCTCTCCTGTGAGTCCAGTTTTAGATTCCGATGCTTCCCTTCAGATTTATTGTATCCCTTGGACCTTCTTATTAACGATGAAACACAGAAATTGCATCCGAATTTAATACAAAAGGCACAATGCCGACTTAAGTACAAGAGGACTGACACTCTAAATTTCAAAGATTTGTACCTCTCCTGTGAGTCCAGTTTTTGATTCCGATGCTTCACTTCAGGTTTACTGTATCCCTTGGACCTTCTTATTGACGATGAAACACAGTAATTGCATCCGAATTTCATACAAAAGGCACAATGCCGACTTAAGTACAAGAAGACTGACACTCTAACTTTCTATGATTTGAACCTCTCCTGTCAATCCAGTTTTAGATTCAGATGCTTCACTTCAGGTTTACTGTATCCCTTGGACCTACTTATTGACGATGAAACACAGAAATTGCATCCGAATTTAATACAAAGGTCACAATTCCGACTTAAGTACAAGAGGACTGACACTTAAACTTTCTATGATTTGAACCTCTCCTATGAGTCCAGTTTTAGATTCCGATGCTTCACTTCAGGTTTACTGTATCCCTTGGACCTTCTTATTGACGATGAAACACAGAAATTGCATACGAATGTAATACAAAAGTCACAATGCCGGCCTTAGTACTAGAGGACTGACACTCTAACTTTCTATGATTTTAACCTCTCCTGTGAGTCCAGTTTTAGATTCCGATGATCACTTCAGATTTACTGTATCCCTTGGACCTTCTCATTAACGATGAAACACAGAAATTGCGTCCGAATTTAATACAAAAGGCACAATGCCGACTTAAGTACAAGAGGACTGACACTCTAACTTTCTATGATTTGAATATCTCCTGAGAGTCCAGTTTTAGATTCCGATGCTACTCTTTAGGTTTACTGTATCCTTTGGACCTTATTATTGACGATGAATCACAGAAATTGCATCCGAATTTAATGTAAAAGTCACAATGCCGACTTAAGTATAAGAAAACTGACTCCCTAACTTTCTATGATTTGAACCCCTCCCGTAAGTCCAGTTTTAGATTCCGATACTTCACTTCAGGTTTACTGTATCCCTTGGACCTTCTTATTGACGATGAAACACAGAAATGGCATCCGAATTTAATACAAAAGTCACATTTCCGACTTAAGTACAAGAGGACAGACACTCTAACTTTCTATGATTTGAACCTCTCCTGTGAGTCCACTTTTAGATTCCGATGCTTCACGTCAGGTTTACTGTATCCCTTGGACCCTCCTATTGACGATGAAACACAGAAATTGCATCCGAATTTAATACAAAAGGCACAATGCCGACTTAAGTACTAGAGGACTGACACTCTAACTTTCTATGATTTTAACCTCTCCTAAGAGTCCAGTTTTAGATTCCGATGCTTCACTTCAGATTTACTGTATCCCTTGGACCTTCGTATTAACGATGAAACACAGATATTGCATCCAAATTAGATACAAAAGGGACAATGCCGTCTTAAGTACAAAAGGACTGACACTCTAACTTTCTACGAGTTGAACCTCTCCTGTGAGTCCAGTTTTAGATTCCGATGCTTCACTACAGGTTTACTGTATACCTTGGACCATCTTATTGACGATGAAACACAGAAATTGCATCCGAATTTAATACAAAAGGCACAATGCCGACTTAAGTACAAGAGGACTGACACTCTAACTTTCTATGATTTGAACTTCTCCTGTGAGTCCAGTTTTAGATTCCGGTGCTTCACTTCAGGTTTACTGTATCCCTTGGACCTTCTTACTAACGATGAAACACAGAAATTGAATCCGAATTTAATACAAAAGGCACAATGCCGACTTAAGTACAAGAGGACTGACACTCTAAACTTCAATGATTTGTACCTCTCCATTGAGTCCAGTTTTAGATTCCGGTGCTTCACTTCAGGTTTACTGTATCCCTTGGACCTTCTTACTAACGATGAAACACAGAAATTGCATCCGAGTTTAATACAAAAGGCACAATGCCGACTTAAGTACAGAAAGACTGACACTCTAACTTTCTATGATTTGAACCTCTCCTCTGAATCCAGTTTTAGATTCCGATGCTCCACTTCAGGTTTGCTGTATCCCTTGGACCTTCTTATTGACGATGAAACACAGCAATTGCATCCGAACTTAATACAAAAGTCACAATGCCGACTTATGTACAAGAGAACTGACACTCTAACTTTCTATGATTTGAACCCCTCCTGTGAGTCCAGTTTTTGATTCCGACACTTCACTTCAGGTTTACTGTATCCCTTGGACCTTCTTATTGACGATGAAACACAGAAATTGCATCCGAATTTAATACAAAAATTACAATGCCGACTTCAGTAGAAGAAGAATGACACTCTAACTTCCTATGATTTGAACCTCAACTGTGAGTCCAGTTTTAGATTCCGATGCTTCACTTCAGGTTTACTGTATCCCTTGGACCTTCTTATTGACGATGAAACACAGATATTGCATCCGAATTAAAGACAAAAGGCACAATGCCGACTTAAGTACAAAAGGACAGACAATCTAACTTTCTATGATTTGAACCTTTCCTGTGAGTCCAGTCTTGGATTCCGATGCTTCACTTCAGGTTTACTGTATACCTTGGACCATCTTATTGATGATGAAGCACAGAAATTGCATCCGAATTTAATACAAAAGCAAAATGCCGACTTAAGTACAAGAGGACTTTCTATGATTCGAACCACCCTGTGAGTGCAGTTTTAGATTCCGATGCTTCACTTCAGGTTTACTGTATCCCTTGGACCTTCTTATTGACCAAGAAACACAGAAATTGCACCCGAATTTAATACAAAAGGCACAATGCCGACTTAAGTACAAGAGGACTGACACTTAAACTTTCTATAATTTGAACCTCTCCTGTGAGTTCAGTTTTTGTTTCCGATGCTTCGTTTCAGGTTAACTGTATCCCTTGGAACTTCTTATTGACGATGAAACACAGAAATTGCATACGAATGTAATACAAAAGTCACAATGCCGACCTTAGTACTAGAGGACTGACACTCTAACGTTCTATGATTTCAACCTCTCCTGTGAGTCCAGTTTTAGATTCCGATGCATCACTTCAGATTTACTGTATCCCTTGGACCTTCTCATGAACGATGAAACACAGAAATTGCATCCAAATTTAATACAAAAGGAAAAATGCCGACTTAAGTACAAGAGGACTGACACTCTAACTTTCTATGATTTGAATATCTCCTGAGAGTCCAGTTTTAGATTCCGATGCTACACTTCAGGTTTACTGTATCCGTTGGACCTTCGTATTGACGATGAATCACAGAAATTGCATCCGAATTTAATACAAAAGTCACAATGCCGACTTAAGTACAAGAGAACTGACACTCTAACTTTGTATGATTTGAACCCCTCCCGTTAGTCCAGTTTTAGATTCCGATACTTCACTTCAGGTTTACTGTATCCCTTGGATCTTCTTATTGACGATGAAACACAGAAATGGCATCCGAATTTAATACAAAAGTCACAATGCCGACTTAAGTGCAAGAGGACAGACACTCTAACATTCTATGATTTGAACCTCTCCTGTGAGTCCACTTTTAGATTCCGATGCTTCACGTCAGGTTTACTGTATACCTTGGACCGTCTTATTGACGATGAAACACAGAAATTGCATCCGAATTTAATACAAAAGTCACAATGCCGACCTTAGTACTAGAGGACTGACACTCTAACTTTCTATGACTTTAACCTCTCCTGTGAGTCCAGTTTTAGATTCCGATGCTTCACTTCAGATTTACTGTATCCCTTGGACCTTCTTATTAACGATGAAACACAGAAATTGCATCCGAATTTAATACAAATGGCACAATGCCGACTTAAGTACAAGAGGTCTGACACTCTAAATTTCAATAATTTGTACCTCTCCTGTGAGTCCAGTTTTTGATTCCGACGCTTCACTTCAGGTTTACTGTATCCCTTGGACCTTCTTATTGACGATGAAACACAGAAATTGCATCCGAATTTCATACAAAAGGCACAATGCCGACTTAAGTACAAGAAGCCTGACACTCCAACTTTCTATGATTTGAACCTCTCCTCTGAGTCCAGTTTTAGATTCCGATGCTCCACTTCAGGTTTACTGTATCCCTTGGACCTTCTTATTGACGATGATACACAGCAATTGCATCCGAACTCAATACAAAAGTCACAATGCCGACTTAAGTACAAGAGAACTGACACTCTAACTTTCTATGATTTGAACCCCTCCTGTGAGTCCAGTTCTTGATTCCGACACTTCACTTCAGGTTTACTGTATCCCTTGGACCTTCTTATTGACGATGAAACACAGAAATTGCATCCGAATTTAATACAAAAGTCACAATGCCGACCTTAGTACTAGAGGACTGACACTCTAACTTTCTATGACTTTAACCTCTCCTGTGAGTCCAGTTTTAGATTCCGATGCTTCACTTCAGATTTACTGTATCCCTTGGACCTTCTTATTAACGATGAAACACAGAAATTGCAACCGAATTTAATACAAATTGCACAATGCCGACTTAAGTACAAGAGGTCTGACACTCTAAATTTCAATAATTTGTACCTCTCCTGTGAGTCCAGTTTTTGATTCCGACGCTTCACTTCAGGTTTACTGTATCCCTTGGACCTTCTTATTGACGATGAAACACAGAAATTGCATCCGAATTTCATACAAAAGGCACAATGCCGACTTAAGTACAAGAAGCCTGACACTCCAACTTTCTATGATTTGAACCTCTCCTCTGGGTCCAGTTTTAGATTCCGATGCTCCACTTCAGGTTTACTGTATCCCTTGGACCTTCTTATTGACGATGATACACAGCAATTGCATCCGAACTCAATACAAAAGTCACAATGCCGACTTAAGTACAAGAGAACTGACACTCTAACTTTCTATGATTTGAACCCCTCCTGTGAGTCCAGTTCTTGATTCCGACACTTCACTTCAGGTTTACTGTATCCCTTGGACCTTCTTATTGACGATGTAACACAGAATTTGCATCCGAAATTAATAAAAAAGTCACAATGCCGACTTAAGTACAAGAGGACTGACACTCTAACTTTCTATGATTTGAACCTCTCCTGTGAGTCCACTTTTAGATTCTGATGCTTCACGTCAGGTTTACTGTATCCCTTGGACCTTCTTATTAACGATGAAAAACAGAAATTGCATCCGAATTTAATGCAAAAGGCACAATGCCGACTTAAGTACAAGAAGACTGACACTCTAACTTTCTATGATTTTAACCTCTCCTGTGTGTCCAGTTTTAGATTCCGATGCTTCACTTTATGTTTACTGTATCCCTTGGAACTTCTCATTGACGATGAAACACAGATATTGCATCCGAATTAAATACAAAAGGCACAATGCCGACTTAAGTACAAAAGGACTGACACTCTAACTTTCTACGATTTGAACCTCTCCTGTGAGTCCAGTTTTAGATTTCGATGCTTCACTTCAGGTTTACTGTATACCTTGGACCATCTTATTGACGATGAAGCACAGAAATTGCATCCGAATTTAATACAAAAGGCACAATGCCGACTTAAGTACAAGAGGACTGACACTCTAACTTTCTATGATTTGAACCTCTCCTGTGAATCCAGTTTTAGATTCCGATGCTTCACTTCAGGTTTACTGTATCTCTTGGACCTACTTATTGACGATGAAACACAGAAATTGCATCCGAATTTAATACAAAGGTCACAATTCCGACTTAAGTACAAGAGGACTGACACTTAAACTTTCTATGATTTGAACCTCTCCTGTGAGTCCAGTTTTAGATTCCGATGCTTCACTTCATGTTTACTGTATCCCTTGGACCTTCTTATTGACGATGAAACACAGAAATTGCATACGAATGTAATACAAAAGTCACAATGCCGACTTAAGTACAAGAGGACTGAAACTCTAAATTCGTATGATTTGAACCACTCCTGTGAGTCAAGTTTTAGATTCCGATGCTTCACTTCAGATTTACTCTATCCCTTGGACCTTCTCATTAACGATGAAACACAGAAATTGCGTCCATATTTAATGCAAAAGGCTCAATGCCGACTCAAGTACAAGAGGACTGACACTCTAACTTTCTATGATTTGAACCTCTCCTGTGAGTCCAGTTTTAGATTCCGATGCTTCACTTCAGGTTTACTGTATCCCTTGGACCTTCATATTGACGATGAAACACAGAAATTGCATACGAATGTAATACAAATGTTACAATGCCGACTTAAGTACAAGAGGACTGAAACTCAAAATTCGTATGATTTGAACCTCTCCTGTGAGTCCAGTTTTAGATTCCGATGCTTCACTTCAGATTTACTGTATCCCTTGGACCTTCTCATTAACGATGAAACACAGAAATTGCGTCCGAATTTGATACAAAACGCACAATGCCGACTTAAGTACAAGAGGACTGACACTCTAACTTTCTATGATTTGAATATCTCCTGAGAGTCCAGTTTTAGATTCCGATGCTACACTTCAGGTTTACTGTATCCCTTGGACCTTCTTATTGACGATGAATCACAGAAATTGCATCCGAATTTAATACAAAAGTCACAATGCCGACTTAAGTACAAGAGAACTGACACTCTAACTTTCTATGATTTGAACCCCTCCCGTAAGTCCAGTTTTAGATTCTGATACTTCACTTCAGGTTTACTGTATCCCTTGGACCTTCTTATTGACGATGAATCACAGAAATTGCATCCGTATTTAATACAAAACTCAGAATGCCGACTTAAGTACAAGAGAACTGACACTCTAACTATCTATGATTTAAACCCCTCCCGTAATTCCAGTTTTCGATTCCGATACTCACTTCAGGTTCACTGTATCCCTTGGACCTTCTAATTGACGATGAAACACAGAAATGGCATCCGAATTTAATACAAAAGTCACAATGCCGACTTAAGTACAAGAGGACAGACACTCTAACTTTCTATGATATGAACCTCTCCTGTGAGTCCACTTTTAGATTCCGATGCTTCACGTCAGGTTTACTGTATCCCTCGGACCCTCTTATTGACGATGAAACACAGAAATTGCATCCGAATTTAATACAAAAGGCACAATGCCGACTTAAGTACAAAAGGACCGACACTAACTTTTTACGATTTTAACCTCTCCTGTGAGTCCAGTTTTAGATTCCGATGCTTCACTTCAGGTTTACTGTATCCCTTGGACCTTCTTATTGACGATGAAACACAGAAATTGCATGCGAATTTAATACAAAGGTCACAATTCCGACTTAAGTACAAGAGGACGGACACTTAAACTTTCTATGATTTGAACCTCTCCTGTGAGTCTAGTTTTAGATTCCGATGCTTCACTTCAGGTTTACTGTATCCCTTGGACCTTCTTATTGACGATGAAACACAGAAATTGCACACGAATGTAATACAAATGTTACAATACCGACTTAAGTACAAGAGGACTGAAACTCTAAATTCGTATGATTTGAACCTCTCCTGTGAGTCCACTTTTAGATTGCGATGCTTCACTTCAGATTTACTGTATCCCTTGGACCTTCTCATTAACGATGAAACACAGAAATTGCGTCCGAATTTAATACAAAAGGCACAATGCCGACTTAAGTACAAGAGGACTGACACTCTAACTTTCTATGATTTGAATATCTCCTGAGAGTCCAGTTTTAGATTCCGATGCTACACTTCAGGTTAACTGTATCCCTAGGACCTTCTTATTGACGATGAATCACAGAAATTGCATCCGAATTTAATACAAAAGTCACAATGCCGACTTAAGTACAAGAGAACTGACACTCTAACTCTCTATGATTTGAACCCCTCCCGTAAGTCCAGTTTTAGATTCTGATACTTCACTTCAGGTTTACTGTATCCCTTGGACCTTCTTATTGACGATGAAACACAGAAATGGCATCCGAATTTAATACAAAAGTCACAATGCTGACTTAAGTACAAGAGGACAGACACTTTAACTTTCTATGATTTGAACCTCTCCTGTAAGTCTCTTTTAGATTCCGATGCTTCACGTCAGGTTTACTGTATCCCTCGGACCCTCTTATAGACGATGAAACACAGAAATTGCATCCGAATTTAATACAAAAGGCACAATGCCGACTTAAGTACAAGAAGACTGACACTCTAACTTCCTATGATTTTAACCTCTCCTGTGAGTCCAGTTTTAGATTCTGATGCTTCACTTTAGGTTTACTGGATCCCTTGGATCTCTTTATTGACGATGAAACACAGATATTGCATCCGAATTAAATACAAAAGGGACAATGCCGACTTAGGTACAAAAGGACTGACACTCTAACTTTCTACGATTTGAACCTCTCCTGTGAGTCCAGTTTTAGATTCCGATGCTTCACTACAGGTTTACTGTATACCTTGGGCCATCTTATTGACGATGAAACACAGAAATTGCATCCGAATTTAATACAAAAGGCACAATGCCGACTTAAGTACAAGAGGACTGACACTCTAACTTTCTATGATTTGAACCACTCCTGTAAGTCCAGTTTTAGATTCCGATGCTTCACTTCAGGTTTACTGTATCCTTTGGACCTACTTATTGACGATGAAACACAGAAATTGCAACCGAATTTAAGACAAAAGGCACAATGCCGACTCAAGTACAAGAGGACTGACACTATAACTTTCTATGATTTGAACCTCTTCTGTGAGTCCAGTTTTAGATTCCGATGCTTCACTTCAGGTTTACTGTATCCCTTGGACCTTTTTATTGACGATGAAACACAGAAATTGCATCCGAATTTAATACAAAGGTCACAATTCCGACTTAATTACAAGAGGACGGACACTTAAACTTTCTATGATTTGAACCTCTCCTGTGAGTCCCGTTTTGGATTCCGATGCTTCACTTCAGGTTTACTGTATGCCTTGGACCTTCTTATTGACGATGAAACACAGAAATTGCATACGAATGTAATACAAATGTCACAATGCCGACCTTGGTACTAGAGGACTGACACTCTAACTTTCTATGACTTTTACCTCTCCTGTGAGTCCAGTTTTAGATTCCGATGCTTCACTTCAGATTTACTGTATCCCTTGGACCATCTTATTGACGATGAAACACAGATATTGCATCCGAATTAAATACAAAAGGCACAATGCCGACCTAAGTACAAAGGGACAGACACTCTGACTTTCTATGATTTGAACCTTTCCTGTGAGTCCAGTTTTAGATTCCGATGCTTCACTTCAGGTTTACTGTATCCCTTGGATCTTCCTATTGACGATGAAACGCAGATATTGCATCCGAATTAAATACAAAAGGCACAATGCCGATTTAAGTACAAAAGGACAGACACTCTAACTTTCTATGATTTGAACCTCTTCTATGAGTCCAGTTTTAGATTCCGATGCTTCACTTCAGGTTTACTGTATACCTTGGACCATCTTATTGACGATGAAGCACAGAAATTGCTTCCGAATTTAATACAAAATTCAAAATGCCGACTTAAGTACAAGAGGACTGACACTCTAACTTTCTATGATTTGAACCTCTCCACTGAGTGCAGTTTTAGATTCCGATGCTTCACTTCAGGTTTACTGTATCCCTTGGACCTTCTTATTGACGATGAATCACAGAAAATGCATCCGAATTTAATACAAAAGTCACAATGCCGACTTAAGTACAAGAGAACTGACACTCTAACTTTCTATGATTTGAACCCCTCCCGTAAGTCCAGTTTTAGTTTCCGATACTTCACTTCAGGTTTACTGTATCCCTTGGACCTTCTTATTGACGATAAAACACAGAAATGGCATCCGAATTTAATGCAAAAGTCACAATGCCGACTAAAGTACAAGAGAACTAACACTCTAACTTTCTATGATTTGAACCCCTTCTGTGAGTCCAGTTTTTGATTCCGACACTTCACTTCAGGTTTACTGTATCCCTTGGACCTTTTTATTGACGATGAAACACAGAAATTGCATCCGAATTTAATAAAAATGTCACAATGCCGATTTAAGTACAAGAGGACTGACTCTCTTACTTTCTGTGATTTGAACCTCTCCTGTGAGTCCAGTTTTAGATTCCGATGCTTCATTTCAGGTTTACTGTATTTCTTTGACCTTCTTATTGGCGATGAAACACAGAAATTGCATCCGAATTTAATATTTAGTCACAATGCCGACTTAAGTACAAGCGGACTGACACTCTCACTTTCTATGATTTGTACCTCTCCTGTGAGTCCAGTTTTCGATTCCGATGCTTCACTTCAGGTTTACTGTATCCCTTGGACCTTCTTATTGACGATGAAACACAGAAATTGCAACCGAATTTAATACAAAAGCCACAATGCCGACTGAAGTACAAGAAGACTGACACTCTAACTTTCTGTGATTTTAACCTCTCCTGTGAGTCCAGTTTCAGATTCCGATGCTTCACTTCAGGTTTACTGTATAGCTTGGACCTTCTTATTGACGATAAAACACAGAAATTGCATCCGAATTTAATACAAAAGTCACAATGCCGACTTAAGTACAAGAGGACTGACACTCTAACTTTCTATGGTTTGAATATATCCTGTGAGTCCAGTTTTAGATTCCGGTGCTTCACTTCAGGTTTACTGTATCCCTTGGACCTTTTTATTGACGATGAAACACAGAAATTGCATCCGAATTTAATAAAAATGTCACAATGCCGATTTAAGTACAAGAGGACTGACACTCTAACTTTCCATGATATGAACCTCTCCAGTGAGTCCAGTTTTAGATTCCGATGCTTCACGTCAGGTTTACTGTATCCCTTGGTCCTTCTTATTGACGATGAAGCACAGAAATTGAATCCGAATTTAATACAAAAGTCACAATGCCGACATAAGTACAAGAGGACTGACTCTCTTACTTTCTGTGATTTGAACCTCTCCTGTGAGTCCAGTTTTAGATTCCGATGCTTCATTTCAGGTTTACTGTATTTCTTTGACCTTCTTATTGGCGATGAAACACAGAAATTGCATCCGAATTTAATATTTAGTCACAATGCCGACTTAAGTACAAGCGGACTGACACTCTCACTTTCTATGATTTGTACCTCTCCTGTGAGTCCAGTTTTCGATTCCGATGCTTCACTTCAGGTTTACTGTATCCCTTGGACCTTCTTATTGACGATGAAACACAGAAATTGCAACCGAATTTAATACAAAAGCCACAATGCCGACTGAAGTACAAGAAGACTGACACTCTAACTTTCTGTGATTTTAACCTCTCCTGTGAGTCCAGTTTCAGATTCCGATGCTTCACTTCAGGTTTACTGTATAGCTTGGACCTTCTTATTGACGATAAAACACAGAAATTGCATCCGAATTTAATACAAAAGTCACAATGCCGACTTAAGTACAAGAGGACTGACACTCTAACTTTCTATGGTTTGAATATATCCTGTGAGTCCAGTTTTAGATTCCGGTGCTTCACTTCAGGTTTACTGTATCCCTTGGACCTTTTTATTGACGATGAAACACAGAAATTGCATCCGAATTTAATAAAAATGTCACAATGCCGATTTAAGTACAAGAGGACTGACACTCTAACTTTCCATGATATGAACCTCTCCAGTGAGTCCAGTTTTAGATTCCGATGCTTCACGTCAGGTTTACTGTATCCCTTGGTCCTTCTTATTGACGATGAAGCACAGAAATTGAATCCGAATTTAATACAAAAGTCACAATGCCGACATAAGTACAAGAGGACTGACTCTCTTACTTTCTGTGATTTGAACCTCTCCTGTGAGTCCAGTTTTAGATTCCGATGCTTCACTTCAGGTTTACTGTATTTCTTTGACCTTCTTATTGGCGATGAAACACAGAAATTGAATCCGAATTTAATATTTAGTCACAATGCCGACTTAAGTACAAGCGGACTGACACTCTCACTTTCTATGATTTGTACCTCTCCTGTGAATCCAGTTTACGATTCCGATGCTTCACTTCAGGTTTACTGTATCCCTTGGACCTTCTTATTGACGATGAAACACAGAAATTGCAACCGAATTTAATACAAAAGCCACAATGCCGACTGAAGTACAAGAAGACTGACACTCTAACTTTCTGTGATTTTAACCTCTCCTGTGAGTCCAGTTTCAGATTCCGATGCTTCACTTCAGGTTTACTGTATCCCTTGGACCTTCATATTGACGATGAAACACAGAAATTGCATACGAATGTAATACAAATGTTACAATGCCGACTTGAGTACAAGACGACTGAAACTCAAAATTCGTATGATTTGAACCTCTCCTGTGAGTCCAGTTTTAGATTCCGATGCTTCACTTCAGATTTACTGTATCCCTTGGACCTTCTCATTAACGATGAAACACAGAAATTGCGTCCGAATTTGATACAAAACGCACAATGCCGACTTAAGTACAAGAGGACTGACACTCTAACTTTCTATGATTTGAATATCTCCTGAGAGTCCAGTTTTAGATTCCGATGCTACACTTCAGGTTTACTGTATCCCTTGGACCTTCTTATTGACGATGAATCACAGAAATTGCATCCGAATTTAATACAAAAGTCACAATGCCGACTTAAGTACAAGAGAACTGACACTCTAACTTTCTATGATTTGAACCCCTCCCGTGAGTCCAGTTTTAGATTCTGATACTTCACTTCAGGTTTACTGTATCCCTTGGACCTTCTTATTGACGATGAATCACAGAAATTGCATCCGTATTTAATACAAAACTCAGAATGCCGACTTAAGTACAAGAGAACTGACACTCTAACTATCTATGATTTAAACCCCTCCCGTAATTCCAGTTTTCCATTCCGATACTCACTTCAGGTTTACTGTATCCCTTGGACCTTCTAATTGACGATGAAACACAGAAATGGCATCCGAATTTAATACAAAAGTCACAATGCCGACTTAAGTACAAGAGGACAGACACTCTAACTTTCTATGATATGAACCTCTCCTGTGAGTCCACTTTTAGATTCCGATGCTTCACGTCAGGTTTACTGTATCCCTCGGACCCTCTTATTGACGATGAAACACAGAAATTGCATCCGAATTTAATACAAAAGGCACAATGCCGACTTAAGTACAAAAGGACTGACACTAACTTTCTACGATTTTAACCTCTCCTGTGAGTATAGTTTTAGATTCCGATGCTTCACTTCAGGTTTACTGTATCCGTTGGACCTTCTTATTGACGATGAAACACAGAAATTGCATGCGAATTTAATACAAAGGTCACAATTCCGACTTAAGTACAAGAGGACGGACACTTAAACTTTCTATGATTTGAACCTCTCCTGTGAGTCTAGTTTTAGATTCCGATGCTTCATTTCAGGTTTACTGTATCCCTTGGACCTTCTTATTGACGATGAAACACAGAAATTGCATACGAATGTAATACAAAAGTGACAATGCCGACCATAGTACTAGAGGACTGACACTCTAACTTTCTTTGACTTTAACCTCTCTTGTGAGTCCAGTTTTAGATTCCGATGCTTCACTTCAGATTTAATGTATCTCTTGGACCTTCTTATTAACGATGAAACACAGAAATTGCATCCGAATTTAATACAAAAGGCACAATGCCGACTTAAGTACAAGAAGACTGACACTTTAACTTTCTATGAGTTTAACCTCTCCTGTGAGTCCAGTTTTAGATTCCGATGCTTCACTTTAGGTTTACTGTATCCCTTGGATCATCTTATTGACGATGAAACACAGATATTGCATCCGAATTAAAAACAAAAGGCACAATGCCGACTTAAGTACAAAAGCTCTGACACTCTAACTTTCTACGATTTGAACCTCTCCTGTGAATCCAGTTTTAGATTCCGATGCTTCACTTCAGGTTTCATGTATCCCTTGGACCTACTTATTGACGATGAAACACAGAAATTGCATCCGAATTTAATACAAAGGTCACAATTCCGACTTAAGTACAAGAGGACTAACACTTAAACTTTCTATGATTTGAACCTCTAGTGTGAGCCCAGTTTTAGATTCCGATGCTTCACTTCAGGTTTACTGTATCCCTTGGACCTTCTTATTGACGATGAAACACAGAAATTGCACACGAATGTAATACAAATGTTACAATACCGACTTAAGTACAAGAGGACTGAAACTCTAAATTCGTATGATTTGAACCTCTCCTGTGAGTCCACTTTTAGATTGCGATGCTTCACTTCAGATTTACTGTATCCCTTGGACCTTCTCATTAACGATGAAACACAGAAATTGCGTCCGAATTTAATACAAAAGGCACAATGCCGACTTAAGTACAAGAGGACTGACACTCTAACTTTCTATGATTTGAATATCTCCTGAGAGTCCAGTTTTAGATTCCGATGCTACACTTCAGGTTTACTGTATCCCTAGGACCTTCTTATTGACGATGAATCACAGAAATTGCATCCGAATTTAATACAAAAGTCACAATGCCGACTTAAGTACAAGAGAACTGACACTCTAACTCTCTATGATTTGAACCCCTCCCGTAAGTCCAGTTTTAGATTCTGATACTTCACTTCAGGTTTACTGTATCCCTTGGACCTTCTTATTGACGATGAAGCACAGAAATTGCATCCGTATTTAATACAAAAGTCACAATGCCGACTTAAGTACAAGAGAACTGACACTCTAACTTTCTATAATTTGAACCTCTCCCGTAAGTCCAGTTTTAGATTCCGATACTCACTTCAGGTTTACTGTATCCCTTGGACCTTCTTATTGACGATGAAACACAGAAATGGCATCCGAATTTAATACAAAAGTCACAATGCTGACTTAAGTACAAGAGGACAGACACTTTAACTTTCTATGATTTGAACCTCTCCTGTAAGTCTCTTTTAGATTCCGATGCTTCACGTCAGGTTTACTGTATCCCTCGGACCCTCTTATAGACGATGAAACACAGAAATTGCATCCGAATTTAATACAAAAGGCACAATGCCGACTTAAGTACAAGAAGACTGACACTCTAACTTCCTATGATTTTAACCTCTCCTGTGAGTCCAGTTTTAGATTCTGATGCTTCACTTTAGGTTTACTGGATCCCTTGGATCTCCTTATTGACGATGAAACACAGATATTGCATCCGAATTAAATACAAAAGGGACAATGCCGACTTAGGTACAAAAGGACTGACACTCTAACTTTCCACGATTTGAACCTCTCCTGTGAGTCCAGTTTTAGATTCCGATGCTTCACTACAGGTTTACTGTATACCTTGGGCCATCTTATTGACGATGAAACACAGAAATTGCATCCGAATTTAATACAAAAGGCACAATGCCGACTTAAGTACAAGAGGACTGACACTCTAACTTTCTATGATTTGAACCACTCCTGTAAGTCCAGTTTTAGATTCCGATGCTTCACTTCAGGTTTACTGTATCCTTTGGACCTACTTATTGACGATGAAACACAGAAATTGCAACCGAATTTAAGACAAAAGGCACAATGCCGACTCAAGTACAAGAGGACTGACACTATAACTTTCTATGATTTGAACCTCTTCTGTGAGTCCAGTTTTAGATTCCGATGCTTCACTTCAGGTTTACTGTATCCCTTGGACCTTTTTATTGACGATGAAACACAGAAATTGCATCCGAATTTAATACAAAGGTCACAATTCCGACTTAATTACAAGAGGACGGACACTTAAACTTTCTATGATTTGAACCTCTCCTGTGAGTCCCGTTTTAGATTCCGATGCTTCACTTCAGGTTTACTGTATGCCTTGGACCTTCTTATTGACGATGAAACACAGAAATTGCATACGAATGTAATACAAATGTCACAATGCCGACCTTGGTACTAGAGGACTGACACTCTGACTTTCTATGATTTGAACCTTTCCTGTGAGTCCAGTTTTAGATTCCGATGCTTCACTTCAGGTTTACTGTATCCCTTGGATCTTCCTATTGACGATGAAACACAGATATTGCATCCGAATTAAATACAAAAGGCACAATGCCGATTTAAGTACAAAAGGACAGACACACTAACTTTCTATGATTTGAACCTCTTCTATGAGTCCAGTTTTAGATTCCTATGCTTCACTTCAGGTTTACTGTATACCTTGGACCATCTTATTGACGATGAAGCACAGAAATTGCTTCCGAATTTAATACAAAATTCAAAATGCCGACTTAAGTACAAGAGGACTGACACTCTAACTTTCTATGATTTGAACCTCTCCTGTGAGTGCAGTTTTAGATTCCGATGCTTCACTTCAGGTTTACTGTATCCCTTGGACCTTCTTATTGACGATGAATCACAGAAAATGCATCCGAATTTAATACAAAAGTCACAATGCCGACTTAAGTACAAGAGAACTGACACTCTAACTTTCTATGATTTGAACCCCTCCCGTAAGTCCAGTTTTAGTTTCCGATACTTCACTTCAGGTTTACTGTATCCCTTGGACCTTCTTATTGACGATAAAACACAGAAATGGCATCCGAATTTAATGCAAAAGTCACAATGCCGACTAAAGTACAAGAGAACTAACACTCTAACTTTCTATGATTTGAACCCCTTCTGTGAGTCCAGTTTTTGATTCCGACACTTCACTTCAGGTTTGCTGTATCCCTTGGACCTTTTTATTGACGATGAAACACAGAAATTGCATCCGAATTTAATAAAAATGTCACAATGCCGATTTAAGTACAAGAGGACTGACACTCTAACTTTCCATGATATGAACCTCTCCAGTGAGTCCAGTTTTAGATTCCGATGCTTCACGTCAGGTTTACTGTATCCCTTGGTCCTTCTTATTGACGATGAAGCACAGAAATTGAATCCGAATTTAATACAAAAGTCACAATGCCGACATAAGTACAAGAGGACTGACTCTCTTACTTTCTGTGATTTGAACCTCTCCTGTGAGTCCAGTTTTAGATTCCGATGCTTCACTTCAGGTTTACTGTATTTCTTTGACCTTCTTATTGGCGATGAAACACAGAAATTGCATCCGAATTTAATATTTAGTCACAATGCCGACTTAAGTACAAGAGGAATGACACTCTCACTTTCTATGATTTGTACCTCTCCTGTGAGTCCAGTTTTCGATTCCGATGCTTCACTTCAGGTTTACTGTATCCCTTGGACCTTCTTATTGACGATGAAACACAGAAATTGCAACCGAATTTAATACAAAAGCCACAATGCCGACTGAAGTACAAGAAGACTGACACTCTAACTTTCTGTGATTTTAACCTCTCCTGTGAGTCCAGTTTCAGATTCCGATGCTTCACTTCAGGTTTACTGTATCCCTTGGACCTTCTTATTGACGATAAAACACAGAAATTGCATCCGAATTTAATACAAAAGTCACAATGCCGACTTAAGTACAAGAGAACTGACACTCTAACTTTCTATGATTTGAACCTCTCCTGTGTGTCCAGTTTTAGATTCCGATGATTCACTTCAGGTTTACTGTATCCCTTGGACCTTCTTATTGACGATGAAACACAGAAATTGCATCCAAATTTAATACAAAAGTCTCAATGCCGACTTAAGCACAAGAGGACTGACACTCTAAATTTCTGTGATTTGAACCTCTCCTGTGAGTCCAGTTTTAGATTCCAATGCTTCACTTCAGGTTTACTGTATCAGTTGGACCTTCTTATTGGCGATGAAACACAGAAATTGCATCCGAATTTAATACAAAAGTCACAATGCCGACTTAAGTACAAGATAACTGACACTCTAACTTTCTGTGATTTGAACCCCTCCTGTGAGTCCAGTTTTTGATTCCGACACTTCACTTCAGGTTTACTGTATCAGTTGGACCTTCTTATTGGCGATGAAACACAGAAATTGCATCCGAATTTAATACAAAAGTCACAATGCCGACTTAAGTACAAGATAACTGACACTCTAACTTTCTGTGATTTGAACCCCTCCTGTGAGTCCAGTTTTTGATTCCGACACTTCACTTCAGGTTTACTGTATGCCTTGGACCTCCTTATTGACGATGAAACACAGAAATTGCATACGAATGTAATACGAAAGTCACAATGCCGACCTTAGTACAAGAGGACTGACTTTCTAACTTTCCTTGATTTGAACCTCTCCTGTGAGTCCAGTTTTAGATTCCGATGCTTCACTTCAGGTTTACTGTATCCCTTGGACCTTCTTATTGACGATGAAACACAGCAATTGCATCCGAACTTAATACAAAAGTCACAATGCCGACTTAAGTACAAGAGAACTGACACTCTAACTTTGTATGATTTGAACCCCGTCCTGTGAGTCCACTTTTTGATTCGGACACTTCACTTCAGGTTTACTGTATCTCTTGGATCTCCTTATTGACGAGGGAACACAGAAATTGCATCCGAATTTAAAAAAATTCACAATGCCGACTTAAGTACAAGAGGACTGACACTCTAACTTTCTATGATTTGAACCTCTCCTGTGAGTCCAGTTTTAGATTCCGATTCTTCACCTCAGGTTTACTGTATCCCTTGGACCTTCTTATTGACGATGAAACACAGAAATTGCATCCGAATTTAATACAAAAGTCACAATGCTGACTCAAGTACAAGAGGACTGACACTCTAACTTTCTATGATTGAAACCTCTCCTGTGAGTCCAGTTTTAGATTCCGATGCTTCACTTCAGGTTTACTGTATCCCTTGGATCTTCTTATTGACGATGAAAGACAGATATTGCATCCAAATTAAATACAAAAGGCAAAATGCCGACTTAAGTACAAAAGGACTGACACTCTAACTTTCTATGATTTGAACCTCTCCTGTGAGTCCAGTTTTAGATTCCGATGCTTCACCTCAGGTTTACGGTATCCCTTGGACCTTCTTATTGACGATGAAACACAGAAATTGCATCCGAATTTAATACAAAAGTCACAATGCCGACTTAAGTACAAGAGTACTGACACTCTAACTTTCTGTGATTGGAACCACTCCTGTGAGTCCTAATTTCGATTCCGATGCTTCACTTCAGGTTTACTGTATCCCTTGGACCTTGTTATTGACGATGAAACACAGAAATTGCATCCGAATTTAATACAAAGGTCACAATTCCGACTTAAGTACAAGAGGACTGACACTTAAACTTTCTATGATTTGAACCTGTAGTGTGAGCCCAGTTTTAGATTCCGATGCTTCACTTCAGGTTTACTGTATCCCTTGGACCTTCTTATTAACGATGAAACACAGAAATTGCATCCGAATTTAATACAAAAGTCACAATGCTGACTCAAGTACAAGAGGACTGACACTCTAACTTTCTATGATTTGAACCTCTCCTGTGAGTCCAGTTTTAGATTCCGATGCTTCACTTCAGGTTTACTGTATCCCTTGGACCTTCTTATTGACGATGAAACACAGAAATTGCATCCGAATATAATACAAAAGTCACAATGCTGACTCCAGTACAAGAGGACTGACACTCTAACTTTCTATGATTTGAACCTCTCCTGTGAGTCCAGTTTCAGATTCCGATGCTTCACTTCAGGTATACTGTATCCCTTGGACCTTCTTATTGACGGTGAGGCACCGAAATTTCATCCGAATTTAATACAAAAGTCACAATGCCGACTTAAGTACAAGAGTACTGACACTCTAACTTTCTGTGATTGGAACCACTCCTGTGAGTCCTAATTTCGATTCCGATGCTTCACTTCAGGTTTACTGTATCCCTTGGACCTTGTTATTGACGATGAAACACATAAATTGCATCCGAATTTAATACAAAATTCACAATGCCGACTTAAGTACAAGCGGACTGACACTCTCACTTTCTATGATTTGAACCTCTCCTGTGAGTCCAGTTTTAGATTCCGATGCTTCACTTCAGGTTTACTGTATCCCTTGGACCTTCTTATTGACGATGAAACACAGAAATTGCATCCGAATTTAATACAAAAGTCACAAAGCCGACTTGAGTACAGGAGGACTGACACTCTAACTTTCAATGATATGAACCTCTCCTGTGAGTCCAGTTTTAGATTCCGATGCTTCACTCCAGGTTTACTGTATTCCTTGGTCCTTCTTATTGACGATGAAGCACAGAAATTGAATCCGATTTTAATACAAAAGTCACAATGCCGACATAAGTACAAGAGGACTGACACTCTAACTTTCTATGATTTGAACCTCTCCTGTGAGTGCAGTTTTCGATTCCGATGCTTCACTTCAGGTTTACTGTATTTCTTTGACCTTCTTATTGGCGATGAAAAACAGAAATTGCATCCGAATTTAATATTTAGTCACAATGCCGACTTAAGTACAAGCGGACTGACACTCTCACTTTCTATGATATGAAGCTCACCTGTGAGTTCAGTTTTCGATTCCGATGCTTCACTTCAGGTTTACTCTATCCCTTGGACCCTCTTATTGACGATGAAACACAGAAATTGCATCCGAATTTAATACAAAAGCCACAATGCCGACTGAAGTACAAGAAGACTGACACTCTAACTTTCTGTGATTTTAACCTCTCCCGTGAGTCCAGTTTTAGATTCCGATGCTTCACTTCAGGTTTACTGTATCCCTTGGAAATTCTTATTGACGATGAAACACAGAAATTGCATCCGAAATTAACACAAAATTCACAATGCCGACTTAAGTACAAGAGGACTGACACTCTAACTTTCCATGATTTGAACCTTTCCTGTGAGTCCAGTTTTAGATTCCGATGCTTCACTTCAGGTTTACTGTATCCCTTGGACCTTCTTATTAACGATGAAACACAGAAATTGCATCCGAATTTAATGCAAAAGTCACAATGCCGACTTAACTACAAGAGGACTGACACTCTAACTTACTATGATTTGAACCACTCCTGTGTGTCTAGTTTTTGATTCCGATGATCCACTTCAGGTTTACTGTATCTCTTGGACCTTCTTATTGACGATGAAACGCAGATATTGCATCCGAATTTAATACAAAAGTCTCATTGCCGACTTGAGTACAAGAGGACTGACACTCTAACTTTCTATGATTTGAACCTTCTCTGTGAGTCCAGTTTTAGATTCCGATGCTTCACTTCAGGTTTACTGTATCCCTTGGACCTTCTTATTAACGATGAAACACAGAAATTGCATCCGAATTTAATACAAAAGTCACAATGCCGACTTAAGTACAAGAGAACTGACACTCTAACTTTCTACGATTTGAACCCCTCCTGTGAGTCCAGTTTTTAATTCCGATACTTCACTTCAGGTTTTTCTGTATTCCTTGGACCTTCTTATTGACGATGAAAGACAGAAATTGCATCCGAATTTAATACAAAAGTCTCAATGCCGACTTAAGTACAAGAGGACTGACACTCTAAATTTCTGTGATTTGAACTTCTCCTGTGAGTCCAGTTTTAGATTCCAATGCTTCACTTCAGGTTTACTGTATCAGTTGGACCTTCTTATTGGCGATGAAACACAGAAATTGCATCCGTATTCAATACAATAGTCACAATGCCGACTTAAGTACAAGCGGACTGACACTCTCACTTTCAATGATTTGAACCTCTCCTGTAAGTCCAGTTTTCGATTCCGATGCTTCACTTCAGGTTTACTGTATCCCTTGGACCTTCTTATTGACGATGAAACACTGAAATTGCATCCGAATTTAATACAAAAGGCACAATGCCGACTTAAGTACAAGAAGACTGACACTCTAACTTCGTATGATTTTAACCTCTCCTGTGAGTCCAGTTTTAGATTCCGATGCTTCACTTCAGATTTACTGTATCCCTTGGACCTTCTTATTAACGATGAAACACAGAAATTTCATCCGAATTTAATACAAATGGCACAATGCCGACTTAAGTACAAGAGGAGTGACCCTCTAACTTTCTATGATTTGAATGTCTCCTCTGAGACCAGTTTTAGATTCCGATGCTTCACTTCAGGTTTACTGTATCCCTTGGACCATCTTAATGACGATGAAACACAGAAATTGCATCCGAATTTAATACAAAAGTCACAATGCCGACTTAAGTACAAGAGGGCTGACCCTCTAACTTTCCATGATATGAACCTCTCCCGTGAGTCCAGTTTTAGATTCCGGTGCTTCACTTCAGGTTTACTGTATCCTTTGGACCTTCTTATTGACGATGAAACACAGAAATTGCATCCGAATTTAATACAAAAGCCTCAATGCCGACTTAAGTACGAGAGGACTGACACTCTAACTTTCTATGATCTGAACCTCTCCTGTGAGTCCAGTTTTAGATTCCGATGCTCCACTTCAGGTTTACTGTATCCCTTGGACCTTCTGATTGACGATGAAACACAGAAATTGCATCCGAATTTAGTACAAAAGCCGCAATGCCGACTGAAGTAGAAGAAGACTGACACTCTATCTTTCTGTGATTTTAACCTCTCCTGTGACTATTGTATTAAATTCGGATGCAATTTCTGTGTTTCATAGTCAATAAGAAGGTCCAAGGGATACAGTAAACCTGAAGTGAAGCATCGGAATCGAAAACTGGACTCACAGGAGAGGTTCAAATCACAGAAAGTTAGAGTGTCAGTCCTCTTGTACTTAACTCGGCATTGTGACTTTTGTATTAAATTCGGATGGAATTACTGTGTTTCATCGTCAATAAGAAGGCCCAAGGGATACAGTAAACCTAAAGTGAAGCATCGGAATCTAAAACTGGACTCTCAGGAGAGGTTGAAATCATAGAAAGTTAGAGTGTCAGTCCTCTTGCACTTAAGTCTGCATTGTGACTTTTGTATTAAATTCGGATGCAATTTATGTGTTTCATCGTCAATAAGACGGTCCAAGAGATACAGTAAACCTGAAGTGAAGCATCGCAATCTAAAACTGGACTCACAGGAGAGGTTCAAATCATAGAAAGTGAGAGTGTCAGTCCGCTTGTACTTAAGTCGGCATTGTGACTATTGTATTAAATTCGGATGCAATATTTGTGTTACATCCTCAATAAGAAGGTCCAATGGATACAGTAAACCTGAAGTGAAGCATCGGAATCGAAAACTTTACTCACAGGAGAGGTTCAAATCACAGAAAGTTAGAGTGTCAGTCCTCTTGTACTTAAGTCGGCATTGTGACTTTTGTATTAAATTCGGATGCAATTTCTGTGCTTCATTGTCAATAAGAAGGTCCAAGGGAAACAGTAAACCTGAAGTGAAGCATCGGAATCTAAAACTGTTCTCACAGGAGGGGTTCATATCATAGAAAGTTAGAGTGTCAGTTCTTTTGTACTTAAGTCGGCATTGTGACTTTTGTATTAAATTCGGATGCAATTTCTGTGTTTCATCGTTAATAAGAAGGTACAATAAACCTGAAGTGAAGCATCGGAATCTATAACTGGACTCACAGGAGAAGTTCAAATCATAGATAGTTAGAGTTTCAGTCCTCTTGTACTTAAGTCGGCATTGTGACTTTTGTATTAAATTCGGATGCAATTTCTGTGTTTCATCGTCAATAAGAAGGTCCAATGGATACAGTAAACCTGAAGTGAAGCATCGGAAACTAAAACTGGACTCACAGGAGAGGTTCAAATCATAGAAATTTAGAGTGTCAGTCCGCTTGTACTTAAGTCGGCATTGAGACTTTTGTATTAAATTCGGATGCAATTTCTGCGTTTCATCGTCAATAAGAAGGTCCAAGGGATACAGTAAACCTGAAGTGAAGCATCGGAATCTAAAAGTGGACTCACAGGAGAGGTTGTAATCATGGAAAGTTAGAGTGTCAGTCCTCTTCTACTTAAGTCGGCACAGTGACTTTTGTATTAATTTCGGATGCAATTTCTGTCTTTCATCGTCAATAAGAAGGTCCAAGAAATACAGTAAACCTGAAGTGAGGCATCGGAATCTGAAACTGGACTCACAGGAGAGGTTCAAATCGTAGAAAGTTAGAGTGTCAGTCTCCTTGTACTTAAGTCGGCATTGTGCCCTTTGTATTAAATTCGGATGCAATTTCTGTGTTTCATCGTCAATAAGAATGTCCAAGGGATACAGTAAACCTGAAGTGAAGCATCGGAATCGAACACTGGACTCACAGGAGAAGTTCAAATCATAGAAAGTGAGAGTGTCAGTCCGCATGTATTTTATTCGGCGTTGAGACTTTTGTATTAATTTCGGATGCAATTTCTGTGTTTCATCGCCAATAAGAAGGTCCAAGGGATACAGTAAACCTGAAGTGAAGCATCGGAATCTAAAACTGGACTCACAGGAGAGGTTATAATCATAGAAAGTTAGAGTGTCAGTCTTCTTGTACTTAAGTCGGCATTGTGCCTTTTCTATTAAATTTGGATGCAATTTCTGTGTTTCAGCGTCAATAAGAAGGACCAAGGGATACAGTAAACCTGAAGTGAAGCATGGGAATCTAAAACTGGACTCACAGGAGACGTTCAGATCATAGAAAGTGAGAGTGTCAGTCCGCTTGAACATAAGTCGGCATTGTGGATTTTGAATTAAATTCGGATGCGATTTCTGTGTTTCATCGACAATAAGAAGGTCCAAGGGATACAGTAAACCTGAAGTGAAGCATCGGAATCTAAAACTGGACTCGCAGGAGAGGTTCAAATCATGGAAAGTTAGAGTGTCAGTCCTCTTGTACTTAAGTCGGCATTGGGAATTTTGTATTAATTTCGGATGCAATTTCTGTGTTTCATCGTCAATAAGAAGGTCCAAGGGATACAGTAAACCTGAAGTGAAGCATCGGAATCTAAAACTGGACTCACAGGAGAGGTTCAAATCATAGAAAGTTAGAGTTTCAGTCGTCTTGTACTTCAGTCGGCATTGTGACTTTTGTATTACATTCGTATGCAATTACTGTGTTTCACCGTCAATAAGAAGGTACAAGGGATACAGTAAACCTGAAGTGAAGCATCAGAATCTAAAACTGGACTCACAGGAGAGGTTCAAATCATAGAAAGTTAGAGTGTCAGTCCTCTTGTAGTAAAGTCGGCATTGTGACTTTTGTATTACATTCGAATGCAATTTCTGTGCTTCATCGTCAATAAGAAGGTACAAGGGATACAGTAAACCTGAAGTGATGCATCGGAATCTAAAACTGGACTCACAGTAGAGGTTCAAATCATAGAAAGTTAGAGTGTCAGTCCTCTTGTACTTAAGTCGCGATTGTGACTTTTGTATTAAATTCGGATGCAATTTCTGTGTTTCATCGTCAATAAGAAGGTCCAAGGGATACAGTAAACCTGAAGTGAAGCATCAGAATCTAAAACTGGACTCACAGGAGAGGTTCAAATCATAAAAAGTTAGAGTGTCGTTCCTCTTGTACTTAAGTCGGCATTGTGACTTTTGTATCAAATTCGGATGCAATTTCTGTGTTTCATCGTCAATAAGAAGGTCCAAGGGATACAGTAAACCTGAAGTGAAGTATCGGTATCTAAAACTGGACTCACAGGGGGGGGTTCAAATCATAGAAAGTTAGAGTGTCAGTTCTTTTGTACTTAAGTCGGCATTGTGACTTTTGTATTAAATTCGGATGCTATTTCTGTATTTCAACGTTAATAAGAAGGTACAAGGGATACAGTAAACCTGAAGTGAAGCATCGAAATCTATAACTGGACTCACAGGAGAAGTTCAAATCATAGATAGTTAGAGTTTCAGTCCTCTTGTACTTAAGTCGGCATTGTGACTTTTGTATTAAATTCGGATGCAATTTCTGTGTTTCATCGTCAATAAGAAGGTAGAATGGATACAGTAAACCTGAAGTGAAGCATCGGAAACTTAAACTTTACTCACGGGAGAGGTTCAAATCATAGAAAGTTAGAGTGTCATTCCTCTTGTACTTAAGTCGGCATTGTCACTTTTGTATCAAATTCGGATGCAATTTCTGTGTTTCATCGTCAATCAGAAGTTCCAAGGGATACAGTAAACCTGAATTGAAGTATCGGAATCTAAAACTGGACTCACTGGAATGGTTCATATCATAGAAAGTTAGAGTGTCAGTTCTTTTGTACTTAAGTCGGCATTGTGACTTTTGTATAAATTCGGATGCAATTTCTGTGTTTTATCGTTAATAAGAAGGTACAATAAACCTGAAGTGAAGCATCGGAATCTATAACTGGACTCACAGGAGAAGTTCAAATCATAGATAGTTAGAGTTTCAGTCCTCTTGTACTTAAGTCGGCATTGTGACTTTTGTATTAAATTCGGATGCAATTTCTGTGTTTCATCGTCAATAAGAAGGTCCAATGGATACAGTAAACCTGAAGTGAAGCATCGGAAACTAAAACTGGACTCACAGGAGAGCTTCAAATCATAGAAATTTAGAGTGTCAGTCCGCTTGTACTTAAGTCGGCATTGAGACTTTTGTATTAAATTCGGTTGCAATTTCTGCGTTTCATCGTCAATAAGAAGGTCCAAGGGATACAGTAAACCTGAAGTGAAGCATCGGAATCTAAAAGTGGACTCACAGGAGCGGTTGTAATCATGGAATGTTAGAGTGTCAGTCCTCTTCTACTTAAGTCGGCATTGTGACTTTTGTATTAATTTCGGATGCAATTTCTGTGTTTCATCGTCAATAAGAAGGTCCAAGGGTACAGTAAACCTGAAGTGAAGCATCGGAATCGTACACTGGACTCACAGGAGAGGTTCAAATCATAGAAAGTGAGAGTGTCAGTCCGCTTGTACTATATTCGGCGTTGAGACTTTTGTATTAAATTCGGATACAATTTCTGTGTTTCATCGTCAATTAGAAGGGCCAAGGGATACAGTAAACCTGAAGTGAAGCATCGGAATCTAAAACTGGACTCACAGGAGCGGTTAAAATCATGGAGAGTTAGAGTGTCAGTCTCCTTGTACTTAAGTCGGCATTGTGACTTTTGTATTAATTTCGGATGCAATTTCTGTGTTTCATCGTCCATAAGAAGGTCCAAGGGATACAGTAAACCTGAAGTGAAGCATCGGAATCTAAAACTGGACTCACAGGAGAGGTTATAATCATAGAAAGTTAGAGTGTCAGTCTTCTTGTACTTAAGTCGGCATTGTGCCTTTTCTATTAAATTCGGATGCAATTTCTGTGTTTCATCGTCAATAAGAAGGTCCAAGGGATACAGTAAACCTGAAGTGAAGCATCGGAATCGAAAACTGGACTCACAGGAGAGGTTCAAATCAAAGAAAGTAAGAGTGTCAGTCCGCTTGTACTTAAGTCGGCATTGTGACTATTGTATTAAATTCGGATGCAATAACTGTGTTTCATCGTCAATAAGTAGGTCCAAGGGATGCAGTAAACCTGAAGTGAAGCATCGGAATCTGAAACTGGACTCACAGGAGAGGTTCAAATCATAGAAACTTAGAGTGTCAGTCCTCAAGTACTTAAGTCGGCAATGTGACTTTTGTATTAAATTTGGATTCAATTTCTGTGTTTCATCGTCAATAAGAAGGACCAAGGGATACAGTAAACCTGAAGTGAAGCATGGGAATCTAAAACTGGACTCACAGGAGACGTTCAGATCATAGAAAGTGAGAGTGTCAGTCCGCTTGAACTTAAGTCGGCATTGTGGATTTTGAATTAAATTCGGATGGAATCTCTGTGTTTCATCGTCAATAAGAAGGTCCAAGGGATGCAGTAAACCTGAAGTGAAGCATCGGAATGTAAAACTGGACTCACAGGAGAGGTTCAAATCATGGAAAGTTAGAGTGTCAGTCCTCTTGTACTTAAGTCGGCATTGTGACTTTTGTATTAATTTCGGATGCAATTTCTGTGTTTCATCGTCAATAAGAAGGTCCAAGGGATACAGTAAACCTGAAGTGAAGCATCGGAATCTAAAACTGGACTCACAGGAGAAGTTCAAATCATAGAAAGTTAGAGTTTCAGTCCTCTTGTACTTCAGTCGGCATTGTGACTTTTGTATTACATTCGTATGCAATTTCTGTGTTTCATCGTCATTAAAAAGGTACAAGGGATACAGCAAACCTGAAGCGAAGTATCGGAATCTAAAACTGGGCTCACAGGAGAGGTTCAAATCATACAAAGTGAGAGTGTCAGTCCTATCGTACTTAAGTCGGCATTGTGCCTTTTGTATTAAATTCGGATGCAATTTCTGTGTTTCATCGTCAATAAGAAGGTCCAAGGGATACAGTAAACCTGAGGTGAAGCATCGGAATCTAAAACTGGACTCACAGGAGAGGTTAAAATCATAGAAAGTTAGAGTGTCAGTCTTCTTGTACTTAAGTCGGCAATGTGCCTTTTGTATTAAATTCGGATGCAATTTCTGTGTTTCATCATTAAAAAGAAGGTCCAAGGGATACAGTAATCCTGAAGTGAAGCATCGGAATCTAAAACTGGACTAACAGGTAAGGTTCAAATCATAGAAAATTAGAGTGTCTGTCCTATTGTACTCAAGTCGGCATTGTGCCTTTTGTATTAAATTCGCATGCAATTTCTGTGTTTCATCGTTAATAAGAAGGTGCAAGGGATACAGTTAATCTGAAGTGAAGCATCAGAATCTGAAACTGGACTCACACGATAGGTTCAAATCGTAGAAAATTAGAGTTTCAGTCCTCTTGTACTTCAGTCGGCACTGTGACTTTTGTATTACATTCGTATGCAATTTCTGTGTTTCATCGTCAATAAAAAGGTAAAAGGGATACAGTAAACCTGAAGCGAAGTATCGGAATCTAAAACTGGGCTCACAGGAGAGGTTCAAATCATAGAAAGTTAGAGTGTCAGTCCTCTTGTACTTAAGTCGACATTGTGCCTTTTGTATTTAATTCGGATGCAATATCTGTGTTTCATCGTCAATAAGAAGGTCCAAGGGATACAGTAAACCTGAAGTGAAGCATCGGAATCTAAAACTGGACTCACAGGAGAGGTTAAAATCATAGAAAGTTTAAGTGTCGGTCCTCTTGTACTTAAGTCGGCATTGTGACCTTTGTATTAAATTCGGATGCAATTTCTGTGTTTCATCGTCAGTAAGAAGGTCCAAGGGATACAGTAAACCTGAAGTGAAGCATCGGAATCTAAAACTGGACTCACAGGAGAGGTTCAAATCATAGAAAATTAGAGTGTCAGTCCTCTTGTACTTAAGTCGGCTTTGTGACTTTTGTATTAAATTCGGATGCAATTTCTGTGTTTCATCATCAATAAGAAGGTCCAAGGGATACAGTAAACCTGAAGTGAAGTATCGGAATCTAAAACTGGACTCACAGGAGGGGTTTAAATCATAGAAAGTTAGATTGTCAGTTCTCTTGTACTTAAGTCGGCATTGTGACTTTTGTATTAAATTCGGATGCAATTTCTGTGTTTCATCGTTAATAAGAAGGTGCAAGGGATACAGTAAATCTGAAGTGAAGCATCAGAATCTAAAACTGGACTCACAGGAGGGTTTCAAATCATAGAAAGTTAGAGTGTCAGTCCTCTTGTACTTAAGTCGGCATGGTGCCTTTTATATTAAATTTGGATGCAATTTCTGTGCTTCATCGTCAATAACATGGTCCAAGGTATACAGTAAACCTGAAGTGAAGCATCGGAATCTGAAACTGGACTCACAGGAGAGGTTCAAATCATAGAAAGTTAGAGTGTCAGTCCTTTTGTACTTAAGTGGGCATTGCGCCTTTTGTATTTAATTCGGATGCAATATCTGTGTTTCATCGTCAATAAGAAGGTCCAAGGGATACAGTAAACCTGAAGTGAAGCATCGGAATGTAAAACTGGACTCACAGGAGAGGGTAAAATCATAGAAAGTTAGAGTGTCAGTCTTCTTGTACTTAAGTCGGCAATGTGCCTTTTGTATTAAATTCGCATGCAATTTCTGTGTTTCATCGTTAATAAGAAGGTGCAAGGGATACAGTAAATCTGAAGTGAAGCATCAGAATCTAAAACTGGACTCACAGGACAGGTTCAAATCATAGAAAGTTAGAGTTTCAGTCCTCTTGTACTTCAGTCGGCATTGTGACTTTTGTATTACATTCGTATGCAATTTCTGTGTTTCATCGTCAATAAAAAGGTACAAAGGATACAGTAAACCTGAAGCGAAGTATCGGAATCTAAAACTGGGCTCACAGGAGAGGTTCATATCATAGAATGTTAGAGTGTCAGCCCTCTTGTACTTAAGTCGACATTGTGCCTATTGTATTAAATTCGGATGCAATTTCTGTGTTTCATCGTTAATAAGAAAGTCCAAGGGATACAGTAAATCTGAAGTGAAGCATCGGAATCTAAAACTGGACTCTTAGGAGATGTTAAAATCATAGAAAGTTAGAGTGTCAGTCCTCTAGTACTAAGGTCGGCATTGTGGCTTTTGTATTACATTCGTATGCAATTTCTGTCTTTCATCGTCAGTAAGAAGCTCCAAGGGAAACAGTAAACCTGAAGTGAAGCAGCGGAATCTAAAACTGGACTCACAGGAGAGGTTCAAATCATAGAAAGTTAGAGTGTCAGTCTTCTTGTACTTAAGTCGGCATTGTGCCTTTTGTATTAAATTCGGATGCAATTTCTGTGTTTCATCGTTAATAAGGAGGTCCAAGGGATACAGTGAACCTGAAGTGAAGCATCGGAATCTAAAACTGGACTCACAGGAGAGGTTCAAATCACAGAAAGCTAGAGTGTCTGTCCTCTTGTACTTAAGTCGGCTTTGTGACTTTTGTATTAAATTCGGATGCAATTTCTGTGTTTCATCGTCAATAAGAAGGTCCAAGGCATACAGTAAACCTGAAGTGAAGTATCGGAATCTAAAACTGGACTCAAAGGAGGGGTTTAAATCATAGAAAGTTAGAGTGTCAGTTCTCCTGTACTGAAGTCGGCATTGTGCCTTTTGTATTAAATTCGGATGCATTTTCTGTGTTTTATCGTTAATAAGAAGGACGAAGGGATACAGTAATCCTGAAGTGAAGCATCGGAATCTAAAACTGGACTAACAGGTGACGTTCAAATCATAGAAAATTAGAGTGTCAGTCCTATTGTACTCAAGTCGGCATTGTGCCTTTTGGATTAAATTCGCATGCAATTTCTGTGTTTCATCGTTGATAAGAAGGTGCAAGGGATACAGTAAATCTGAAGTGAAGCATCAGAATCTAAAACTGGACTCACAGGATAGGTTCAAATCATAGAAAGTTAGAGTTTCAGTCCTCTTGTACTTCAGTTGGCATTGTGACTCTTGTATTACATTCGTATGCAATTTCTGTGTTTCATCGTCAATAAAAAGGTACAAGGGATACAGTAAACCTGAAGTGAAGTATCGGAATCTAAAACTGGACTTACAGGAGGGGTTTAAATCATAGAAAGTTAGAGTGTCAGTTCTCCTGTACTTAAATCGGCCTTGTGACTTTTGTATTAAATTCGGATGCAATTTCTGTGTTTCATCGTCAGTAAGAAGGTCCAAGGGATACAGTAAACCTGAAGTGAAGTATCGGAATCTAAAACTGGACTCACAGGAGGGGTTTAAATCATAGAAAGTTAGAGTGTCAGTTCTCTTGTACTTAAGTCGGCATTGTGCCTTTTGTATTAAATTAGGATGCAATTTCTGTGTTTCATCGTTAATAAGAAGGTGCAAGGGATACAGTAAATCTGAAGTGAAGCATCAGAATCTAAAACTGGACTCACAGGAGAGGTTCAAATCATAGAAAGTTAGAGTGTCAGTCCTCTTGTACTTAAGTCGACATAGTGCCTATTGTATTAAATTCGGATGCAATTTCTGTGTTTCATCGTCAGTAAGAAGGTCCAAGGGATACAGTAAACCTGAAGTGAAGCATCGCAATCTGAAACTGGACTCACATGAGAGGTTCAAATCATAGAAAGTTAGAGTGTCAGTCCTTTTGTACTTAAGTGGGCATTGCGCCTTTTGTATTTAATTCGGATGCAATATCTGTGTTTCATCGTCAATAAGAAGGTCCAAGGGATACAGTAAACCTGAAGTGAAGCATCGGAATCTAAAACTGGACTCACAGGAGAGGTTAAAATCATAGAAAGTTAGTGTGTCAGTCTTCTTGTACTTAAGTCGGCAATGTGCCTTTTGTATTAAATTCGAATGCAATTTCTGTGTTTCAGCTTTAAAAAGAGGGTCCAAGGGATACAGTAATCCTGAAGTGAAGCATTTGGAATCTAAAACTGGACTAACAGGCGAGGTTCAAATCATAGAAAATTAGAGTGTCAGTCCAATTGTACTCAAGTCGGCATTGTGTCTTTTGTATTAAATTCGCATGCAATTTTTGTGTTTCATCGTTAATAAGAAGGTGCAAGGCATACAGTAAACTGAAGTGAAGCATCAGAATCTAAAACTGGACTCACAGGACAGGTTCAAATCATAGAAAGTTAGAGTTTCAGTCCTCTTGTACTTCAGTCGGCTTTGTGACTTTTGTATTACATTCGTATGCAATTGCTGTGTTTCATCGTCAATAAAAAGGTACAAGGGATACAGTAAACCTGAAGCGAAGTATCGGAATCTAAAACTGGGCTCACAGGAGAGGTTCAAATCATAGAAAGTTAGAGTGTCAGTCCTCCTGTACTTAAGTCGACATTGTGCCTTTTGTATTAAATTCGGATGCAATTACTGTGTTTCATCGTTAATACGAAGGTCCAAGGGATACAGTAAATCTGAAGTGAAGCATCGGAATCTAAAACTGGACTCTTAGGAGAGGTTAAAATCATAGAAAGTTAGAGTGTCAGTCCTCTAGTACTAAGGCCGGCATTGTGACTTTTGTATTACATTCGTATGCAATTTCTGTCTTTCATCGTCAATAAGAAGGTCCAAGGGATACAGTAAACCTGAAGTGAAGAATCGCAATCTAAAACTGGACTCAGAGGAGAGGTTCAAATCATAGAAAGTTTAAGTGTCGGTCCTCCTGTACTTAAGTCGGCATTGTGAACCTTGTATTAAATTCGGATGCAATATCTGTGTTTCATCGTCAGTAAGAAGCTCCAAGGGAAACAGTAAACCTGAAGTGAAGCAGCGGAATCTAAAACTGGACTCACAGGAGAGGTTCAAATCATAGAAAGTTAGAGTGTCAGTCTTCTTGTACTTAAGTCGGCATTGTGCCTTTTGTATTAAATTCGGATGCAATTTCTGTGTTTCATCGTTAATAAGGAGGTCCAAGGGATACAGTAAACCTGAAGTGAAGCATCGGAATCTAAAACTGGACTCACAGGAGAGGTTCAAATCATAGAAAGCTAGAGTGTCCGTCCTCTTGTACTTAAGTCGGCTTTGTGACTTTTGTATTAAATTCGGATGCAATTTCTGGGTTTCATTGTCAATAAGAAGGTCCAAGGGATACAGTAAACCTGAAGTGAAGTATCGGAATCTAAAACTGGACTCACAGGAGGGGTTTAAATCATAGAAAGTTAGAGTGTCAGTTCTCTTGTACTTAAGTCGACATTGTGCCTTTTGTATTAAATTCGGATGCAATTTCTGTGTTTTATCGTTAATAAGAAGGACGAAGGGATACAGTAATCCTGAAGTGAAGCATCGGAATGTAAAACTGGACCAACAGGTGAGGTTCAAATCATAGAAAATTAGAGTGTCAGTCCTATTGTACTCAAGTCGGCATTGTGCCTTTTGTATTAAATTCATATGCAATTTCTGTGTTTCATCGTTGCTGAGAAGGTGCAAGGGATACAGTAAATCTGAAGTGAAGCATCAGAATCTAAAACTGGACTCACAGGATAGGTTCAAATCATAGAAAGTTAGAGTTTCAGTCCTCTTGTACTTCAGTCGGCATTGTGACTTTTGTATTACATTCGTATGCAATTTCTGTGTTTCATCGTCAATAAAAAGGTACAAGGGATACAGTAAACCTGAAGCGAAGTATCGAAATCTAAAACTGGGATCAGAGGAGAGGTTCAAATCATAGAGAGTTAGAGTGTCAGTCCTCTTGTACTTAAGTCGACATTGTGCCTTTTGTATTAAATTCGGATGCAATTTCTGTGTTTCATCGTCAATAAGAAGGTCCAAGGGATACAGTAAACCTGAAGTGAAGAATCGCAATCTAAAACTGGACTCACAGGAGAGGTTCAAATCATAGAAAGTTTAACTGTCGGTCCTCTTGTACTTAAGTCGGCATTGTGACCTTTGTATTAAATTCGGATGCAATTTCTGTGTTTCATCGTCAGTAAGAAGGTCCAAGGGATACAGTAAACCTGAAGTGAAGCAGCGGAACCTAAAACTGGACTCACAGGAGAGGTTCAAATCATAGAAAGTTAAAGTGTCAGTCTTCTTGTACTTAAGTCGGCATTGTGACTTTTGTATTAAATTCGGATGCAATTTCTGTGTTTCATCGTTAATAAGGAGGTCCAAGGGATACAGTGAACCTGAAGTGAAACATCGGAATCTAAAACTGGACTCACAGGAGAGGTTCAAATCATATAAAATTAGAGTGTCAGTCCTCTTGTACTTAAGTCGGCTTTGTGACTTTTGTACTAAATTCGGATGCAATTTCTGTGTTTCACCGTTAATAAGAAGGTCCAAGGGATACAGTAAACCTGAAGTGAAGTATCGGAATCTAAAACTAAACTCACTGGAGGGGTTTAAATCATAGAAAGATAGAGTGTCAGTTCTCTTGTACTTATGTCGGCATTGTGCCCTTTGTATTAAATTCGGATGCAATTTCTGTGTTTCATCGTTAATAAGAAGGTGCAAGGGATACAGTAAATCTGAAGTGAAGCATCAGAATCTAAAACTGGACTCACAGGAGAGGTTCAAATCATAGAAAGTTATAGTGTCAGTCCTCTTGTACTTAAGTCGGCATGGTGCCTTTTATATTAAATTCGGATGCAATTTCTGTGCTTCATCGTCAATAACATGGTCCAAGCTATACAGTAAACCTGAAGTGAAGCATCGGAATCTGAAACTGGACTCACAGGAGAGGTTCAAATCATAGAAAGTTAGAGTGCCAGTCCTATTGTACTTAAGTGGGCATTGCGCCTTTTGTATTTAATTCGGATGCAATGTCTGTGTTTCATCGTCAATAAGAAGGTCCAAGGGATACAGTAAACCAGAAGTGAAGCATCGGAAACTAAAACTGGACTCACAGGAGGGGTTCAAATCATAGAAAGTTTAAGTGTCGCTCCTCCTGTACTTAAGTCGGCATTGTGACCCTTGTATTAAATTCGGATGCAATTTCTGTGTTTCATCGTCAGTAAGAAGCTCCAAGGGAAACAGTAAACCTGAAGTGAAGCAGCGGAATCTAAAACTGGACTCACAGGAGAGGTTCAAATCATAGAATGTTAGAGTGTCAGTCTTCTTGTACTTAAGTCGGCATTTTGCCTTTCGTATTAAATTCGCATGCAATTTCTGTGTTTCATCGTTAATAAGGAGGTCCAAGGGATACAGTAAACCTGAAGTGAGGCATCGGAATCTAAAACTGGACTCACAGGAGAGGTTCAAATCATAGAAAGTTAGAGTGTCAGTCCTCTTGTACTTAAGTCGGCTTTGTGACTTTTGTATTAAATTCGGATGCAATTTCTGTGTTTCATCGTTAATAAGAAGGTGCAAGGGATACAGTAAATCTGAAGTGAAGCATCAGAATCTAAAACTGGACTCACAGGAGAGGTTCAAATCATAGAAAGTTAGAGTGTTAGTCCTCTTGTACTTAAGTCGGCATGGTGCCTTTTATATTAAATTCGGATGCAATTTCTGTGCTTCATCGTCAATAACATGGTCCAAGGTATACAGTAAACCTGAAGTGAAGCATCGGAATCTGAAACTGGACTCACAGGAGAGGTTCAAATCATAGAAAGTAAGAGTGCCAGTCCTTTTGTACTTAAGTGGGCATTGCGCCATTTGTAATTAATACGGATGCAATATCTGTGTTTCATCGTCAATAAGAAGGTCCGAGGGATACAGTAAACCTGAAGTGAAGCATCGGAATCTAAAACTGGACTCACAGGAGAGGTTAAAATCATAGAAAGTTAGAGTGTCAGTCTTCTTGTACTTAAGTCGGCAATGTGCCTTTTGTAATAAATTCGAATGCAATTTCTGTGTTTCAGCTTTAAAAAGAAGGTCCAAGGGATACAGTAATCCTGAAGTGAAGCATCGGAATCAAAAATTGGACTAACAGGTGAGGTTCAAATCATAGAAAATAAGAGTGTCAGTCCAATTGTACACAAGTCTGCATTGTGCCTTTTGTATTAAATTCGCATGCAATTTCTGTGTTTCATCGTTAATAAGAAGGTGCAAGGGATACAGTAAATCTGAAGTGGAGCATCAGAATCTAAAACTGGACTCACAGGACAGGTTCAAATCATAGAAAGTTAGAGTTTCAGTCCTCTTGTACTTCAGTCGGCATTGTGACTTTTGTATTACATTCGTATGCAATTTCTGTGTTTCCTCGTCAATAAAAAGGTACAAGGGGTACAGTAAACCTGTAGCGAAGTATCGGAATCTAAAACTGGGCTCACAGGAGAGGTTCAAATCATAGAAAGTTAGAGTGTCAGTCCTCTTGTACTTAAGTCGACATAGTGCCTATTGTATTAAATTCGGATGCAATTTCTGTCTTTCATCGTTAATAAGAAGGTCCAAGGGATACAGTAAATCTGAAGTGAAGCATCGGAATCTAAAACTGGACTCTTAGGAGAGGTTAAAATCATAGAAAGTTAGAAAGTCAGTCCTCTAGTACTAAGGTCGGCATTGTGACTTTTGTATTACATTCGTATGCAATCTCTGTCTTTCATTGTCAATAAGAAGGTCCAAGGGATACAGTAAACCTGAAGTGAAGAATCGCAATCTAAAACTGGACTCACAGGAGAGGTTCAAATCATAGAAAGTTTAAGTGTCGGTCCTCCTGTACTTAAGTCGGCATTGTGACCCTTGTATTAAATTCGGATGCAATTTCTGTGTTTCATCGTCAGTAAGAAGCTCCAAGGGAAACAGTAAACCTGAAGTGAAGCAGCGGAATCTAAAACTGGACTCACAGGAGAGGTTCAAATCATAGAAAGTTAGAGTGTCAGTCTTCTTGTACTTAAGTCGGCATTGTGCCTTTTGTATTAAATTCGGATGCAATTTCTGTGTTTCCTCGTTAATAAGGAGGTCCAAGGGATACAGTAAACCTGAAGTGAAGCATCGGAATCTAAAACTATAATCACAGGAGAGGTTCAAATCATAGAAAGTTTAAGTGTCGGTCCTCTTGTACTTAAGTCGGCATTGTGACCTTTGTATTAAATTCGGATGCAATTTCTGTGTTTCATCGTCAGTAAGCAGGTCCAAGGGATACAGTAAACCTGAAGTGAAGCAGCGGAATCTAAAACTGGACTCACAGGAGAGGTTCAAATCATAGAAAGTTAGAGTGTCAGTCCTCTTGTACTTAAGTCGACATAGTGCCTATTGTATTAAATTCGGATGCAATTTCTGTGTTTCATCGTCAGTAAGAAGGTCCAAGGGATACAGTAAACCTGAAGTGAAGCATCGCAATCTGAAACTGGACTCACATGAGAGGTTCAAATCATAGAAAGTTAGAGTGTCAGTCCTTTTGTACTTAAGTGGGCATTGCGCCTTTTGTATTTAATTCGGATGCAATATCTGTGTTTCATCGTCAATAAGAAGGTCCAAGGGATACAGTAAACCTGAAGTGAAGCATCGGAATCTAAAACTGGACTCACAGGAGAGGTTAAAATCATAGAAAGTTAGTGTGTCAGTCTTCTTGTACTTAAGTCGGCAATGTGCCTTTTGTATTAAATTCGAATGCAATTTCTGTGTTTCAGCTTTAAAAAGAGGGTCCAAGGGATACAGTAATCCTGAAGTGAAGCATTTGGAATCTAAAACTGGACTAACAGGCGAGGTTCAAATCATAGAAAATTAGAGTGTCAGTCCAATTGTACTCAAGTCGGCATTGTGTCTTTTGTATTAAATTCGCATGCAATTTTTGTGTTTCATCGTTAATAAGAAGGTGCAAGGCATACAGTAAACTGAAGTGAAGCATCAGAATCTAAAACTGGACTCACAGGACAGGTTCAAATCATAGAAAGTTAGAGTTTCAGTCCTCTTGTACTTCAGTCGGCTTTGTGACTTTTGTATTACATTCGTATGCAATTGCTGTGTTTCATCGTCAATAAAAAGGTACAAGGGATACAGTAAACCTGAAGCGAAGTATCGGAATCTAAAACTGGGCTCACAGGAGAGGTTCAAATCGTAGAAAGTTAGAGTGTCAGTCCTCTTGTACTTAAGTCGACATTGTGCCTTTTGTATTAAATTCGGATGCAATTACTGTGTTTCATCGTTAATACGAAGGTCCAAGGGATACAGTAAATCTGAAGTGAAGCATCGGAATCTAAAACTGGACTCTTAGGAGAGGTTAAAATCATAGAAAGTTAGAGTGTCAGTCCTCTAGTACTAAGGCCGGCATTGTGACTTTTGTATTACATTCGTATGCAATTTCTGTCTTTTATCGTCAATAAGAATTTCCAAGGGATACAGTAAACCTGAAGTGAAGAATCGCAATCTAAAACTGGACTCAGAGGAGAGGTTCAAATCATAGAAAGATTAAGTGTCGGTCCTCCTGTACTTAAGTCGGCATTGTGAACCTTGTATTAAATTCGGATGCAATATCTGTGTTTTATCGTCAGTAAGAAGCTCCAAGGGAAACAGTGAACCTGAAGTGAAGCAGCGGAATCTAAAACTGGACTCACAGGAGAGGTTCAAATCATAGAAAGTTAGTGTGTCAGTCTTCTTGTACTTAAGTCGGCATTGTGCCTTTTGTATTAAATTCGGATGCAATTTCTGTGTTTCATCGTTAATAAGGAGGTCCAAGGGATACAGTAAACCTGAAGTGAAGCATCGGAATCTAAAACTGGACTCACAGGAGAGGTTCAAATCATAGAAAGCTAGAGTGTCCGTCCTCTTGTACTTAAGTCGGCTTTGTGACTTTTGTATTAAATTCGGATGCAATTTCTGGGTTTCATCGTCAATAAGAAGGTCCAAGGGATACAGTAAACCTGAAGTGAAGTATCGGAATCTAAAACTGGACTCACAGGAGGGGTTTAAATCATAGAAAGTTAGAGTGTCAGTTCTCTTGTACTTAAGTCGACATTGTGCCTTTTGTATTAAATTCGGATGCAATTTCTGTGTTTTATCGTTAATAAGAAGGACGAAGGGATTCAGTAATCCTGAAGTGAAGCATCGGAATCTAAAACTGGACTAACAGGTGAGGTTCAAATCATAGAAAATTAGTGTGTCAGTCCTATTGTACTCAAGTCGGCATTGTGCCTTTTGTATTAAATTCGCATGCAATTTCTGTGTTTCATCGTTGCTGAGAAGGTGCAAGGGATACAGTAAATCTGAAGTGAAGCATCAGAATCTAAAACTGGACTCACAGGAGAGGTTCAAATCATAGAAAGTTTAAGTGTCGGTCCTCTTGTACTTAAGTCGGCATTGTGACCTTTGTATTAAATTCGGATGCAATTTCTGTGTTTCATCGTCAGTAAGAAGGTCCAAGGGATACAGTAAACCTGAAGTGAAGCAGCGGAATGTAAAACTGGACTCACAGGAGAGGTTCAAATCATAGAAAGTTAAAGTGTCAGTCTTCTTGTACTTAAGTCGGCATTGTGCCTTTTGTATTAAATTCGGATGCAATTTCTGTGTTTCATCGTTAATAAGGAGGTCCAAGGGATACAGTGAACCTGAAGTGAAGCATCGGAATCTAAAACTGGACTCACAGGAGAGGTTCAAATCATATAAAGTTAGAGTGTCAGTCCTCTTGTACTTAAGTCGGCTTTGTGACTTTTGTACTAAATTCGGATGCAATTTCTGTGTTTCACCGTTAATAAGAAGGTCCAAGGGATACAGTAAACCTGAAGTGAAGTATCGGAATCTAAAACTGGACTCACAGGAGGGGTTTAAATCATAGAAAGTTAGAGTGTCAGTTCTCTTGTACTTATGTCGGCATTGTGCCCTTTGTATTAAATTCGGATGCAATTTCTGTGTTTCATCGTTAATAAGAAGGTGCAAGGGATACAGTAAATCTGAAGTGAAGCATCAGAATCTAAAACTGGACTCACAGGAGAGGTTCAAATCATAGAAAGTTATAGTGTCGGTCCTCTTGTACTTAAGTCGGCATGGTGCCTGTTATATTAAATTCGGATGCAATATCTGTGCTTCATCGTCAATAACATGGTCCAAGCTATACAGTAAACCTGAAGTGAAGCATCGGAATCTGAAACTGGACTCACAGGAGAGGTTCAAATCATAGAAAGTTAGAGTGCCAGTCCTATTGTACTTAAGTGGGCATTGCGCCTTTTGTATTTAATTCGGATGCAATGTCTGTGTTTCATCGTCAATAAGAAGGTCCAAGGGATACAGTAAACCTGAAGTGAAGCATCGGAATCTAAAACAGGACTCACAGGAGGGGTTCAAATCATAGAAAGTTTAAGTGTCGCTCCTCCTGTACTTAAGTCGGCATTGTGACCCTTGTATTAAATTCGGATGCAATTTCTGTGTTTCATCGTCAGTAAGAAGCTCCAAGGGAAACAGTAAACCTGAAGTGAAGCAGCGGAATCTAAAACTGGACTCACAGGAGAGGTTCAAATCATAGAAAGTTAGAGTGTCAGTCTTCTTGTACTTAGGTCGGCATTGTGCCTTTTGTATTAAATTCGGATGCAATTTCTGTGTTTCATCGTTAATAAGGAGGTCCAAGGGATACAGTAAACCTGAAGTGAGGCATCGGAATCTAAAACTGGACTCACAGAAGAGGTTCAAATCATAGAAAGCTAGAGTGTCTGTCCTCTTGTACTTAAGTCGGCTTTGTGACTTTTGTATTAAATTCGGATGCAATTTCTGTGTTTCATCGTCAATAAGAAGGTCCAAGGGATACAGTAAACTGAAGTGAAGTATCGGAATCTAAAACTGGACTCACAGGAGGGGTTTAAATCATAGAAAGTTAGAGTGTCAGTTCTCTTGTACTTAAGTCGGCATTGTGCCTTTTGTATTAAATTCGGATGCAATTTCTGTGTTTTATCGTTAATAAGAAGGACGAAGGGATACAGTAATCCTGAAGTGAAGCATCGGAATCTAAAACTGGACTAACAGGTGAGGTTCAAATCATAGAAAATTAGAGTGTCAGTCCTATTGTACTGAAGTCGGCATTGTGCGTTTGTATTAAATTCGCATGCAATTTCTGTGTTTCATCGTTGATGAGAAGGTGCAAGGGATACAGTAAATCTGAAGTGAAGCATCAGAATCTAAAACTGGACTCACAGGATAGGTTCAAATCATAGAAAGTTAGAGTTTCAGTCCTCTTGTACTTCAGTCGGCATTGTGACTTTTGTATTACATTCGTATGCAATTTCTGTGTTTCATCGTCAATAACAAGGTACAAGGGATACAGTAAACCTGAAGCGAAGTATCGGAATCTAAAACTGGGCTCACAGGAGAGGTTCAAATCATAGAATGTTAGAGTGTCAGTCTTCTTGTACTTAAGTCGGCATTGTGCCTTTCGTATTAAATTCGCATGCAATTTCTGTGTTTCATCGTTAATAAGGAGGTCCAAGGGATACAGTAAACCTGAAGTGAAGCACCGGAATCTAAAACTGGACTCACAGGAGAGGTTCAAATCATAGAAAGTTAGAGTGTCAGTCCTCTTGTACTTAAGTCGGTTTTGTGACTTTTGTATTAAATTCGGATGCAATTTCTGTGTTTCACCGTCAATAAGAAGGTCCAAGGGATACAGTAAACCTGAAGTGAAGTATCGGAATCTAAAACTGGACTCGCAGGAGGGGTTTAAATCATAGAAATTTAGAGTGTCAGTTCTCTTGTACTTAAGTCGGCATTGTGCCCTTTGTATTAAATTCGGATGCAATTTCTGTGTTTCATCGTTAATAAGAAGGTGCAAGGGATACAGTAAATCTGAAGTGAAGCATCAGAATCTAAAACTGGACTCACAGGAGAGGTTCAAATCATAGAAAGTTAGAGTGTTAGTCCTCTTGTACTTAAGTCGGCATGGTGCCTTTTATATTAAATTCGGATGCAATTTCTGTGCTTCATCGTCAATAACATGGTCCAAGGTATAGAGTAAACCTGAAGTGAAGCATCGGAATCTGAAACTGGACTCACAGGAGAGGTTCAAATCATAGAAAGTTAGAGTGTCAGTCCTTTTGTACTTAAGTGGGCATTGCGCCATTTGTATTTAATTCGGATGCAATATCTGTGTTTCATCGTCAATAAGAAGGTCCGAGGGATACAGTAAACCTGAAGTGAAGCATCGGAATCTAAAACTGGACTCACAGGAGAGGTTAAAATCATAGAAATTTTAAGTGTCGGTCCTTATGTACTTAAGTCGGCATTGTGACCCTTGTATTAAATTCGGATGCAATTTCTGTGTTTCATCGTCAGTAAGAAGCTCCAAGGGAAACAGTAAACCTGAAGTGAAGCAGCGGAATCTAAAACTGGACTCACAGGTGAGGTTCAAATCATAGAAAATAAGAGTGTCAGTCCAATTGTACACAAGTCTGCATTGTGCTTTTTGTATTAAATTCGCATGCAATTTCTGTGTTTCATCGTTAATAAGAAGGTGCAAGGGATACAGTAAATCTGAAGTGGAGCATCAGAATCTAAAACTGGACTCACAGGACAGGTTCAAATCATAGAAAGTTAGAGTGTCAGTCTTCTTGTACTTAAGTCGGCAATGTGCATTTTGTAATAAATTCGAATGCAATTTCTGTGTTTCAGCTTTAAAAAGAAGGTCCAAGGGATACAGTAATCCTGAAGTGAAGCATCGGAATCAAAAATTGAACTAACAGGTGAGGTTCAAATCATAGAAAATAAGAGTGTCAGTCCAATTGTACACAAGTCTGCATTGTGCCTTTTGTATTAAATTCGCATGCAATTTCTGTGTTTCATCGTTAATAAGAAGGTGCAAGGGATACAGTAAATCTGAAGTGAAGCATCAGAATCTAAAACTGGACTCACAGGACAGGTTCAAATCATAGAAAGTTAGAGTTTCAGTCCTCTTGCACTTCAGTCGGCATTGTGACTTTTGTATTACATTCGTATGCAATTTCTGTGTTTCCTCGTCAATAAAAAGGTACAAGGGGTACAGTAAACCTGTAGCGAAGTATCGGAATCTAAAACTGGGCTCACAGGAGAGGTTCAAATCATAGAAAGTTAGAGTGTCAGTCCTCTTGTACTTAAGCCGACATAGTGCCTATTGTATTAAATTCGGATGCAATTTCTGTGTTTCATCGTTAATAAGAAGGTCCAAGGGATACAGTAAATCTGAAGTGAAGCATCGGAATCTAAAACTGGACTCTTAGGAGAGGTTAAAATCATAGAAAGTTAGAAAGTCAGTCCTCTAGTACTAAGGTCGGCATTGTGACTTTTGTATTACATTCGTATGCAATTTCTGTCTTTCATCGTCACTAAGAAGGTCCAAGGGATACAGTAAACCTGAAGTGAAGAATCGCAATCTAAAACTGGACTCACAGGAGAGGTTCAAATCATAGAAAGTTTAAGTGTCGGTCCTTATGTACTTAAGTCGGCATTGTGACCCTTGTATTAAATTCGGATGCAATTTCTGTGTTTCATCGTCAGTAAGAAGCTCCAAGGGAAACAGTAAACCTGAAGTGAAGCAGCGGAATCTAAAACTGGACTCACAGGAGAGGTTCAAATCATAGAAAGTTAGAGTGTCAGTCTTCTTGTACTTAAGTCGGCATTGTGCCTTTTGTATTAAATTCGGATGCAATTTCTGTGTTTCATCGTTAATAAGGAGGTCCAAGGGATACAGTAAACCTGAAGTGAAGCATCGGAATCTAAAACTATAATCACAGGAGAGGTTCAAATCATAGAAAGTTTAAGTGTCGGTCCTCTTGTACTTAAGTCGGCATTGTGACCTTTGTATTAAATTCGGATGCAATTTCTGTGTTTCATCGTCAGTAAGAAGGTCCAAGGGATACAGTAAACCTGAAGTGAAGCAGCGGAATCTAAAACTGGACTCACAGGAGAGGTTCAAATCATAGAAAGTTAGAGTGTCAGTCTTCTTGTACTTAAGTCGGCATTGTGCCTTTTGTATTAAATTCGGATGCAATTTCTGTGTTTCATCGTTAATAGGGAGGTCCAAGGGATACAGTAAACCTGAAGTGAAGCATCGGAATCTAAAACTGGACTCACAGGAGAGGTTCAAATCATAGAAAGTTAGAGTGTCAGTCCTCTTGTACTTAAGTCGGCTTTGTGACTTTTGTATTAAATTCGGATGCAATTTTTGTGTTTCATCGTCAATAAGAAGGTCCAAGGGATACAGTAAACCTGAAGTGAAGTATCGGAATCTAAAACTGGACTCACAGGAGGGGTTGAAATCATAGAAAGTTAGAGTGTCAGTTCTCTTGTACTTAAGTCGGCATTGTGCCTTTTGTATTAAATTCGGATGCAATTTCTGTGTTTCATCGTTTATAAGAAGGTGCAAGGGATACAGTAAATCTGAAGTGAAGCATCAGAATCTAAAACTGGACTCACAGGAGAGGTTCAAATCATAGAAAGTTAGAGTGTCAGTCCTCTTGTACTTAAGTCGGCATGGTGCCTTTTACATTAAATTCGGATCCAATTTCTGTGCTTCATCGTCAATAACATGGTCCAAGGTATACAGTAAACCTGAAATGAAGCATCGGAATCTGAAACTGGACTCACAGGAGAGTTTCAAATCATAGAAAGTTAGAGTGTCAGTCCTTTGGACTTAAGTGGGCATTGCGCCTTTTGTATTTAATTCGGATGCAATATCTGTGTTTCATCGTCAATAAGAAGGTCCAAGGGATACAGTAAACCTGAAGTGAAGCATCGGAATCTAAAACTGGACTCACAGGAGAGGTTAAAATCATAGAAAGTTAGAGTGTCAGTCTTCTTGTACTTAAGTCGGCAATGTGCCTTTTGTATTAAATTCGAATGCAATTTCTATGTTTCAGCTTTAAAAAGAAGGTCCAAGGGATACAGTAATCCTGAAGTGAAGCATCGGAATCTAAAATTGGACTAACAGGTGAGGTTCAAATCATAGAAAATTAGAGTGTCAGTCCAATTGTACTCAAGTCTGCATTGTGCCTTTTGTATTAAATTCGCATGCAATTTCTGTGTTTCATCGTTAATAAGAAGGTGCAAGGGATACAGTAAATCTGAAGTGAAGCATCAGAATCTAAAACTGGACTCACAGGACAGGTTCAAATCATAGAAAGTTAGAGTTTCAGTCCTCTTGTACTTCAGTCGGCATTGTGACTTTTGTATTACATTCGTATGCAATTTCTGTGTTTCATCGTCAATAAAAAGGTACAAGGGGTACAGTAAACCTGAAGCGAAGTATCGGAATATAAAACTGGGCTCACAGGAGAGGTTCAAATCATAGAAAGTTAGAGTGTCAGTCCTCTTGTACTTAAGTCGGCTTTGTGACTTTTGTATTAAATTCGGGTGCAATTTCTGTGTTTCATCGTCAATAAGAAGGTCCAAGGGATACAGTAAACCTGAAGTGAAGTATCGGAATCTAAAACTGGACTCACAGGAGGGGTTTAAATCATAGAAAGTTAGAGTGTCAGTTCTCTTGTACTTAAGTCGGCATTGTGCCTTTTGTATTAAATTCGGATGCAATTTCTGTGTTTCATCGTTAATAAGAACGTGCAAGGGATACAGTAAATCTGAAGTGAAGCATCTGAATCTAAAACTGGACTCACAGGCGAGGTTCAAATCATAGAAAGTTAGAGTGTCAGTCCTCTTGTACTTAAGTCGGCATGGTGCATTTTATATTAAATTCGGATGCAATTTCTGTGCTTCATCGTCAATAACAATGTCCAAGGTATACAGTAAACCTGAAGTGAAGCATCGGAATCTAAAACTGGACTCACAGCAGAGGTTAAAATCATAGAAAGTTAGAGTGTCAGTCTTCTTGTACTTAAGTCGGCAATGTGCCTTTTGTATTAAATTCGAATGCAATTTCTGTGTTTCAGCTTTAAAAAGAAGGTCCAAGGGATACAGTAAATCTGAAGTGAAGCATCGGAATCTAAAACTGGACTCTTAGGAGAGGTTAAAATCATAGAAACTTAGAGTGTCAGTCCTCTAGTACTAAGGTCGGCATTGTGACTTTTGTATTACATTCGTATGCAATTTCTGTCTTTCATCAACAATAAGAAGGTCCAAGGCATACAGTAAACCTGAAGTGAAGAATCGCAATCTAAAACTGGACTCACAGGAGAGGTTCAAATCATAGAAAGTTTAAGTGTCGGTCCTCCTGTACTTAAGTCGGCATTGTGACCCTTGTAGTAAATTCGGATGCAATTTCTGTGTTTCATCGTCAGTAAGAAGCTCCAAGGGAAACAGTAAACCTGAAGTGAAGCAGCGGAATCTAAAACTGGGCTCACAGGAGAGGTTCAAATCATAGAAAGTTAGAGTGTCAGTCTTCTTGTACTTAAGTCGGCATTGTGCCTTTTGTATTAAATTCGGATGCAATTTCTGTGTTTCATCGTTAATAAGGAGGTCCAAGGTATACAGTAAACCTGAAGTGTAGCATCGGAATCTAAAACTGGACTCACAGGAGAGGTTCAAATCATAGAAAACTAGAGTGTCTGTCCTCTTGTACTTAAGTCGGCTTTGTGACTTTTGTATTAAATTCGGATGCAATTTCTGTGTTTCATCGTCAATAAGAAGGTCCAAGGGATACAGTAAACCTGAAGTGAAGTATCGGAATCTAAAACTGGACTCACAGGAGGGGTTTAAATCATAGAAAGTTAGAGTGTCAGTTCTCTTGTAATTAAGTCGGTATTGTGCCTTTTGTATTAAATTCGGATGCAATTTCTGTGTTTTATCGTTAATAAGAAATACGAAGGGATACAGTAATCCTGAAGTGAAGCATCGGAATCTAAAACTGGACTAACAGGTGAGGTTCAAATCATAGAAAATTAGAGTCTCAGTCCTATTGTACTCAAGTCGGCATTGTGCCTTTTGTATTAAATTCGCATGCAATTTCTGTGTTTCATCGTTGATAAGAAGGTGCAAGGGATACAGTAAATCTGAAGTGAAGCATCAGAATCTAAAACTGGACTCACAGGATAGGTTCAAATCATAGAAAGTTAGAGTTTCAGTCCTCTTGTACTTCAGTCGGCATTGTGACTTTTGTATTACATTCGTATGCAATTTCTGTGTTTCATCGTCAATAAAAAGGTACAAGGGATACAGTAAACCTGAAGCGAAGTATCGGAATCTAAAACTGGGCTCACAGGAGAGGTTCAAATCATAGAAATTTAGAGTGTCAGTCCTCTTGTACTTAAGTCGACATTGTGCCTTTTGTATTAAATTCGGATGCGATTTCTGTGTTTCATCGTCAATAAGAAGGTCCAAGGGATACAGTAAATCTGAAGTGAAGCACGGAATCTAAAACTGGACTCTTAGGAGAGTTTAAAATCATAGAAAGTTAGAGTGTCAGTCCCCTAGTACTAAGGTCGGCATTGTGACTTTTGTAATACATTCGTATGCAATTTCTGTGTTTCATCGTCAATAAGAAGGTCCAAGGGATACAGTAAACCTGAAGTGAAGAATCGCAATCTTAAACTGGACTCACAGGAGAGGTCCAAATCATAGAAAGTTTAAGTGTCGGTCCTCTTGTACTTAAGTCGGCATTGTGACCTTTGTATTAAATTCAGATGCAATTTCTGTGTTTCATCGTCAGTAAGAAGGTCCAAGGGATACAGTAAATTTGAAGTGAAGCAGCGGAATCTAAAAGTGGACTCTCAGGTGAGGTTCAAATCATAGAAAGTTAGAGTGTCAGTCTTCTTGTACTTAAGTCGGCATTGTGCCTTTTGTATTAAATTCGGATGCAATTTCTGTGTTTGATCGTTAATAAGGAGGTCCAAGGGACACAGTAAACCTGAAGTGAAGCATCGGAATCTAAAACTGGACTCACAGGAGAGGTTCAAATCATAGAAAGTTAGAGTGTCAGTCCTCTTGTACTTAAGTCGGCTTTGTGACTTTTGTATTATATTCGGATGCAATATCTGTGTTTCATCGTCAGTAGGTAGGTCCAAGGGATACAGTAAACCTGAAGTGAAGCAGCGGAATCTAAAACTGGACTCACAGGAGAGTTTCAAATCATAGAAAGTTAGAGTATCAGTCTTCTTGTACTTAAGTCGGCATTGTGCCTTTTGTATTAAATTCGGATGCAATTTCTGTGTTTCATCGTTAATAAGGAGGTCCAAGGGATACAGTAAACCTGAAGTGAAGCATCGGAATCTAAAACTGGACTCACAGGAGAGGTTCAAATCATAGAAAGTTAGAGTGTCAGTCCTCTTGTACTCAAGTCGGCTTTGTGACTTTTGTATTAAATTTGGATGCAATTTCTGTGTTTCATCGTCAATAAGAAGGTCCAAGGGATACAGTAAACCTGAAGTGAAGTATCGAAATCTAAAACTGGTCTCACAGGAGGGGTTTAAATCATAGAAAGCTTGAGTGTCAGTTCTCTTGTACTTAAGTCGGCATTGTGCCTTTTGTATTAAATTCAGATGCAATTTCTGTGTTTCATCGTTAATAAGAAGGTGCAAGGGATACAGTAAATCTGAAGTGAAGCATCAGAATCTAAAACTGGACTCACAGGAGAGGTTCAAATCATAGAACGTTATAGTGTCAGTCCTCTTGTACTTAAGTCGGCATGGTGCCTTTTATATTAAATTCGGATGCAATTTCTGTGCTTCATCGTCAATAACATGGTCCAAGGGATACAGTAAACCTGAAGTGAAGCATCGGAATCTAAAACTTGACTCACAGGAGAGGTTAAAATCATCGAAAGTTAGAGTGTCAGTCTTCTTGTACTTAAGTCGGCAATGTGCCTTTTGTATTAAATTCGGATGCAATTTCTGTGTTTCAGCTTTAAAAAGAAGGTCCAAAGGATACAGTAATCCTGAAGTGAAGCATCGGAATCTAAAACTGGACTAACAGGTGAGGTTCAAATCATAGAAAATTAGAGTGTCAGTCCTATTGTACACAAGTCGGCATTGTGCCTTTTGTATTAAATTCGCATGCAATTTCTGTGTTTCATCGTTAATAAGAAGGTGCAAGGGATACAGTAAATCTGAAGTGAAGCATCAGAATCTAAAACTGGACTCACAGGACAGGTTCAAATCATAGAAAGTTAGAGTTTCAGTCCTCTTCTACTTCAGTCGGCATTGTGACTTTTGTATTACATTCGTATGCAATTTCTGTGTTTCATCGTCAATAAGAAGGTCCAAGGGATACAGTAAACCTGAAGTGAAGCAGCGGAATCTAAAACTGGACTCACAGGAGAGGTTCAAATCACAGAAAGTTAGAGTGTCAGTTTTCTTGTACTTAAGTCGGCATTGTGCCTTTTGTATTAAATTCGGATGCAATTTCTGTGTTTCATCGTTAATAAGGAGGTCCAAGGGATACAGTAAACCTGAAGTGAAGAATCGGAATCTAAAACTGGACTCACAGGAGAGGTTCAAATCATAGAAAGCTAGAATGTCAGTCCTCTTGTACTTAAGTCGGCCTTGTGACTTTTGTATTAAATTCGGATGCAATTTCTGTGTTTCATCGTCAATAAGAAGGTCCAAGGGATACAGTAAACCTGAAGTGAAGTATCGGAATCTAAAACTGGACTCACAGGAGGGGTTTAAATCATAGAAAGTTAGAGTGTCAGTTCTCTTGTACTTAAGTCGGCATTGTGCCTTTTGTATTAAATTCGGATGCAATTTCTGTGTTTAATCGTTAATAAGAAGGTGCAAGGGATACAGTAAATCTGAAGTGAAGCATCAGAATCAAAAACTGGACTCACAGGAGAGGTTCAAATCATAGAAATTTAGAGTGCCAGACCTCTTGTACTTAGGTCGGCATTGTGCCTTTTGTATTAAATTCGGATGCAATTTCTGTGTTTCATCGTTAATAAGAAGGTGCAAGGGATACAGTAAATCTGAAGTGAAGCATCAGAATCTAAAACTGGACTCACAGGATAGGTTCAAATCATAGAAAGTTAGAGTTTCAGTTCGCTTGTACTTCAGTGGGCATTGTGACTTTTGTATTACATTCGGATGCAATTTCTGTGTTTCATCGTCATTAAAAAGGTACAAGGGATACAGCAAACCTGAAGCGAAGTATCGGAATCTAAAACTGGGCTCACAGGAGTGGTTCAAATCATAGTAAGTGAGAGTGTCAGTCCTCTTGTACTTAAGTCGGCATTGTGCCTTTTGTATTAAATTCGGATGCAATTTCTGTGTTTCATCGTCAATAAGAAGGACCAAGGGATACAGTAAACCTGAAGTGAAGCATCGGAATCTAAAACTGGACTAACGGGAGAGGTTCAAATCATAGAAAGTTAGAGTGTCAGTCCCCTAGTACTAAGGTCGGCATTGTGACTTTTGTATTACATTCGTATGCAATTTCTGTGTTTCAACGTCAATAAGAAGGTCCAAGGGACACAGTAAACCTGAAGTGAAGAATCGCAATCTAAAACTGGACTCACAGGAGAGGTTCAAATCATTGAAAATTAGAGTGTCAGTCCTCTTGTACTTAAGTCGGCATTGTACCTTTTGTATTAAATTCGGATGCAATTTCTGTGATTCATCGTCAATAAGAAGGTCCAAGGGATACAGTAAACCTGAAGTGAAGCATCGGAATATAAAACTGGACTCGCAGGAGAGGTTCAAATCATAGAAAGTGAGAGTGTCAGTCCTCTTGTACTTAAGTCTGCATTGTGACTTTTGTATCATATTCGGATGCAATTTTTGAGCTCCATCGTCAACAAGATGGTCCAAGGTATACAGTAAACCTGAAGTGAAGCATCGGAATCTGAAACTGGACTCACAGAAGGGATGAAGTCATAGAAATTTAGAGTGTCAGTTCTCTTGTACTTAAGTCGGCATTGTGAATTTTGTATTAAATTCGGATGCAATTTCTGTATTTCCTGGTCAATGAGAAGGTCCAAGGGATACAGTAAACCTGATGTGAAGCATTGGAATCTAAAACTGGACTCACAGGAGAGGTTCAAATCATAGCATGTGAGAGTGTCAGTCCTCTTGTACTTACGTCGGCATTGTGACTTTTGTATTAATTTCGGATGCAATTTTTGTGTTTCATCGTCAATATGAAGGTCCAAGGGATACAGTAAACCTGAAGTGAAGCATCGGAATCTAAAACTGGACTCACAGGAGAGATTCAAATCATAGAATGTGAGAGTGCCAGTCCTTTTGTACTTATGTTGGGATTGTGCCTTTTGTATTAAATTCGGATGCAATTTCTGTGTTTCATCGTCAATTAGAAGGTCCAAGGGATACAGTAAACCTGAACTGAAGCATCGGAATCTATAACAGGACTCACAGGAGAGGTTCAAATCATAGAATGTGAGAGTGTCAGTCCTCTTGTACTTATGTCATCATTGTGTCTTTTGTATTAAATTCGGATGCAATTTCTGTGTTTCATCGTCAATAAGAGGGTGCAAAGTATACAGTAAACCTGAAATGAAGCATCGGAATCTATAACTGGACTCACAGGTCAGGTTCAAAGCTTAGAAAGTTAGAGTGTCAGTCCTCTTTTACTTAAGTCGGCATTGTGACTTTTGTATTAATTTCGGATGCAATATTTGTGTTTCATCGTCAATATGAAGGTCCAAGGGATACAGTAAACCTGAAGTGAAGCATCGGAATCAAAAACTGGACTTACAGGAGATGTTCAAATCATAGAAATTTAGAGTGTCAGTCCTCTTGTACTTTAGTCGGCATTGCGCCTTTTGTATTAATTTCGGTTGTAAATTTTTGTGCTTCGTCGACTATAAGATGGTCCAAGGTATACAGTAAACCAGAAGTGAAGCATCGGAATCTAAAAGTGGACTCACAGGAGAGATTAAAATCATAGAAAGTTAGAGTGTCAGTCCTCTTGTACTTAAGGCGGCATTGTGCCTTTTGTATTAAATTCGAAAGCAATTTCTGTGTTTCATCGTTAATAAGAAGGTCCAAGGGATACAGTAAACCTGACGTGAAGCATCGGAATCTAAGACTGGGCTCACAAGAGAGGTTCATATCATAGAAAGTTAGAGTGTCAGTCCTTTTGTACTTAAGTCGGCATTGTGCCGTTTGTATTAAATTCGGATGCAATATCTGTGTTTCATCGTTAATAAGAAGGTCCAAGGGATACAGTAAACCTGAAGTGAAGCATCGGAATCTAAAACTGGACTCACGGGAGACGTTCAAAACATAGAAGGTTAGAGTGTCAGGCCTTTTGTACTTAAGTCGGCATGTGCCTTTTGTATTAAATTCGGATGCAATATCTGTGTTTCAACGTCAACAAGAACGTCCAAGGGAAACAGTAAACCTGAAGTGAAGCATTGGACTCTAAAACTGGACTCACAGGAGAGGTTCAAATCATAGAAAGTTAGAGTATCAGTTCTCTTGTACTTAAGGCGGCATTGTGCCTTTTGTGTTAAATTCGGATACAATTTCTGTGTTTCATCGTTAATATGAAGGTCCAAGGGATACAGTAAACCTGAAGTGAAGCATCGGAATCTAAAACTGGACTCACAGGAGAGGTTCAAATCATAGAAAGTTAGAGTGTCCGTCCTCTTGTACTTAAGTCTGCATTGTGCCTTTTGTATTATATTCGGTTGCAATTTTTGAGCTTCATCGTCAACAAGATGGTCCAAGGTATACAGTAAACCTGAAGTGAAGCATCGGAATCTAAAACTGGACTCACAGAAGGGGTTGAAGTCATAGAAATTTAGAGTGTCAGTCCTCTTGTACTTAAGTCGGCATTGTGAATTTTGTATTAAATTCGGATGCAATTTCTGTGTTTCCTCGTCAATGAGAACGTCCAAGGGATACAGTAAATCTGAAGTGAAGCATTGGAATCTAAAACTGGTCTCACAGGAGAGGTTCAAATCATAGAAAGTTAGAGTGTCATTTCTCTTGTACTTAAGACGGCATTGTGCCTTTTGTATTACATTCGGATACAATTTCTGTGTTTCATCGTTAATAAGAAGGTCCAAGGGATACAGTATACCTGAAGAGAATATCGGAATATAAAACTGGACTCACAGAAGAGAATCAAAACACAGAGGGTTAGAGTGTCAGTCCTCTTGTACTTTAGTCGGCATTGTGCCTTTTGTTTTAAATTCGGATGCAATTATTGTGTTTCATCGTCAATAAGGAGGTCCAAGGGATACAGTAAACCTGATGTGAAGCATCGGAATCTAAAACTGGACTCACAGGAGAGGTTGAAATCGTTGAAAGTTAGAGTGTCAGTCCTCTTGTACCTAAGTCGGCATGGTGCCTTTTGTATTAAACTCGGATGCAAATTCTGTGTTTGATCGTCAATAAGAGTGTCCAAGGGATACAGTAAAAATGAAGTGAAGCATCGGAATCTATAACTGGACTCACAGGAGAGGTTCAAATCATAGCATGTGAGAGTGTCAGTCCTCTTGTACTTATGTCGGCATTGTGACTTTTGTATTAAATTCGGATACAATTTCTGTGTTTCATCGTTAATAAGAAGGTCCAAGGGATACAGTATACCTGAAGTGAAGATCGGAATCTAAAACTGGACTCACAGGTAGAGGTTCAAATCATAGATAGATAGAGTGTCAGTCCTCTTGTACGTAAGTCGGCATTGTGCCCTTTGTATTAAACTCGGATGCAAATTCTGTGTTTCATCGTCAATAAGAGGGTCCAAAGGACACAGTAAACCTGAAGTGAAGCATCGGAATCTAAAACTGGACTCACAGGTCAGGTTCAAATCTTAGAAAGATAGAGTGTCAGTCCTCTTGTACTTAAGTCGGCATTGTGACTTTTGTATTAATTTCGGATGCAATTTTTGTGTTTCATCGTCAATATGAAGGTCCAAGGGATACAGTAAACCTGAAGTGAAGCATCGGAATCTAAAACTGGACTCACAGGAGAGATTCAAATCATAGTATGTGAGAGTGCCAGTCCTTTTGTACTTATGTTGGGATTGTGCCTTTTGTATTAAATTCGGATGCAATTTCTGTGTTTCATCGTCAATTAGAAGGTCCAAGGGATACAGTAAACCTGAACTGAAGCATCGGAATCTATAACAGGACTCACAGGAGAGGTTCAAATCATAGAATGTGAGAGTGTCAGTCCTCTTGTACTTATGTCATCATTGTGCCTTTTGTATTAAATTCGGATGCAATTTCTGTGTTTCATCGTCAATAAGAGGGTGCAAAGTATACAGTAAACCTGAAATGAAGCATCGGAATCTATAACTGGACTCACAGGTCAGGTTCAAAGCTTAGAAAGTTAGAGTGTCAGTCCTCTTTTACTTAAGTCGGCATTGTGACTTTTGTATTAATTTCGGATGCAATTTTTGTGTTTCATCGTCAATATGAAGGTCCAAGGGATACAGTAAACCTGAAGTGAAGCATCGGAATCAAAAACTGGACTTACAGGAGAGGTTCAAATCATAGAAATTTAGAGTGTCAGTCCTCTTGTACTTTAGTCGGCATTGCGCCTTTTGTATTAATTTCGGTTGTAAATTTTTGTGCTTCGTCGACTATAAGATGGTCCAAGGTATACAGTAAACCAGAAGTGAAGCATCGGAATCTAAAAGTGGACTCACAGGAGAGATTAAAATCATAGAAAGTTAGAGTGTCAGTCCTCTTGTACTTAAGGCGGCATTGTGCCTTTTGTATTAAATTCGAAAGCAATTTCTGTGTTTCATCGTTAATAAGAAGGTCCAAGGGATACAGTAAACCTGACGTGAAGCATCGGAATCTAAGACTGGGCTCACAAGAGAGGTTCATATCATAGAAAGTTAGAGTGTCAGTCCTTTTGTACTTAAGTCGGCATTGTGCCGTTTGTATTAAATTCGGATGCAATATCTGTGTTTCATCGTTAATAAGAAGGTCCAAGGGATACAGTAAACCTGAAGTGAAGCATCGGAATCTAAAACTGGACTCACAGGAGACGTTCAAAACATAGAAGGTTAGAGTGTCAGGCCTTTTGTACTTAAGTCGGCATGTGCCTTTTGTATTAAATTCGGATGCAATATCTGTGTTTCAACGTCAACAAGAACGTCCAAGGGAAACAGTAAACCTGAAGTGAAGCATTGGACTCTAAAACTGGACTCACAGGAGAGGTTCAAATCATAGAAAGTTAGAGTATCAGTTCTCTTGTACTTAAGTCGGCATTGTGCCTTTTGTGTTAAATTCGGATAAAATTTCTGTGTTTCATCGTTAATATGAAGGTCCAAGGGATACAGTAAACCTGAAGTGAAGCATCGGAATCTAAAACTGGACTCACAGGAGAGGTTCAAATCATAGAAAGTTAGAGTGTCCGTCCTCTTGTACTTAAGTCTGCATTGTGCCTTTTGTATTATATTCGGTTGCAATTTTTGAGCTTCATCGTCAACAAGATGGTCCAAGGTATACAGTAAACCTGAAGTGAAGCATCGGAATCTAAAACTGGACTCACAGAAGGGGTTGAAGTCATAGAAATTTAGAGTGTCAGTCCTCTTGTACTTAAGTCGGCATTGTGAATTTTGTATTAAATTCGGATGCAATTTCTGTGTTTCCTCGTCAATGAGAACGTCCAAGGGATACAGTAAATCTGAAGTGAAGCATTGGAATCTAAAACTGGTCTCACAGGAGAGGTTCAAATCATAGAAAGTTAGAGTGTCATTTCTCTTGTACTTAAGTCGGCATTGTGCCTTTTGTATTACATTCGGATACAATTTCTGTGTTTCATCGTTAATAAGAAGGTCCAAGGGATACAGTATACCTGAAGAGAATATCGGAATATAAAACTGGACTCACAGAAGAGAATCAAATCACAGAGAGTTAGAGTGTCAGTCCTCTTGTACTTTAGTCGGCATTGTGCCTTTTGTTTTAAATTCGGATGCAATTATTGTGTTTCATCGTCAATAAGGAGGTCCAAGGGATACAGTAAACCTGATGTGAAGCATCGGAATCTAAAACTGGACTCACAGGAGAGGTTGAAATCGTTGAAAGTTAGAGTGCCAGTCCTCTTGTACCTAAGTCGGCATGGTGCCTTTTGTATTAAACTCGGATGCAAATTCTGTGTTTGATCGTCAATAAGAGTGTCCAAGGGATACAGTAAAAATGAAGTGAAGCATCGGAATCTATAACTGGACTCACAGGAGAGGTTCAAATCATAGCATGTGAGAGTGTCAGTCCTCTTGTACTTATGTCGGCATTGTGACTTTTGTATTAAATTCGGATACAATTTCTGTGTTTCATCGTTAATAAGAAGGTCCAAGGGATACAGTATACCTGAAGTGAAGATCGGAATCTAAAACTGGACTCACAGGAAGAGGTTCAAATCATAGAAAGTTAGAGTGTCAGTCCTCTTGTACTTTAGTCGGCATTGTGCCTTTTGTATTAATTTCGGTTGCAAATTTTTGTGCTTCGTCGACTATAAGATGGTCCAAGGTATACAGTACCCCAGAAGTGAAGCATCGGAATCTAAAAGTGGACTCACAGGAGAGATTAAAATCATACAATGTTAGAGTGTCAGCCCTCTTGTCCTTAAGTCGGCATTGTGCCTTTTGTATTATATTCGGAAGCAATTTCTGTGTTTCATCGTCAATAAGAAGGTCCAAGGGATACAGTAAACCTGACGTGAAGCATCGGAATCTAAGACTGGGCTCACAAGAGAGGTTCAAATCAAAGAAAGTTAGAGTGTCAGTGCTGTTGTACTTAAGTCGGCATTGTGCCGTTTGTATTAAATTCGGATGCAATATCTGTGTTTCATCGTTAATAAGAAGGTCCAAGGGATACAGTAAACCTGAAGTGAAGCATCGGAATCTAAAACTGGACTCACAGGAGACGTTCAAAACATAGAAAGTTAGAGTGTCAGTCCTTTTGTACTTAAGTCGGCATGTGCCTTTTGTATTAAATTCGGATGCAAAATCTGTGTTTCAACGTCAACAAGAATGTCCAAGGGAAACAGTAAACCTGAAGTGAAGCATAGGAATCTAAAACTGGACTCACAGGAGAGGTTGAAGTCATAGAAAGTTAGAGTACCAGTCCTCTTGTACTTAAGTCGGCATTGGGCCTTTTGTATTAACTTTGGATGCAATTTCTGTGTTTCAACGTCAATAAGGAGGTCCAAGGGATACAGTAAACCTCAAGTGAAGCATCGGAATTAAAAACTGGACACACAGGAGAGGTTCATATCATTGAAAATTAGAGTGTCAGTCCTCTTGTACTTAAGTCGGCATTGTGCCTTTTGTATTAAATTCGGATGCAATTTCTGTGTTTCATCGTCAATAAGAGGGTCCAAGGGATACAGTAAACCTGAAGTGAAGCATTGGAATATAAAACTGGACTCACAAGAGAGGTTCAAATCATAGTAAGTTAGAGTGTCAGTCCTCTTGTGCTTAAGTCGGCATTGTGAATTTTGTATTCAATTCGGATGCAATTTCTGTGTTTCATCGTCAATGAGAAGGTCCAAGGGGTACAGTAAACCTGAAGTGAAGCATTGCAATCTAAAACTGGACTCACAGGAGAGGTTCAAATCATAGAAAGTTAGAGTATCAGTTCTCTTGTACTTAAGTCGGCATTGTGCGTTTGTGTTAAATTCGGATACAATTTCAGTGTTTCATCGTCAATATGAAGGTCCAAGGGATACAGTAAACCTGAAGTGAAGCATCGGAATCAAAAACTGGACTTACAGGAGAGGTTCAAATCATAGAAATTTAGAGTGTCAGTCCTCTTGTACTTTAGTCGGCATTGCGCCTTTTGTATTAATTTCGGTTGTAAATTTTTGTGCTTCGTCGACTATAAGATGGTCCAAGGTATACAGTAAACCAGAAGTGAAGCATCGGAATCTAAAAGTGGACTCACAGGAGAGATTAAAATCATAGAAAGTTAGAGTGTCAGTCCTCTTGTACTTAAGGCGGCATTGTGCCTTTTGTATTAAATTCGAAAGCAATTTCTGTGTTTCATCGTTAATAAGAAGGTCCAAGGGATACAGTAAACCTGACGTGAAGCATCGGAATCTAAGACTGGGCTCACAAGAGAGGTTCATATCATAGAAAGTTAGAGTGTCAGTCCTTTTGTACTTAAGTCGGCATTGTGCCGTTTGTATTAAATTCGGATGCAATATCTGTGTTTCATCGTTAATAAGAAGGTCCAAGGGATACAGTAAACCTGAAGTGAAGCATCGGAATCTAAAACTGGACTCACAGGAGACGTTCAAAACATAGAAGGTTAGAGTGTCAGGCCTTTTGTACTTAAGTCGGCATGTGCCTTTTGTATTAAATTCGGATGCAATATCTGTGTTTCAACGTCAACAAGAACGTCCAAGGGAAACAGTAAACCTGAAGTGAAGCATTGGACTCTAAAACTGGACTCACAGGAGAAGTTCAAATCATAGAAAGTTAGAGTATCAGTTCTCTTGTACTTAAGTCGGCATTGTGCCTTTTGTGTTAAATTCGGATAAAATTTCTGTGTTTCATCGTTAATATGAAGGTCCAAGGGATACAGTAAACCTGAAGTGAAGCATCGGAATCTAAAACTGGACTCACAGGAGAGGTTCAAATCATAGAAAGTTAGAGTGTCCGTCCTCTTGTACTTAAGTCTGCATTGTGCCTTTTGTATTATATTCGGTTGCAATTTTTGAGCTTCATCGTCAACAAGATGGTCCAAGGTATACAGTAAACCTGAAGTGAAGCATCGGAATCTAAAACTGGACTCACAGAAGGGGTTGAAGTCATAGAAATTTAGAGTGTCAGTCCTCTTGTACTTAAGTCGGCATTGTGAATTTTGTATTAAATTCGGATGCAATTTCTGTGTTTCCTCGTCAATGAGAACGTCCAAGGGATACAGTAAATCTGAAGTGAAGCATTGGAATCTAAAACTGGTCTCACAGGAGAGGTTCAAATCATAGAAAGTTAGAGTGTCATTTCTCTTGTACTTAAGTCGGCATTGTGCCTTTTGTATTACATTCGGATACAATTTCTGTGTTTCATCGTTAATAAGAAGGTCCAAGGGATACAGTATACCTGAAGAGAATATCGGAATATAAAACTGGACTCACAGAAGAGAATCAAATCACAGAGAGTTAGAGTGTCAGTCCTCTTGTACTTTAGTCGGCATTGTGCCTTTTGTTTTAAATTCGGATGCAATTATTGTGTTTCATCGTCAATAAGGAGGTCCAAGGGATACAGTAAACCTGATGTGAAGCATCGGAATCTAAAACTGGACTCACAGGAGAGGTTGAAATCGTTGAAAGTTAGAGTGCCAGTCCTCTTGTACCTAAGTCGGCATGGTGCCTTTTGTATTAAACTCGGATGCAAATTCTGTGTTTGATCGTCAATAAGAGTGTCCAAGGGATACAGTAAAAATGAAGTGAAGCATCGGAATCTATAACTGGACTCACAGGAGAGGTTCAAATCATAGCATGTGAGAGTGTCAGTCCTCTTGTACTTATGTCGGCATTGTGACTTTTGTATTAAATTCGGATACAATTTCTGTGTTTCATCGTTAATAAGAAGGTCCAAGGGATACAGTATACCTGAAGTGAAGATCGGAATCTAAAACTGGACTCACAGGAAGAGGTTCAAATCATAGAAAGTTAGAGTGTCAGTCCTCTTGTACTTTAGTCGGCATTGTGCCTTTTGTATTAATTTCGGTTGCAAATTTTTGTGCTTCGTCGACTATAAGATGGTCCAAGGTATACAGTACCCCAGAAGTGAAGCATCGGAATCTAAAAGTGGACTCACAGGAGAGATTAAAATCATACAATGTTAGAGTGTCAGCCCTCTTGTCCTTAAGTCGGCATTGTGCCTTTTGTATTATATTCGGAAGCAATTTCTGTGTTTCATCGTCAATAAGAAGGTCCAAGGGATACAGTAAACCTGACGTGAAGCATCGGAATCTAAGACTGGGCTCACAAGAGAGGTTCAAATCAAAGAAAGTTAGAGTGTCAGTGCTGTTGTACTTAAGTCGGCATTGTGCCGTTTGTATTAAATTCGGATGCAATATCTGTGTTTCATCGTTAATAAGAAGGTCCAAGGGATACAGTAAACCTGAAGTGAAGCATCGGAATCTAAAACTGGACTCACAGGAGACGTTCAAAACATAGAAAGTTAGAGTGTCAGTCCTTTTGTACTTAAGTCGGCATGTGCCTTTTGTATTAAATTCGGATGCAAAATCTGTGTTTCAACGCCAACAAGAATGTCCAAGGGAAACAGTAAACCTGAAGTGAAGCATAGGAATCTAAAACTGGACTCACAGGAGAGGTTGAAGTCATAGAAAGTTAGAGTACCAGTCCTCTTGTACTTAAGTCGGCATTGGGCCTTTTGTATTAACTTTGGATGCAATTTCTGTGTTTCAACGTCAATAAGGAGGTCCAAGGGATACAGTAAACCTCAAGTGAAGCATCGGAATTAAAAACTGGACACACAGGAGAGGTTCATATCATTGAAAATTAGAGTGTCAGTCCTCTTGTACTTAAGTCGGCATTGTGCCTTTTGTATTAAATTCGGATGCAATTTCTGTGTTTCATCGTCAATAAGAGGGTCCAAGGGATACAGTAAACCTGAAGTGAAGCATTGGAATATAAAACTGGACTCACAAGAGAGGTTCAAATCATAGTAAGTTAGAGTGTCAGTCCTCTTGTGCTTAAGTCGGCATTGTGAATTTTGTATTCAATTCGGATGCAATTTCTGTGTTTCATCGTCAATGAGAAGGTCCAAGGGGTACAGTAAACCTGAAGTGAAGCATTGCAATCTAAAACTGGACTCACAGGAGAGGTTCAAATCATAGAAAGTTAGAGTATCAGTTCTCTTGTACTTAAGTCGGCATTGTGCGTTTGTGTTAAATTCGGATACAATTTCAGTGTTTCATCGTTAATATGAAGGTCCAAGTGATACAGTAAACCTGAAGTGAAGCATCGGAATCTAAAACTGGACTCACAGGAGAGGTTCAAATCATAGAAAGTTAGAGTGTCAGTCCTCTTGTACTTAAGTCTGCATTGGGACTTTTGTAATATATTCGGATGCAATTTTTGAGCTTCATCGACAACAAGATGGTCCAAGGTATACAGTAAACCTGAAGTGAAGCATCGGAATCTAAAACTGGACTCACAGAAGGGGTTGAAGTCATAGAAATTTAGAGTGTCAGTTCTCTTGTACTTAAGTCGGCATTGTGAATTTTGTATTAAATTCGGATGCAATTTCTGTATTTCCTCGTCAATGAGAAGGTCCAAGGGATACAGTAAACCTGATGTGAAGCATTGGAATCTAAAACTGGACTCACAGGAGAGGTTCAAATCATAGAAAGTTAGAGTGTCATTTCTCTTGTACTTAAGTCGGCATTGTGCCTTTTGTATTAAATTCCGATACAATTTCTGTATTTCATCGTTAATAAGAAGGTCCAAGGGATACAGTATACCTGAAGAGAAGATCGGTATCTAAAACTGGACTCACAGAAGAGGATCAAATCATAGAGTGTTAGAGTGTCAGTCCTCTTGTACTTTAGTCGGCATTGTGCCTTTTGTTTTAAATTCGGATGCAATTATTGTGTTTCATCGTCAATAAGGAGGTCCAAGGGATACAGTAAACCTGATGTGAGGCATCGGAATCTAAAACTGGACTCACAGGAGAGGTTGAAATCATTGAAAGTTAGAGTGTCAGTCCTCTTGTACGTAAGTCGGCATTGTGCCTTTTGTATTAAACTCGGATGCAAATTCTGTGTTTCATCGTCAGTAAAAAGGTCCAAGGGATACAGTAAACCTGAAGTGAAACATCGGAATCTATAACTGGACTCACAGGAGAGTTTCAAATCATAGAATATGAGAGTTTCAGTCCTCTTGTACTTATGTCGGCATTGTGCCTTTTGTATTAAATCGGATGCAATTTCAGTGTTTCATCGTCAATAGGAGGGTCCAAAGTATACAGTAAACCTGAAATGAAGCATCGGAATCTAAAACTGGACTCACAGGTCAGGTTCAAATCTTAGAAAGTTAGAGTGTCAGTCCTCTTGTACTTATGTTGGCATTGTGCCTTTTGTATTAAATTCGGATGCAATTTCTGTGTTTCATCGTCAATAAGAAGGTCCAAGGGATACAGTAAACCTGAAGTGAAGCATCGGAATCTATAACTGGACTCACAGGAGAGGTTCAAATCATAGAATGTGAGAGTGTCAGTCCTCTTGTACTTATGTCGGCATTGTGCCTTTTGTATTAAATTCGGATGCAATTTCTGTGTTTCATCGTCAATAAGAGGGTCCAAAATATACAGTAAACCCGAAATGAAGCATCGGAATCTAAAACTGGACTCACAGGTCAGGTTCAAATCTCAGAAAGTTACAGTGTCAGTCCTCTTGTACTTAAGTCGGCATTGTGTCTTTTGTATTAATTTCGGATGCAATTTTTGTGTTTCATCGTCAATATGAAGGTCCAAGGGATACAGTAAACCTGAAGTGAAGCATCGGAATCTAAAACTGGCCTCACAGGAGAGGTTCAAATCATAGAAAGTTAGAGTGTCAGTCCTCTTGTACTTTAGTCGGCATTGTGCGTTTTGTATTAATTTCGGTTGTACATTTTTGTGCTTCGTCGACTATAAGATGGTCCAAGGTATACAGTAAACCAGAAGAGAAGCATCGGAATCTAAAAGTGGACTCACAGGAGAGATTAAAATCATACAAGGTTAGAGTGTCAGTCGTTTTGTACTTAAGTCGGCATTGTGCCGTTTGTATTAAATTCGGATGCAATATCTGTGATTCATCGTTAATAAGAAGGTCCAAGGGATACAGTAAACCTGAAGTGAAGCATCGGAATCTAAAACTGGACTCACAGGAGACGTTCAAAACATAGAAAGTTAGAGTGTCAGTCCTTTTGTACTTAAGTCGGCATGTGCCTTTTGTATTAAATTAGGATGCAAAATCTGTGTTTCAACGTCAACAAGAACGTCCAAGGGAAACAGTAAACCTGAAGTGAAGCATCGGAATCTAAAACTGGACCCACAGGAGAGGTTCAAATCATAGAAAGTTAGAGTGTCAGTCCTCTTGTACTTAAGTCGGCATTGGGCCATTTGTATTAACTTTGGATGCAATTTCTGTGTTTCAACGTCAATAAGAAGGTCCAAGGGATACTGTAAACCTGAAGTGAAGCATCGGAATCTAAAACTGGACTCACAGGAGAGGTTCAAATCATTGAAAATTAGAGTGTCAGTCCTCTTGTACTTAAGTCGGCATTGTGCCTTTTGTATTAAATTTGGATGCAATTTCTGTGTTTCATCGTCAATAAGAAGGTCCAAGGGATACAGTAAACCTGAAGTGAAGGATCGGAATATAAAACTGGACTCACAAGAGAGGTTCAAATCATAGTGAGTGAGAGTGTCAGTCCTCTTGAGCTTAAGTCGGCATTGTGAATTTTGTATTCAATTCGGATGCATTTTTCTGTTTTTCATCGTCAATGAGAAGGTCCAAGGGGTACAGTAAACCTGAAGAGAAGCATTGGACTCTAAAACTGAACTCACAGGAAAGGTTCAAATCATAGAAAGTTAGAGTATCAGTTCTCTTGTACTTAAGTCGGCATTGTGCCTTTTGCGTTAAATTCGGATACAATTTCTGTGTTTTATCGTTAATATGAAGGTCCAAGGGATACAGTAAACCATAAGTGAAGCATCGGAATCTAAAACTGGACTCACAGGAGAGGTTCAAATCATAGAAAGTTAGAGTGTCCGTCCTCTTGTACTTAAGTCTGCATTGTGCCTTTTGTATTATATTCGGTTACAATTTTTGAGCTTAATCGTCAACAAAATGGTCCAAGGTATACAGTAAACCTGAAGTGAAGCATCGGAATCTAAAACTGGACTCACAGAAGGGGTTGAAGTCATAGAAATTTAGAGTGTCAGTCCTCTTGTACTTAAGTCGGCATTGTGAATTTTGTATTAAATTCGGATGCAATTTCTGTGTTTCCTCGTCAATGAGAAGGTCCAAGGGATACAGTAAATCTGAAGTGAAGCATTGGAATCTAAAACTGGACTCACAGGAGAGGTTCAAATCATAGACAGTTAGAGTGTCATTTCTCTTGTACTTAAGTAGGCATTGTGCCTTTTGTATTAAATTCGGATACAATTTCTGTGTTTCATCGTTAATAAGAAGGTCCAAGGGATACAGTATACCTGAAGAGAAGATCGGAATCTAAAACTGGACTCACAGAAGAGGATCAAATCATAGAGAGTTAGAGTGTCAGTCCTCTTGTACTTTAGTCGGCATTGTGCCTTTTGTTTTAAATTCGGATGCAATTATTGTGTTTCATCTTCAATAAGGAGGTCCAACGGATACAGTAAACCTGATGTGAAGCATCGGAATCTAAAACTGGACTCACAGGAGAGGTTCAAATCATAGAAAGTTAGAGTGTCAGTCCTCTTGTACTTAAGTCGCCATTGGGCCTTTTGTATTAACTTTGGATGAAATTTCTGTGTTTCAACGTCAATAAGAAGGTCCAAGGGATACAGTAAACCTGAAGTGAAGCATCGAAATTTAAAACTGGACTCACAGGAGAGGTTCAAATCATTGAAAATTAGAGTGTCAGTCCTCTTGTACTTAAGTCGGCATTGTGCCTTTTGTATTAAATTCGGATGCAATTTCTGTGTTTCATCGTCAATAAGAAGGTCCAAGGGATACAGTAAACCTGAAGTGAAGCATCGGAATATAAAACTGGACTCACAAGAGAGGTTCAAATCATAGTAAGTGAGAGTGTCAGTCCTCTTGTGCTTAAGTCGGCATTGTGAATTTTGTATTCAATTCGGATGCAATTTCTGTGTTTCATCGTCAATGAGAAGGTCCAAGGGGTACAGTAAACCTGAAGTGAAGCATTGGAATCTAAAACTGGACTCACAGGAGAGGTTCAAATCATAGAAAGTTAGAGTATCAGTTCTCTTGTACTTAAGTCGGCATTGTGCCTTTTGTGTTAAATTCGGATACAATTTCTGTGTTTCATCGTTAATATGAAGGTCCAAGTGATACAGTAAACCTGAAGTGAAGCATCGGAATCCAAAACTGGACTCACAGGAGAGGTTGAAATCGTTGAAAGTTATAGTGTCAGTCCTCTTGTACCTACGTCGGCATGGTGCCTTTAGTATTAAACTCGGATGCAAATTCTGTGTTTCTTCGTCAATAAGAAGGACCAAGGGATACGGTAAACCTGAAGTGAAGCACGGAATCTATAACTGGACTCACAGGAGAGGTTCAAATCATAGCATGTGAGAGTGTCAGTCCTCTTGTGCTTATGTCGGCATTGTGCCTTTTGTATTAAATTCGGATACAATTTCTGTGTTTCATCGTTAATAAGAAGGTCCAAGGGATACAGTATACCTGAAGAGAAGATCGGAATCTAAAACTGGACACACAGAAGAGGTTCAAATCATAGAAAGTTAGAGTGTCAGTCCTCTTGTACTTTAGTCGGCATTGTGCCTTTTGTATTAATTTCGGTTGCAAATTTCTGTGCTTCGTCGACTATAAGATGGTCCAAGGTACACAGTAAACCAGAAGTGAAGCATCGGAATCAAAAAGTGGACTTACAGGACAGATTAAAATCATACAATGTTAGAGTGTCAGTCCTCTTGTTCTTAAGTCGGCATTGTGCCTTTTGTATTATATTCGTAAGCAATTTCTGTGTTTCATCGTCAATAAGAAGGTCCAAGGGATACAATAAACCTGACGTGAAGCGTCGGAATCTAAGACTGGGCTCACAAGAGAGGTTCAAATCATAGAAAGTTAGAGTGTCAGTCCTTTTGAACTTAAGTCGGCATTGTGCCGTTTGTATTAAACTCGGATGCAATATCTGTGTTCCATCGTTAATAAGAAGGTCCAAGGGATACAGTAAACCTGACGTGAAGCATCGGAATCTAAGACTGGGCTCACAAGAGAGGTTCAAATCATAGAAAGTTAGAGTGTCAGTCCTCTTGTACTTGAGTCGGCATTGGGCCTTTTGTATTAACTTTGGATGCAATTTCTGTGTTTCATCGTCAATAAGAAGGTCCAAGGGATACAGTAAAACTGAAGTGAAGCATCGGAATCTAAAACTGGACTCACAGGAGAGGTTCAAATCATAGAAAATTAGAGTGTTTGTCATCTTGTACTTAAGTCGGCATTGTGCCATTTGTATTAAATTTGGATGCAATTTCTGTGTTTCATCGTCAATAAGAAGGTCCAAGGGATACCGTATACCTGAAGAGAAGATCGGAATCTAAAACTTGACTCACAGAAGAGGATCAAATCATAGAGAGTTAGTGTGTCAGTCCGCTTGTACTTTAGTCGGCATTGTGCCTTTTGTTTTAAATTCGGATGCAATTATTGTCTTTCATCGTCAATAAGGAGGTCCAAGGGATACAGTAAACCTGATGTGAAGCATCGGAATCCAAAACTGGACTCACAGGAGAGGTTGAAATCGTTGAAAGTTAGAGTGTCAGTCCTCTTGTACCTACGTCGGCATGGTGCCTTTTGTATTAAACTCGGATGCAAATTCTGTGTTTCTTCGTCAATAAGAAGGACCAAGGGATACAGTAAACCTGAAGTGAAGCATCGGAATCTACACTCCTGGAAATTGAAATAAGAACACCGTGAATTCATTGTCCCAGGAAGGGGAAACTTTATTGACACATTCCTGGGGTCAGATACATCACATGATCACACTGACAGAACCACAGGCACATAGACACAGGCAACAGAGCATGCACAATGTCGGCACTAGTACAGTGTATATCCACCTTTCGCAGCAATGCAGGCTGCTATTCTCCCATGGAGACGATCGTAGAGATGCTGGATGTAGTCCTGTGGAAAAGCTTGCCATGCCATTTCCACCTGGCGCCTCAGTTGGACCAGCGTTCGTGCTGGACGTGCAGACCGCGTGAGACGACGCTTCATCCAGTCCCAAACATGCTTAATGGGGGACAGATCCGGAGATCTTGCTGGCCAGGGTAGTTGACTTACACCTTCTAGAGCACGTTGGGTGGCACGGGATACATGCGGACGTGCATTGTCCTGTTGGAACAGCAAGTTCCCTTGCCGGTCTAGGAATGGTAGAACGATGGGTTCGATGACGGTTTGGATGTACCGTGCACTATTCAGTGTCCCCTCGACGATCACCAGTGGTGTACGGCCAGTGTAGGAGATCGCTCCCCACACCATGATGCCGGGTGTTGGCCCTGTGTGCCTCGGTCGTATGCAGTCCTGATTGTGGCGTTCACCTGCACGGCGCCAAACACGCATACGACCATCATTGGCACCAAGGCAGAAGCGACTCTCATCGCTGAAGACGACATGTCTCCATTCGTCCCTCCATTCACGCCTGTCGCGACACCACTGGAGGCGGGCTGCACGATGTTGGGGCGTGAGCGGAAGACGGCCTAACGGTGTGCGGGACCGTAGCCCAGCTTCATGGAGACGGTTGCGAATGGTCCTCGCCGATACCCCAGGAGCAACAGTGTCCCTAATTTGCTGGGAAGTGGCGGTGCGGTCCCCTACGGCACTGCGTAGGATCCTACGGTCTTGGCGTGCATCCGTGCGTCGCTGCGGTCCGGTCCCAGGTCGACGGGCACGTGCACCTTCCGCCGACCACTGTCGACAACATCGATGTACTGTGGAGACCTCACGCCCCACGTGTTGAGCAATTCGGCGGTACGTCCACCCGGCCTCCCGCATGCCCACTATACGCCCTCGCTCAAAGTCCGTCAACTGCACATACGGTTCACGTCCACGTTGTCGCGGCATGCTACCAGCGTTAAAGACTGCGATGGAGCTCCGTATGCCACGGCAAACTGGCTGACACTGACGGCGGCGATGCACAAATGCTGCGCAGCTAGCGCCATTCGACGGCCAACACCGCGGTTCCTGGTGTGTCCGCTGTGCCGTGCGTGTGATCATTGCTTGTACAGCCCTCTCGCAGTGTCCGGAGCAAGTATGGTGGGTCCGAGACACCGGTGTCAATGTGTTCTTTTTTCCATTTCCAGGAGTGTATAACTGGACTCACAGGAGAGGTTCAAATCATAGCATGTGAGAGTGTCAGTCCTCTTGTGCTTATGTCAGCATTGTGCCTTTTGTATTAAATTCGGATACAATTTCTGTGTTTCATCGTTAATAAGAAGGTCCAAGGGATACAGTATACCTGAAGAGAAGATCGGAATCTAAAACTGGACTCACAGAAGAGGTTCAAATCATAGAAAGTTAGAGTGTCAGTCCTCTTGTACTTTAGTCGGCATTGTGCCTTTTGTATTAATTTCGGTTGCAAATTTCTGTGCTTCGTCGACTATAAGATGGTCCAAGGTATACAGTAAACCAGAAGTGAAGCATCGGAATCTAAAAGTGGACTCACAGGAGGGATTAAAATCATACAATGTTAGAGTGTCAGTCCTCTTGTTCTTAAGTCGGCATTGTGCCTTTTGTATTATATTCGTAAGCAATTTCTGTGTTTCATCGTCAATAAGAAGGTCCAAGGGATACAATAAACCTGACGTGAAGCGTCGGAATCTAAGACTGGGCTCACAAGAGAGGTTCAAATCATAGAAAGTTAGAGTGTCAGTCCTTTTAACCTTAAGTCGGCATTGTGCCGTTTGTATTAAACTCGGATGCAATATCTGTGTTCCATCGTTAATAAGAAGGTCCAAGGGATACAGTAAACCTGACGTGAAGCATCGGAATCTAAGACTGGGCTCACAAGAGAGGTTCAAATCATAGAAAGTTAGAGTGTCAGTCCTCTTGTACTTGAGTCGGCATTGGGCCTTTTGTATTAATTTTGGATGCAATTTCTGTGTTTCATCGTCAATAAGAAGGTCCAAGGGATACAGTAAAACTGAAGTGAAGCATCGGAATCTAAAACTGGACTCACAGGAGAGGTTCAAATCATAGAAAATTAGAGTGTTTGTCATCTTGTACTTAAGTCGGCATTGTGCCATTTGTATTAAATTCGGATGCAATTTCTGTGTTTCCTCGTCAATGAGAAGGTCCAAGGGGTACAGTAAACGTGAAGTGAAGCATTGGAATCTAAAACTGGACTCACATGAGAGGTTCAAATCATAGAAAGTTAGAGTATCAATTCTCTTGTACTTAAGTCGGCATTGTGCCTTTTGTATTAAATTCGGATACAATTTCTGTATTTCAGCGTTAATATGAAGGTCCAAGGGATACAGTAAACCTGAAGTGAAGCATCGGAATCTGACACTGGACTCACAGGAGAGGTTGAAATCATAGACAGTTAGAGTGTCCGTCCTCTTGTACTTAAGTCTCCATTGTGCCTTTTGTATTATATTCGGATGCAATTTTTGAGCTTCATCGTCAACAAGATGGTCCAAGGTATACAGTAAACCTGAAGTGAAGCATCGGAATCTAAAACTGGACTCACAGAAGGGGTTGAAGTCATAGAAATTTAGAGTGTCAGTCCTCTTGTACTTAAGTCGGCATTGTGAATTTTGTATTAAATTCGGATGCAATTTCTGTGTTTCATCGTCAATAAGAAGGTCCAAGGGATACAGTAAACCTGACGTGAAGCATCGGAATATAGCACTGGACTCACAAGAGAGGTTCAAATCATAGTAAGTGAGAGTGTCAGTCCTCTTGTGCGTAAGTCGGCATTGTGAATTTTGTATTCAATTCGGATGCAATTTCTCTGTTTCATCGTCAATGAGAAGGTCCAAGGGGTACAGTAAACCTGAAGTGAAGCATTGGAGTCTAAAACTGGACTCACAGGAGAGGTTCAAATCATAGAAAGTTAGAGTATCAGTTCTCTTGTACTTAAGTCGGCATTGTGCCTTTTGTGTTAAATTCGGATACAATTTCTGTGTTTCATCGTTAATATGAAGGTCCAAGTGATACAGTAAACCTGAAGTGAAGCATCGGAATCTAAAACTGGACTCACAGGAGAGGTTCAAGTCATAGAAAGTTAGAGTGTCCGTCCTCTTGTACTTAAGTCTGCATTGTGCATTTTGTATTATATTCAGTTGCAATTTTTGAGCTTCATCGTCAACAAGATGGTCCAAGGTATACAGTAAACCTGAAGTGAAGCATCGGAATCTAAAACTGGACTCACAGAAGGGGTTGAAGTCATAGAAATTTAGAGTGTCAGCCCTCTTGTACTTAAGTCGGCATTGTGAATTTTGTATTAAATTCGGATACAATTTCTGTGTTTCATCGTTAATAAGAAGGTCCAAGGGATACAGTATACCTGAAGAGAAGATCGGAATCTAAAACTTGACTCACAGAAGAGGATCAAATCATAGAGAGTTAGAGTGTCAGTCCTCTTGTACTTTAGTCGGCATTGTGCCTTTTGTTTTATATTCGGATGCAATTATTGTGTTTCATCGTCAATAAGGAGGTCCAAGGGATACAGTAAACCTGATGTGAAGCATCGGAATCCAAAACTGGACTCACAGGAGAGGTTGAAATCGTTGAAAGTTAGAGTGTCAGTCCTCTTGTACCTACGTCGGCATGGTGCATTTTGTATTAAACTCGGATGCAAATTCTGTGTTTCTTCGTCAATAAGAAGGACCAAGGGATACAGTAAACCTGCAGTGAAGCATCGGAATCTATAACTGGACTCACAGGAGAGGTTCAAATCATAGCATGTGAGAGTGTCAGTCCTCTTGTGCTTATGTCAGCATTGTGCCTTTTGTATTAAATTCGGATACAATTTCTGTGTTTCATCGTTAATAAGAAGGTCCAAGGGATACAGTATACCTGAAGAGAAGATCGGAACCTAAAACTGGACTCACAGAAGAGGTTCAAATCATAGAAAGTTAGAGTGTCAGTCCTCTTGTACTTTAGTCGGCATTGTGCCTTTTGTATTAATTTCGGTTGCAAATTTCTGTGCTTCGTCGACTATAAGATGGTCCAAGGTATACAGTAAACCCGAAGTGAAGCATCGGAATCTAAAAGTGGACTCACAGGAGGGATTAAAATCATACAATGTTAGAGTGTCAGTCCTCTTGTGCTTAAGTCGGCATTGTGCCTTTTGTATTATATTCGTAAGCAATTTCTGTGTTTCATCGTCAATAAGAAGGTCCAAGGGATACAATAAACCTGACGTGAAGCGTCGGAATCTAAGACTGGGCTCACAAGAGAGGTTCAAATCATAGAAAGTTAGAGTGTCAGTCCTTTTAACCTTAAGTCGGCATTGTGCCGTTTGTATTAAACTCGGATGCAATATCTGTGTTCCATCGTTAATAAGAAGGTCCAAGGGATACAGTAAACCTGACGTGAAGCATCGGAATCTAAGACTGGGCCCACAAGAGAGGTTCAAATCATAGAAAGTTAGAGTGTCAGTCCTCTTGTACTTAAGTCGGCATTGTGAATTTTGTATTAAATTCGGATGCAATTTCTGTGTTTCATCGTCAATAAGAAGGTCCAAGGGATACCGTAAACCTGAAGTGAAGCATCGGAATCTAAAACTGGACTCACAGGAGAGATTCAAATCATAGACAGTTAGAGTGTCCGTCCTCTTGTACTTAAGTCTGCATTGTGCCTTTTATTTTAAATTCGGATGCAATTATTGTGTTTCATCGTCAATGAGAAGGTCCAAGGGGTACAGTGTAAATGAAGTGAAGCATTGGAATCTAAAACTGGACTCACAGGGGAGGTTCAAATCATAGAAAGTTAGAGTATCAATTCTCTTGTACTTAAGTCGGCATTGTGCCTTTTGTATTAAATTCGGATACAATTTCTGTATTTCAGCGTTAATATGAAGGTCCAAGGGATACAGTAAACCTGAAGTGAAGCATCGGAATCTAAAACTGGACTCACAGGAGAGATTCAAATCATAGACAGTTAGAGTGTCCGTCCTCTTGTACTTAAGTCTGCATTGTGCCTTTTATTTTAAATTCGGATGCAATTATTGTGTTTCATCGTCAATAAAAGGGTCCAAAGGATACAGTAATCCTGAAGTGATGCATCGGAATCTAAAACTGGACTCACAGGAGAGGTTCAAATCATAGAAAGTTAGAGTGTCAGTCCTCTTGTATTTTAGTCGGCATTCTGCCTTTTGTATTAATTTTGGTTGCAAATTTCTGTGCTTCGTCGACTATAAGATGGTCCAAGGTATACAGTAAACCAGAAGTGAAGCATCGGAATCTATTAGTGGACTCACAGGACAGACTAAAATCATACAATGTTAGAGTGTCAGTCCTCTTGTTCTTAAGTCGGCATTGTGCCTTTTGTATTATATTCGGAAGCAATTTCTGTGTTTCATCGTTAATATGAAGGTCCAAGGGATACAGTAAACCTGAAGTGAAGCATCGGAATCTAAAACTGGACTCACAGGAGAGATTCAAATCATAGAAAGTTAGAGTGTCAGTCCCCTTGTATTTTAGTCGGCATTGTGCCTTTTGTATTAATTTCGGTTGCAAATTTCTGTGCTTTGTCGACTATAAGATGGTCCAAGGTATACAGTAAACCAGAAGTGAAGCATCGGAATCTAAAACTGGACTCACAGAAGGGGTTCAAGTCATAGAAATGTAGAGTGTCAGTCCTCTTGTACTTAAGTCGGCATTGTGAATTTTGTATAAAATTCGGATGCAATTTCTGTGTTTCCTCGTCAATGAGAAGGTCCAAGGGATACAGTAAACCTGAAGTGAAGCATTGGAATTTAAAACTGGACTCAAAGGAGAGGTTCAAATCATAGAAAGTTAGAGTGTCATTTCTCTTTTACTTAAGTCGGCCTTGTGCCTTTTGTATTAAATTTGGATACAATTTCTGTGTTTCATCGTTAATAAGAAGGTCCAAGGGATACTGTATACCTGAAGAGAAGATCGGAATCTAAAACTGTACTCACAGAAGAGGATCAAATCATAGAGAGTTAGAGTCTCAGTCCTCTTGTACTTTAGTCGGCATTGTGCCTTTTGTTTTAAATTCGGATGCAATTATAGTGTTTCATCGTCAATAAAACGGTCCAAAGGATACAGTAAACCTGAAGTGAAGCATCGGAATCTAGAACTGGACTCACAGGAGAGGTTCAAATCATAGAAAGTTAGAGTGTCAGTCCCCTTGTATTTTAGTCGGCATTGTGCCTTTTGTATTAATTTCGGTTGCAAATTTCTGTGCTTTGTCGACTATAAGATGGTCCAAGGTATACAGTAAACCAGAAGTGAAGCATCGGAATCGAAAAGTGGACTCACAGGAGAGATTAAAATCATACAATGTTAGAGTGTCAGTCCTCTTGTTCTTAAGTCGGCATTGTGCCTTTTGTATTATATTCTGAAGCAATTTCTGTGTTTCATCGTCAATAAGAAGGTCCAAGGGATACAGTAAACCTGACGTGAAGCATCGAAGTCTAAGACTGGGCTCACAAGAGAGGTTCAAATCATAGAAAGTAAGAGTGTCAGTCCTTTTGTACATAAGTCGGCATTGTGCCGTTTGTATTAAACTTGGATGCAATATCTGTGTTCCATCATTTATAAGAAGGTCCAAGGGATACAGTAACCCTGAAGTGAAGCATTGGAATCTAAAACTGGACTCACAGGAGACGTTCAAATCATAGAAAGTTAGAGTGTCAGTCCTTTTATACTTAAGTCGGCATGTGCCTTTTGTATTAAATTCGGATGCAAAATCTGTGTTTCAACGTCAACAAGAAGGTCCAAGGGAAACAGTGAACCTGAAGTGAAGCATCGGATTCTAAAACTGGATTCACAGGAGAGGTTCAATACATAGAAAGTTAGAGTGTCAGTCCTCTTGTACTTAAGTCGGCATTGGGCCTTTTGTATTAACTTTGGATGCAATTTCTGTGTTTCATCGTCAATAAGAAGGTCCAAGGGATACAGTAAAACTGAAGTGAAGCATCGGAATCTAAAACTGGACTCACAGGAGAGGTTCAAATCATAGAAAGTTAGAGTGTCAGTCCTCTTGTACTTAAGTCTGCATTGTGCCTTTTGTATTATATTCGGATGCAATTTTTGAGCTTCATCGTCAACAAGATGGTCCAAGGTATACAGTAAACCTGATGTGAAGCAACGGAGTCTAAAACTGGACTCACAGAAGGGGTTGAAGTCATAGAAATTTAGAGTGTCAGTCCTCTTGTACTTAAGTCGGCATTGTGCCTTTTGTATTAAATTCAGATGCAATTTCTGTGTTTCGTCGTCAATAAGAAGGGCAAAGGGATACAGTAAACCTGAAGAGAAGATCGGAATCTAAAACTGGACTCACAGCAGAGGATCAAATCATAGAGAGTTAGAGTGTCAGTCCTCTTGTACTTATGTCGGCATTGTGCCTTTTGTATTAAATTTGGATGCAATTTCTGTGTTTCATCGTCAATAAGAAGGTCCAAGGGATACAGTAAACCTGAAGTGAAGCATCGGAATCTAAAACTGGAATCACAAGAGATGTTCAAATCATAGAAAGTTAGAGTGTCAGTCCTCTTGTACTTAAGTCGGCAATGTGACTTTTGTATTAATTTCGGATGCAATTTTTGTGTTTCATCGTCAATATGAAGGTCCAAGGGATACAGTAAACCTGAAGTGAAGCATCGGAATCTAAAACTGGACTCACAGGAGAGGTTCAAATCATAGAAAGTTAGAGTGTCAGTCCTCTTGTATTTTAGTCGGCATTGTGCCTTTTGTATTAATTTCGGTTGCAAATTTCTGTGCTTCGACGACTATAAGATGGTCCAAGGTATACAGTAAACCAGAAGTGAAGCATCGGAATCTAAAAGTGGACTCACAGGAGAGATTAAAATCATACAAAGTTAGAGTGTCAGTCCTCTTGTACTTAAGTCGGCATTGTGAATTTTGTATTAAATTCGGATGCAATTTCAGTGTTTCATCGTCAATGAGAAGGTCCAAGGGATACAGTAAACCTGAAGTGAAGCATTGGAATCTAAAACTGGACTCACAGGAGAGGTTCAAATCATAGAAAGTTAGAGTGTCAGTCCTTTTGCACTTAAGTCGGCATTTTGCCTTTTGTATTAAATTCGGATGCAATTTCTGTGTTTCATCGTCAATGGGAAGGTCCAAGGGATACAGTAAACCTGAAGTGAAGCATCGGAATCTAAAACTGGACTCACAGGAGAGGTTCTAATCATAGAAAGTTAGAGTGTCAGTCCTCTTGTACTTATGTCGGCATTGTGTCTTTTGTATTAACTTCGGATGCAATTTCTGCGTTTCATCGCCAATAAGAAGGTCCAAGGGATACAGTAAACCTGAAGTGAAGCATCGGAATCTAAAACTGGACTCACAGGAGAGGTTCAAATCATAGAAAGTTAGAGTGTCAGTCCTCTTGTACTTAAGTCGGCATTGTGCATTTTGTATTAAATTCGGATGCAATTTCTGTGTTTCATCGTCAATAAGAGGGTCCAAGGGATACAGTAAACCTGAAGTGAAGCATCGGAATCTAAAACTGGACTCACAGAAGACGTTCAATTGAAGAAAGTTAGAGTGTCAGTCCTCTTGTACTTCAGTCGGCATGGTGCCTTTTGTATTACATTCGGATGCAATTTCTGTGTTTCATCGTTAATAAGAAGGTCCAAGTGATACAGTATACCTGAAGAGAAGATCGGAATCTAAAACTGGACACACAGAAGAGGTTCAAATCATAGAAAGTTAGAGTGTCAGTCCTCTTGTACTTTAGTCGGCATTGTGCCTTTTGTATTAATTTCGGTTGCAAATTTCTGTGCTTCGTCGACTATAAGATGGTCCAAGGTACACAGTAAACCAGAAGTGAAGCATCGGAATCAAAAAGTGGACTCACAGGAGGGATTAAAATCATACAATGTTAGAGTGTCAGTCCTCTTGTTCTTAAGTCGGCATTGTGCCTTTTGTATTATATTCGTAAGCAATTTCTGTGTTTCATCGTCAATAAGAAGGTCCAAGGGATACAATAAACCTGACGTGAAGCGTTGGAATCTAAGACTGGGCTCACAAGAGAGGTTCAAATCATAGAAAGTTAGAGTGTCAGTCCTTTTGAACTTAAGTCGGCATTGTGCCGTTTGTATTAAACTCGGATGCAATATCTGTGTTCCATCGTTAATAAGAAGGTCCAAGGGATACAGTAAACCTGACGTGAAGCATCGGAATCTAAGACTGGGCTCACAAGAGAGGTTCAAATCATAGAAAGTTAGAGTGTCAGTCCTCTTGTACTTGAGTCGGCATTGGGCCTTTTGTATTAACTTTGGATGCAATTTCTGTGTTTCATCGTCAATAAGAAGGTCCAAGGGATACAGTAAAACTGAAGTGAAGCATCGGAATCTAAAACTGGACTCACAGGAGAGGTTCAAATCATAGAAAATTAGAGTGTTTGTCATCTTGTACTTAAGTCGGCATTGTGCCATTTGTATTAAATTCGGATGCAATTTCTGTGTTTCATCGTCAATAAGAAGGTCCAAGGGATACCGTATACCTGAAGAGAAGATCGGAATCTAAAACTTGACTTACAGAAGAGGATCAAATCATAGAGAGTTAGTGTGTCAGTCTGCTTGTACTTTAGTCGGCATTGTGCCTTTTGTTTTAAATTCGGATGCAATTATTGTCTTTCATCGTCAATAAGGAGGTCCAAGGGATACAGTAAACCTGATGTGAAGCATCGGAATCCAAAACTGGACTCACAGGAGAGGTTGAAATCGTTGAAAGTTAGAGTGTCAGTCCTCTTGTACCTACGTCGGCATGGTGCCTTTTGTATTAAACTCGGATGCAAATTCTGTGTTTCTTCGTCAATAAGAAGGACCAAGGGATACAGTAAACCTGAAGTGAAGCATCGGAATCTATAACTGGACTCACAGGAGAGGTTCAAATCATAGCATGTGAGAGTGTCAGTCCTCTTGTGCTTATGTCAGCATTGTGCCTTTTGTATTAAATTCGGATACAATTTCTGTGTTTCATCGTTAATAAGAAGGTCCAAGGGATACAGTATACCTGAAGAGAAGATCGGAATCTAAAACTGGACTCACAGAAGAGGTTCAAATCATAGAAAGTTAGAGTGTCAGGCCTCTTGTACTTTAGTCGGCATTGTGCCTTTTGTATTAATTTCGGTTGCAAATTTCTGTGCTTCGTCGACTATAAGATGGTCCAAGGTATACAGTAAACCAGAAGTGAAGCATCGGAATCTAAAAGTGGACTCACAGGAGGGATTAAAATCATACAATGTTAGAGTGTCAGTCCTCTTGTTCTTAAGTCGGCATTGTGCCTTTTGTATTATATTCGTAAGCAATTTCTGTGTTTCATCGTCAATAAGAAGGTCCAAGGGATACAATAAACCTGACGTGAAGCGTCGGAATCTAAGACTGGGCTCACAAGAGAGGTTCAAATCATAGAAAGTTAGAGTGTCAGTCCTTTTAACCTTAAGTCGGCATTGTGCCGTTTGTATTAAACTCGGATGCAATATCTGTGTTCCATCGTTAATAAGAAGGTCCAAGGGATACAGTAAACCTGACGTGAAGCATCGGAATCTAAGACTGGGCTCACAAGAGAGGTTCAAATCATAGAAAGTTAGAGTGTCAGTCCTCTTGTACTTGAGTCGGCATTGGGCCTTTTGTATTAACTTTGGATGCAATTTCTGTGTTTCATCGTCAATAAGAACGTCCAAGGGATACAGTAAAACTGAAGTGAAGCATCGGAATCTAAAACTGGACTCACAGGAGAGGTTCAAATCATAGAAAATTAGAGTGTTTGTCATCTTGTACTTAAGTCGGCATTGTGCCATTTGTATTAAATTCGGATGCAATTTCTGTGTTTCATCGTCAATAAGAAGGTCCAAGGGATACCGTAAACCTGAAGTGAAGCATCGGAATATAAAACTGGACTCACAGGAGAGGTTCAAATCATAGAAAGTTAGAGTGTCAGTCCTCTTGTACTTAAGTCGGCATTGTGAATTTTGTATTAAATTCGGATGCAATTTCTGTGTTTCCTCGTCAATGAGAAGGTCCAAGGGGTACAGTGTAAATGAAGTGAAGCATTGGAATCTAAAACTGGACTCACAGGAGAGGTTCAAATCATAGAAAGTTAGAGTATCAATTCTCTTGTACTTAAGTCGGCATTGTGCCTTTTGTATTAAATTCGGATACAATTTCTGTATTTCAGCGTTAATATGAAGGTCCAAGGGATACAGTAAACCTGAAGTGAAGCATCGGAATCTAAAACTGGACTCACAGGAGAGATTCAAATCATAGACAGTTAGAGTGTCCGTCCTCTTGTACTTAAGTCTGCATTGTGCCTTTTATTTTAAATTCGGATGCAATTATTGTGTTTCATCGTCAATAAAAGGGTCCAAAGGATACAGTAATCCTGAAGTGAAGCATCGGAATCTAAAACTGGACTCACAGGAGAGGTTCAAATCATAGAAAGTTAGAGTGTCAGTCCTCTTGTATTTTAGTCGGCATTGTGCCTTTTGTATTAATTTCGGTTGCAAATTTCTGTGCTTCGTCGACTATAAGATGGTCCAAGGTATACAGTAAACCAGAAGTGAAGCATCGGAATCTATTAGTGGACTCACAGGACAGATTAAAATCATACAATGTTAGAGTGTCAGTCCTCTTGTTCTTAAGTCGGCATTGTGCCTTTTGTATTATATTCGGAAGCAATTTCTGTGTTTCATCGTTAATATGAAGGTCCAAGGGATACAGTAAACATGAAGTGAAGCATCGGAATCTAAAACTGGACTCACAGGAGAGATTCAAATCATAGACAGTTAGAGTGTCCGTCCTCTTGTACTTAAGTCTGCATTGTGCCTTTTGTACTATATTCAGATGCATATTTTGAGCTTCATCGTCAACAAGATGGTCCAAGGTATACAGTAAACCTGAAGTGAAGCATCGGAATCTAAAACTGGACTCACAGAAGGGGTTCAAGTCATAGAAATGTAGAGTGTCAGTCCTCTTGTACTTAAGTCGGCATTGTGAAATTTGTATAAAATTCGGATGCAATTTCTGTGTTTCCTCGTCAATGAGAAGGTCCAAGGGATACAGTAAACCTGAAGTGAAGCATTGGAATCTAAAACTGGACTCAAAGGAGAGGTTCAAATCATAGAAAGTTAGAGTGTCATTTCTCTTTTACTTAAGTCGGCCTTGTGCCTTTTGTATTAAATTTGGATACAATTTCTGTGTTTCATCGTTAATAAGAAGGTCCAAGGGATACTGTATACCTGAAGAGAAGATCGGAATCTAAAACTGTACTCACAGAAGAGGATCAAATCATAGAGAGTTAGAGTCTCAGTCCTCTTGTACTTTAGTCGGCATTGTGCCTTTTGTTTTAAATTCGGATGCAATTATAGTGTTTCATCGTCAATAAAACGGTCCAAAGGATACAGTAAACCTGAAGTGAAGCATCGGAATCTAGAACTGGACTCACAGGAGAGGTTCAAATCATAGAAAGTTAGAGTGTCAGTCCCCTTGTATTTTAGTCGGCATTGTGCCTTTTGTATTAATTTCGGTTGCAAATTTCTGTGCTTTGTCGACTATAAGATGGTCCAAGGTATACAGTAAACCAGAAGTGAAGCATCGGAATCGAAAAGTGGACTCACAGGAGAGATTAAAATCATACAATGTTAGAGTGTCAGTCCTCTTGTTCTTAAGTCGGCATTGTGCCTTTTGTATTATATTCTGTAGCAATTTCTGTGTTTCATCGTCAATAAGAAGGTCCAAGGGATACAGTAAACCTGACGTGAAGCATCGAAATCTAAGACTGGGCTCACAAGTGAGGTTCAAATCATAGAAAGTAAGAGTGTCAGTCCTTTTGTACATAAGTCGGCATTGTGCCGTTTGTATTAAACTTGGATGCAATATCTGTGTTCCATCATTTATAAGAAGGTCCAAGGGATACAGTAACCCTGAAGTGAAGCATTGGAATCTAAAACTGGACTCACAGGAGACGTTCAAATCATAGAAAGTTAGAGTGTCAGTCCTTTTATACTTAAGTCGGCATGTGCCTTTTGTATTAAATTCGGATGCAAAATCTGTGTTTCAACGTCAACAAGAAGGTCCAAGGGAAACAGTGAACCTGAAGTGAAGCATCGGATTCTAAAACTGGATTCACAGGAGAGGTTCAATACATAGAAAGTTAGAGTGTCAGTCCTCTTGTACTTAAGTCGGCATTGGGCCTTTTGTATTAACTTTGGATGCAATTTCTGTGTTTCATCGTCAATAAGAAGGTCCAAGGGATACAGTAAAACTGAAGTGAAGCATCGGAATCTAAAACTGGACTCACAGGAGAGGTTCAAATCATAGAAAGTTTGAGTGTCAGTCCTCTTGTACTTAAGTCTGCATTGTGCCTTTTGTATTATATTCGGATGCAATTTTTGAGCTTCATCGTCAACAAGATGGTCCAAGGTATACAGTAAACCTGATGTGAAGCAACGGAATCTAAAACTGGACTCACAGAAGGGGTTGAAGTCATAGAAATTTAGAGTGTCAGTCCTCTTGTACTTAAGTCGGCATTGTGCCTTTTGTATTAAATTCAGATGCAATTTCTGTGTTTCGTCGTCAATAAGAAGGGCAAAGGGATACAGTAAACCTGAAGAGAAGATCGGAATCTAAAACTGGACTCACAGCAGAGGATCAAATCATAGAGAGTTAGAGTGTCAGTCCTCTTGTACTTATGTCGGCATTGTGCCTTTTGTATTAAATTTGGATGCAATTTCTGTGTTTCATCGTCAATAAGAAGGTCCAAGGGATACAGTAAACCTGAAGTGAAGCATCGGAATCTAAAACTGGAATCACAAGAGATGTTCAAATCATAGAAAGTTAGAGTGTCAGTCCTCTTGTACTTAAGTCGGCAATGTGACTTTTGTATTAATTTCGGATGCAATTTTTGTGTTTCATCGTCAATGAGAAGGTCCAAGGGATACAGTAAACCTGAAGTGAAGCATTGGAATCTAAAACTGGACTCACAGGAGAGGTTCAAATCATAGAAAGTTAGAGTGTCAGTCCTTTTGTACTTAAGTCGGCATTTTGCCTTTTGTATTAAATTCGGATGCAATTTCTGTGTTTCATCGTCAATGGGAAGGTCCAAGGGATACAGTAAACCTGAAGTGAAGCATCGGAATCTAAAACTGGACTCACAGGAGAGGTTCTAATCATAGTAAGTTAGAGTGTCAGTCCTCTTGTACTTATGTCGGCATTGTGTCTTTTGTATTAACTTCGGATGCAATTTCTGCGTTTCATCGCCAATAAGAAGGTCCAAGGGATACAGTAAACCTGAAGTGAAGCATCGGAATCTAAAACTGGACTCACAGGAGAGGTTCAAATCATAGAAAGTTAGAGTGTCAGTCCTCTTGTACTTAAGTCGGCATTGTGCATTTTGTATTAAATTCGGATGCAATTTCTGTGTTTCATCGTCAATAAGAGGGTCCAAGGGATACAGTAAACCTGAAGTGAAGCATCGGAATCTAAAACTGGACTCACAGAAGACGTTCAATTGAAGAAAGTTAGAGTGTCAGTCCTCTTGTACTTCAGTCGGCATGGTGCCTTTTGTATTACATTCGGATGCAATTTCTGTGTTTCATCGTTAATAAGAAGGTCCAAGTGATACAGTAAACCTGAAGTGAAGCATCGGAATCTAAAACTGGACTCACAGGAGAGGTTCAAATCATAGAAAGTGAGAGTGTCAGTACTCTTGTACGTGAGTCGGCACTGTGCTTTTGTATTAAATTCGGATGCAATTTCTGTGTTTCATCGTTAATAAGAAGCTCCAAGGGATACAATAAACCTAAAGTGATGCATCGGAATTCAAAACTGTACTAACAGGAGAGGTTCAAATCATAGAAATTTAGAGTGTCAGTCCTCTTGTACTTATGTCGGCATTTTGACTATTGTATTAAATTCGGATGCAATTTCTGTATTTCATCGTCAATAAGAACGTCCAAGGGATACAGTAAACCTGAAGTGAAGCATCGGAATCTAAACCTGGACTCACAGGAGAGGTTCAAATCATAGAAAGTAAGAGTGTCAGTCCACTTGTACTTCAGTCGGCATTGTGCCTTTTGTATTAAATTCGGATGCAATTTCTGTGTTTCATCGTCAATAAGAAGGTCCAAGGCATACAGTAAACTTGAAGTGAGGCATCGGAATCTAAAAGTGGACTCACAGGAGAGGTTCAAATCATACAAAGTTAGAGTGTCAAGCAACTTGTACTTAAGTCGGCATTGTGCCTTTTGTATTAAATTCGGATGCAATTTCTGTGTTTCATCGTTGATACGAAGGTCCAAGGGATACTGTAAACCTGACGTGAAGCATCGTAATCTAAAACTGGATTCACAAGAGAGGTTCAAATCATAGAAAGTTAGAGTGTCAGTCCTCTTGTACTTAAGTCGGCATTGTGCCGTTTGTATTACATTCGGATGCAATTTCTGTGTTTCATCGTTAATAAGAAGGTCCAAGGGATACAGTAATTCTGAAGTGAAACATCAGAATCTAAAACTGGACTCACAGGAGAGGTGCAAATCATAGAAAGTTAGAGTGTCAGTCCTTTTGTACTTAAGTCGGCATTGTGCCTTTTGTATTAAATTCGGATGCAATTTCTGTGTTTGATCGCCAATATGAAGGTCCAAGGGATACAGTAAACCTGAAGTGAAGCATAGGAATCTAAAACTGGACTCACAGGAGAGGTTCAATTCATAGAAAGTTAGAGTGTCAGTCCTCTTGTACTTAAGTCGGCATTGTGCCTTTTGTATTAAATTCGGATACAATTTCTGTGATTCATCGTTAATATGAAGGTCCAAGGGATACAGTAAACCTGAAGTGAAGCATCGGAATCTAAAACTGGACTCACAGGAGAGGGTCAAATCATAGAAAGTTAGAGTGTCAGTCCTCTTGTACTTAAGTCTGCATTGTGCCTTTTGTATTATATTCGGATGCAATTTATGAGCTTCATCGTCAACAAGATGGTCCATGGTATACAGTAAACCTGAAGTGAAGCATCGGAATCTAAAACTAGACTCACAGAAGGGGTTGAAGTCATAGAAATTTAGAGTGTCAGTCCTCTTGTACTTAAGTCGGCATTGTTAATTTTTTATTAAATTCGGATGCAATTTCTGTGGTTCCTCGTCAGTGAAAAGGTCCAAGGGATACAGTAAACCTGAAGTGAAGCATTGGAATCTAAAACTGGACTCACAGGAGAGGTTAAAATCATAGAAAGTTAGAGTGTCTGTTCTCTTGTACTTAAGTCGGCATTGTGCCTTTTGTATTAAATTCGGACACAATTACTGTGTTTCATTGTTAATAAGAAAGTCCAAGGGATACAGTATACCTGAAGAGAAGATCGGAATCTAAAACTGGACTCACAGAGGAGGATCCAATCATAGAGAGTCAGAGTGTCAGTCCTCTTGTACTTTAGTCGGCATTGTGCCTTTTGTTTTAAATTCGGATGCAATTATTGTGTTTCATCGTCAATAAGGAGGTCAAGGGATACGGTAAACCTGATGTGAAGCATCGGAATCTAAAACTGGACTCACAGGAGAGGTTGAAATCATTGAAAGTTAGAGTGTCAGTCCTCTTGTACTTAAGTCGGCATTGTGCCTTTGTATTAAACTAGGATGCAAATTCTGTGTTTCATCGTCAATAAGAAGGTCCAAGGGATACAGTAAACCTGAAGTGAAGCATCGGAATCTATAACTGGACTCACAGGAGAGGTTCAAATCATAGAATGTGAGAGTGTCAGTCCTCTTGTACTTATGTCGGCATTGTGCCTTTTGTATTAAATTCGGATTCAATTTCTGTGTTTCATCGTCAATAAGAGGGTCCAAAGGATGCAGTGAACCTGAAGTGAAGCACCGGAATCTAAAACTGGACTCACAGGCCAGGTTCAAATCTTAGAAAGTTAGTGTGTCAGTCATCTTGTACTTAAGTCGGCATTGTGACTTTTGTATTAATTTCGGATGCAATTTTTGTGTTTCATCGTCAATATGAAGGTCCAAGGGATACAGAAAACCTGAAGTGAAGCATCGGAAATTAAAACTGGAGTCACAGGAGAGGTTCAATCATAGAAAGTTAGAGTGTAAGTCCTCTTGTACTTTGGTCGGCATTGTGCCTTTTGTATTAATTTCGGTTCCAAATTTCTGTGCTTCGTCGACTATTAGATGGACCAAGGTATACAGTAAACCAGAAGTGAAGCATCGGAATCTAAAAGTGGACTCACAGGAGAGATTAAAATCATACAAAGTTAGAGTGTCAGTCCTCTTGTACTTAAGTCGGCGTTGTGCCTTTTGTATTATATTCGGAAGCAATTTCTGTGTTTCATCGTTAATAAGAAGGTCCAAGGGATACAGTAAACCTGACGTGAAGCATCGGAATCTAAAACTGGACTCACAGGAGAGGTTCAAATCATAGAAAGTTAGAGTGTCAGTCCTCTTGTACTTAAGTCGGCATTGGGCCTTTTGTATTAACTTTGGATGCAATTTCTGTGTTCCATCGTCAATGAGAAGGTCCAAGGGATACAGTAAACCTGATGTGAAGCATCGGAATCTAAAACTGGACTCACAGGAGAGGTTCAAATCATAGAAAGTTAGAGTGTCAGTCCTCTTGTATTTTAGTCGGCATTGTGCCTTTTGTATTAATTTCGGTTGCAAATTTCTGTGCTTCGACGACTATAAGATGGTCCAAGGTATACAGTAAACCAGAAGTGAAGCATCGGAATCTAAAAGTGGACTCACAGGAGAGATTAAAATCATACAAAGTTAGAGTGTCAGTCCTCTTGTACTTAAGTCTGCATTGTGCCTTTTGTATTAAATTCAGATGCAATTTCTGTGTTTCGTCGTCAGTAAGAATGGCAAAGGGATACAGTAAACCTGAAGAGAAGATCGGAATCTAAAACTGGACTCACAGCAGAGGATCAAATCATAGAGAGTTACAGTGTCAGTCCTCTTGTACCTTAGTCGGCATTGTGCCTTTTGTATTAAATTCAGATGCAATTTCTGTGTTTCATCGTCAATAAGAAGGTCCAAGGGATACAGTAAAACTGAAGTGAAGCATCGGAATCTAAAACTGGACTCACAGGAGAGGTTCAAATCATAGAAAGTTAGAGTGTCAGTCCTCTTGTACTTAAGTCTGCATTGTGCCTTTTGTATTATATTCGGATGCAATTTTTGAGCTTCATCGTCAACAAGATGGTCCAAGGTATACAGTAAACCTGATGTGAAGCAACGGAATCTAAAACTGGACTCACAGAAGGGGTTGAAGTCATAGAAATTTAGAGTGTCAGTCCTCTTGTACTTAAGTCGGCATTGTGCCTTTTGTATTAAATTCAGATGCAATTTCTGTGTTTCGTCGTCAATAAGAAGGGCAAAGGGATACAGTAAACCTGAAGAGAAGATCGGAATCTAAAACTGGACTCACAGCAGAGGATCAAATCATAGAGAGTTAGAGTGTCAGTCCTCTTGTACTTATGTCGGCATTGTGCCTTTTGTATTAAATTTGGATGCAATTTCTGTGTTTCATCGTCAATAAGAAGGTCCAAGGGATACAGTAAACCTGAAGTGAAGCATCGGAATCTAAAACTGGAATCACAAGAGATGTTCAAATCATAGAAAGTTAGAGTGTCAGTCCTCTTGTACTTAAGTCGGCAATGTGACTTTTGTATTAATTTCGGATGCAATTTTTGTGTTTCATCGTCAATATGAAGGTCCAAGGGATACAGTAAACCTGAAGTGAAGCATCGGAATCTAAAACTGGACTCACAGGAGAGGTTCAAATCATAGGAAGTTAGAGTGTCAGTCCTCTTGTATTTTAGTCGGCATTGTGCCTTTTGTATTAATTTCGGTTGCAAATTTCTGTGCTTCGACGACTATAAGATGGTCCAAGGTATACAGTAAACCAGAAGTGAAGCATCGGAATCTAAAAGTGGACTCACAGGAGAGATTAAAATCATACAAAGTTAGAGTGTCAGTCCTCTTGTACTTAAGTCGGCATTGTGAATTTTGTATTAAATTCGGATGCAATTTCAGTGTTTCATCGTCAATGAGAAGGTCCAAGGGACACAGTAAACCTGAAGTGAAGCATTGGAATCTAAAACTGGACTCACAGGAGAGGTTCAAATCATAGAAAGTTAGAGTGTCAGTCCTTTTGTACTTAAGTCGGCATTTTGCCTTTTGTATTAAATTCGGATGCAATTTCTGTGTTTCATCGTCAATAAGAAGGTCCAAGGGATACAGTAAACCTGAAGTGAAGCATCGGAATCTAAAAGTGGACTCACAGGAGAGGTTCTAATCATAGAAAGTTAGAGTGTCAGTCCTCTTGTACTTATGTCGGCATTGTGTCTTTTGTATTAACTTCGGATGCAATTTCTGCGTTTCATCGCCAATAAGAAGGTCCAAGGGATACAGTAAACCTGAAGTGAAGCATCGGAATCTAAAACTGGACTCACAGGAGAGGTTCACATCATAGAAAGTTAGAGTGTCAGTCCTCTTGTACTTAAGTCGGCATTGTGCATTTTGTATTAAATTCGGATGCAATTTCTGTGTTTCATCGTCAATAAGAGGGTCCAAGGGATACAGTAAACCTGAAGTGAAGCATCGGAATCTAAAACTGGACTCACAGAAGGCGTTCAATTGAAGAAAGTTAGAGTGTCAGTCCTCTTGTACTTCAGTCGGCATGGTGCCTTTTGTATTACATTCGGATGCAATTTCTGTGTTTCATCGTTAATAAGAAGGTCCAAGTGATACAGTAAACCTGAAGTGAAGCATCGGAATCTAAAACTGGACTCACAGGAGAGGTTCAAATCATAGAAAGTGAGAGTGTCAGTACTCTTGTACGTGAGTCGGCACTGTGCCTTTTGTATTAAATTCGGATGCAATTTCTGTGTTTCATCGTTAATAAGAAGCTCCAAGGGATACAATAAACCTAAAGTGATGCATCGGAATTCAAAACTGTACTAACAGGAGAGGTTCAAATCATAGAAATTTAGAGTGTCAGTCCTCTTGTACTTATGTCGGCATTTTGACTATTGTATTAAATTCGGATGCAATTTCTGTATTTCATCGGCAATAAGAACGTCCAAGGGATACAGTAAACCTGAAGTGAAGCATTGGAATCTAAACCTGGACTCACAGGAGAGGTTCAAATCATAGAAAGTAAGAGTGTCAGTCCACTTGTACTTCAGTCGGCATTGTGCCTTTTGTATTAAATTCGGATGCAATTTCTGTGTTTCATCGTCAATAAGAAGGTCCAAGGCATACAGTAAACTTGAAGTGAGGCATCGGAATCTAAAAGTGGACTCACAGGAGAGGTTCAAATCATACAAAGTTAGAGTGTCAAGCAACTTGTACTTAAGTCGGCATTGTGCCTTTTGTATTAAATTCGGATGCAATTTCTGTGTTTCATCGTTGATACGAAGGTCCAAGGGATACTGTAAACCTGACGTGAAGCATCGTAATCTAAAACTGGATGCACAAGAGAGGTTCAAATCATAGAAAGTTAGAGTGTTAGTCCTCTTGTACTTAAGTCGGCATTGTGCCGTTTGTATTACATTCGGATGCAATTTCTGTGTTTCATCGTTAATAAGAAGGTCCAAGGGATACAGTAATTCTGAAGTGAAACATCAGAATCTAAAACTGGACTCACAGGAGAGGTGCAAATCATAGAAAGTTAGAGTGTCAGTCCTTTTGTACTTAAGTCGGCATTGTGCCTTTTGTATTAAATTCGGATGCAATTTCTGTGTTTCTTCGCCAATATGAAGGTCCAAGGGATACAGTAAACCTGAAGTGAAGCATAGGAATCTAAAACTGGACTCACAGGAGAGGTTCAATTCATAGAAAGTTAGAGTGTCAGTCCTCTTGTACTTAAGTCGGCATTGTGCCTTTTGTATTAAATTCGGATACAATTTCTGTGATTCATCGTTAATATGAAGGTCCAAGGGATACAGTAAACCTGAAGTGAAGCATCGGAATCTAAAACTGGACTCACAGTAGAGGTTGAAATCATTGAAAGTTAGAGTGTCAGTCCTCTTGTACTTAAGTCGGCATTGTGCCTTTGTATTAAACTAGGATGCAAATTCTGTGTTTCATCGTCAATAAGAAGGTCCAAGGGATACAGTAAACCTGAAGTGAAGCATCGGAATCTATAACTGGACTCACAGGAGAGGTTCAAATCATAGAATGTGAGAGTGTCAGTCCTCTTGTACTTATGTCGGCATTGTGCCTTTTGTATTAAATTCGGATGCAATTTCTGTGTTTCATCGTCAATAAGAGGGTCCAAAGGATGCAGTGAACCTGAAGTGAAGCACCGGAATCTAAAACTGGACTCACAGGCCAGGTTCAAATCTTAGAAAGTTAGTGTGTCAGTCATCTTGTACTTAAGTCGGCATTGTGACTTTTGTATTAATTTCGGATGCAATTTTTGTGTTTCATCGTCAATATGAAGGTCCAAGGGATACAGAAAACCTGAAGTGAAGCATCGGAAATTAAAACTGGACTCACAGGAGAGGTTCAATCATAGAAAGTTAGAGTGTAAGTCCTCTTGTACTTTGGTCGGCATTGTGCCTTTTGTATTAATTTCGGTTCCAAATTTCTGTGCTTCGTCGACTATAAGATGGACCAAGGTATACAGTAAACCAGAAGTGAAGCATCGGAATCTAAAAGTGGACTCACAGGAGAGATTAAAATCATACAAAGTTAGAGTGTCAGTCCTCTTGTACTTAAGTCGGCATTGTGCCTTTTGTATTATATTCGGAAGCAATTTCTGTGTTTCATCGTTAATAAGCAGGTCCAAGGGATACAGTAAACCTGACGTGAAGCATCGGAATCTAAAATTGGACTCACAGGAGAGGTTCAAATCATAGAAAGTTAGAGTGTCAGTCCTCTTGTACTTAAGTCGGCATTGGGCCTTTTGTATTAACTTTGGATGCAATTTCTGTGTTTCATCGTCAATGAGAAGGTCCAAGGGATACAGTAAACCTGATGTGAAGCATCGGAATCTAAAACTGGACTCACAGGAGAGGTTCAAATCATAGAAAGTTAGAGTGTCAGTCCTCTTGTATTTTAGTCGGCATTGTACCTTTTGTATTAATTTCGGTTGCAAATTTCTGTGCTTCGACGACTATAAGATGGTCCAAGGTATACAGTAAACCAGAAGTGAAGCATCGGAATCTAAAAGTGGACTCACAGGAGAGATTAAAATCATACAAAGTTAGAGTGTCAGTCCTCTTGTACTTAAGTCTGCATTGTGCCTTTTGTATTAAATTCAGATGCAATTTCTGTGTTTCGTCGTCAGTAAGAATGGCAAAGGGATACAGTAAACCTGAAGAGAAGATCGGAATCTAAAACTGGACTCACAGCAGAGGATCAAATCATAGAGAGTTAGAGTGTCAGTCCTCTTGTACCTTAGTCGGCATTGTGCCTTTTGTATTAAATTCAGATGCAATTTCTGTGTTTCATCGTCAATGAGAAGGTCCAAGGGATACAGTAAACCTGAAGTGAAGCGTCGGAATCTATAACTGGACTCACAAGAGAGGTTCAAATCATAGAATGTGAGAGTATCAGTCCTCTTGTACTTATGTCGGCATTGTGCCTTTTGTATTAAATTCGGATGCAATTTCTGTGTTTCATCGTCAATAAGAAGGTCCAAGGGATACAGTAAACCTGAAGTGAAGCATCGGAATCTAAAACTGGACTCACAGGAGAGGTTCAAATCATAGAAAGTTAGAGTGTCAGTCCTCTTGTATTTTAGTCGGCATTGTGCCTTTTGTATTAATTTCGGTTGCAAATTTCTGTGCTTCGACGACTATAAGATGGTCCAAGGTATACAGTAAACCAGAAGTGAAGCATCGGAATCTAAAAGTGGACTCACAGGAGAGATTAAAATCATACAAAGTTAGAGTGTCAGTCCTCTTGTACTTAAGTCGGCATTGTGAATTTTGTATTAAATTCGGATGCAATTTCAGTGTTTCATCGTCAATGAGAAGGTCCAAGGGATACAGTAAACCTGAAGAGAAGATCGGAATCTAAAACTGGACTCACAGCAGAGGATCAAATCATAGAGAGTTAGAGTGTCAGTCCTCTTGTACCTTAGTCGGCATTGTGCCTTTTGTATTAAATTCAGATGCAATTTCTGTGTTTCATCGTCAATAAGAAGGTCCAAGGGATACAGTAAAACTGAAGTGAAGCATCGGAATCTAAAACTGGACTCACAGGAGAGGTTCAAATCATAGAAAGTTAGAGTGTCAGTCCTCTTGTACTTAAGTCTGCATTGTGCCTTTTGTATTATATCCGGATGCAATTTTTGAGCTTCATCGTCAACAAGATGGTCCAAGGTATACAGTAAACCTGATGTGAAGCAACGGAATCTAAAACTGGACTCACAGAAGGGGTTGAAGTCATAGAAATTAAGAGTGTCAGTCCTCTTGTACTTAAGTCGGCATTGTGCCTTTTGTATTAAATTCAGATGCAATTTCTGTGTTTCGTCGTCAATAAGAAGGGCAAAGGGATACAGTAAACCTGAAGAGAAAATCGGAATCTAAAACTGGACTCACAGCAGAGGATCAAATCATAGAGAGTTAGAGTGTCAGTCCTCTTGTACTTATGTCGGCATTGTGCCTTTTGTATTAAATTTGAATGCAATTTCTGTGTTTCATCGTCAATAAGAAGGGCCAAGGGATACAGTAAACCTGAAGTGAAGCATCGGAATCTAAAACTGGAATCACAAGAGATGTTCAAATCATAGAAAGTTAGAGTGTCAGTCCTCTTGTACTTAAGTCGGCAATGTGACTTTTGTATTAATTTCGGATGCAATTTTTGTGTTTCATCGTCAATATGAAGGTCCAAGGGATACAGTAAACCTGAAGTGAAGCATCGTAATCTAAAACTGGACTCACAGGAGAGGTTCAAATCATAGAAAGTTAGAGTGTCAGTCCTCTTGTATTTTAGTCGGCATTGTGCCTTTTGTATTAATTTCGGTTGCAAATTTCTGTGCTTCGACGACTATAAGATGGTCCAAGGTATACAGTAAACCAGAAGTGAAGCATCGGAATCTAAAAGTGGACTCACAGGAGAGATTAAAATCATACAAAGTTAGAGTGTCAGTCCTCTTGTACTTAAGTCGGCATTGTGAATTTTGTATTAAATTCGGATGCAATTTCAGTGTTTCATCGTCAATGAGAAGGTCCAAGGGATACAGTAAACCTGAAGTGAAGCATTGGAATCTAAAACTGGACTCACAGGAGAGGTTCAAATCATAGAAAGTTAGAGTGTCAGTCCTTTTGTACTTAAGTCGGCATTTTGCCTTTTGTATTAAATTCGGATGCAATTTCTCTGTTTCATCGTCAATAAGAAGGTCCAAGGGATACAGTAAACCTGAAGTGAAGCATCGGAATCTAAAACTGGACTCACAGAAGACGTTCAATTGAAGAAAGTTAGAGTGTCAGTCCTCTTGTACTTCAGTCGGCATGGTGCCTTTTGTATTACATTCGGATGCAATTTCTGTGTTTCATCGTTAATAAGAAGGTCCAAGTGATACAGTAAACCTGAAGTGAAGCATCGGAATCTAAAACTGGACTCACAGGAGAGGTTCAAACCATAGAAAGTGAGAGTGTCAGTACTCTTGTACGTGAGTCGGCACTGTGCCTTTTGTATTAAATTCGGATGCAATTTCTGTGTTTCATCGTTAATAAGAAGCTCCAAGGGATACAATAAACCTAAAGTGATGCATCGGAATTCAAAACTGTACTAACAGGAGAGGTTCAAATCATAGAAATTTAGAGTGTCAGTCCTCTTGTACTTATGTCGGCATTTTGACTATTGTATTAAATTCGGATGCAATTTCTGTATTTCATCGTCAATAAGAACGTCCAAGGGATACAGTAAACCTGAAGTGAAGCATCGGAATCTAAACCTGGACTCACAGGAGAGGTTCAAATCATAGAAAGTAAGAGTGTCAGTCCACTTGTACTTCAGTCGGCATTGTGCCTTTTATATTAAATTCGGATGCAATTTCTGTGTTTCATCGTCAATAAGAAGGTCCAAGGCATACAGTAAACTTGAAGTGAGGCATCGGAATCTAAAAGTGGACTCACAGGAGAGGTTCAAATCATACAAAGTTAGAGTGTCAAGCAACTTGTACTTAAGTCGGCATTGTGCCTTTTGTATTAAATTCGGATGCAATTTCTGTGTTTCATCGTTGATACGAAGGTCCAAGGGATACAGTAAACCTGAAGTGAAGCATAGGAATCTAAAACTGGACTCACGGGAGAGGTTCAATTCATAGAAAGTTAGAGTGTCAGTCCTCTTGTACTTAAGTCGGCATTGTGCCTTTTGTATTAAATTCGGATACAATTTCTGTGATTCATCGTTAATATGAAGGTCCAAGGGATACAGTAAACCTGAAGTGAAGCATCGGAATCTAAAACTGGACTCACAGGAGAGGGTCAAATCATAGAAAGTTAGAGTGTCAGTCCTCTTGTACTTAAGTCTGCATTGTGCCTTTTGTATTATATTCGGATGCAATTTATGAGCTTCATCGTCAACAAGATGGTCCATGGTATACAGTAAACCTGAAGTGAAGCATCGGAATCTAAAACTAGACTCACAGAAGGGGTTGAAGTCATAGAAATTTAGAGTGTCAGTCCTCTTGTACTTAAGTCGGCATTGTTAATTTTTTATTAAATTCGGATGCAATTTCTGTGTTTCCTCGTCAGTGAAAAGGTCCAAGGGATACAGTAAACCTGAAGTGAAGCATTGGAATCTAAAACTGGACTCACAGGAGAGGTTAAAATCATAGAAAGTTAGAGTGTCAGTCCTCTTGTACCTTAGTCGGCATTGTGCCTTTTGTATTAAATTCGGACACAATTACTGTGTTTCATTGTTAATAAGAAAGTCCAAGGGATACAGTATACCTGAAGAGAAGATCGGAATCTAAAACTGGACTCACAGAGGAGGATCCAATCATAGAGAATCAGAGTGTCAGTCCTCTTGTACTTTAGTCGGCATTGTGCCTTTTGTTTTAAATTCGGATGCAATTATTGTGTTTCATCGTCAATAAGGAGGTCAAGGGATACGGTAAACCTGATGTGAAGCATCGGAATCTAAAACTGGACTCACAGGAGAGGTTGAAATCATTGAAAGTTAGAGTGTCAGTCCTCTTGTACTTAAGTCGGCATTGTGCCTTTGTATTAAACTAGGATGCAAATTCTGTGTTTCATCGTCAATAAGAAGGTCCAAGGGATACAGTAAACCTGAAGTGAAGCATCGGAATCTATAACTGGACTCACAGGAGAGGTTCAAATCATAGAATGTGAGAGTGTCAGTCCTCTTGTACTTATGTCGGCATTGTGCCTTTTGTATTAAATTCGGATGCAATTTCTGTGTTTCATCGTCAATAAGAGGGTCCAAAGGATGCAGTGAACCTGAAGTGAAGCACCGGAATCTAAAACTGGACTCACAGGATAGGTTCAAATCTTAGAAAGTTAGTGTGTCAGTCATCTTGTACTTAAGTCGGCATTGTGACTTTTGTATTAATTTCGGATGCAATTTTTGTGTTTCATCGTCAATATGAAGGTCCAAGGGATACAGAAAACCTGAAGTGAAGCATCGGAAATTAAAACTGGACTCACAGGAGAGGTTCAATCATAGAAAGTTAGAGTGTAAGTCCTCTTGTACTTTGGTCGGCATTGTGCCTTTTGTATTAATTTCGGTTCCAAATTTCTGTGCTTCGTCGACTATAAGATGGACCAAGGTATACAGTAAACCAGAAGTGAAGCATCGGAATCTAAAAGTGGACTCACAGGAGAGATTAAAATCATACAAAGTTAGAGTGTCAGTCCTCTTGTACTTAAGTCGGCATTGTGCCTTTTGTATTACATTTGGAAGCAATTTCTGTGTTTCATCGTTAATAAGAAGGTCCAAGGGATACAGTAAACCTGACGTGAAGCATCGGAATCTAAAACTGGACTCACAGGAGAGGTTCAAATCATAGAAAGTTAGAGTGTCAGTCCTCTTGTACTTAAGTCGGCATTGGGCCTTTTGTATTAACTTTGGATGCAATTTCTGTGTTTCATCGTCAATGAGAAGGTCCAAGGGATACAGTAAACCTGATGTGAAGCATCGGAATCTAAAACTGGACTCACAGGAGAGGTTCAAATCATAAAAAGTTAGAGTGTCAGTCCTCTTGTATTTTAGTCGGCATTGTGCCTTTTGTATTAATTTCGGTTGCAAATTTCTGTGCTTCGACGACTATAAGATGGTCCAAGGTATACAGTAAACCAGAAGTGAAGCATCGGAATCTAAAAGTGGACTCACAGGAGAGATTAAAATCATACAAAGTTAGAGTGTCAGTCCTCTTGTACTTAAGTCTGCATTGTGCCTTTTGTATTAAATTCAGATGCAATTTCTGTGTTTCGTCGTCAGTAAGAATGGCAAAGGGATACAGTAAACCTGAAGAGAAGATCGGAATCTAAAACTGGACTCACAGCAGAGGATCAAATCATAGAGAGTTAGAGTGTCAGTCCTCTTGTACCTTAGTCGGCATTGTGCCTTTTGTATTAAATTCAGATGCAATTTCTGTGTTTCATCGTCAATGAGAAGGTCCAAGGGATACAGTAAACCTGAAGTGAAGCATCGGAATCTATAACTGGACTCACAAGAGAGGTTCAAATCATAGAATGTGAGAGTATCAGTCCTCTTGTACTTATGTCGGCATTGTGCCTTTTGTATTAAATTCGGATGCAATTTCTGTGTTTCATCGTCAATAAGAAGGTCCAAGGGATACAGTAAACCTGAAGTGAAGCATCGGAATCTAAAACTGGACTCACAGGAGAGGTTCAAATCATAGAAAGTTAGAGTGTCAGTCCTCTTGTATTTTAGTCGGCATTGTGCCTTTTGTATTAATTTCGGTTGCAAATTTCTGTGCTTCGACGACTATAAGATGGTCCAAGGTATACAGTAAACCAGAAGTGAAGCATCGGAATCTAAAAGTGGACTCACAGGAGAGATTAAAATCATACAAAGTTAGAGTGTCAGTCCTCTTGTACTTAAGTCGGCATTGTGCCTTTTGTATTACATTTGGAAGCAATTTCTGTGTTTCATCGTTAATAAGAAGGTCCAAGGGATACAGTAAACCTGACGTGAAGCATCGGAATCTAAAACTGGACTCACAGGAGAGGTTCAAATCATAGAAAGTTAGAGTGTCAGTCCTCTTGTACTTAAGTCGGCATTGGGCCTTTTGTATTAACTTTGGATGCAATTTCTGTGTTTCATCGTCAATGAGAAGGTCCAAGGGATACAGTAAACCTGATGTGAAGCATCGGAATCTAAAACTGGACTCACAGGAGAGGTTCAAATCATAGAAAGTTAGAGTGTCAGTCCTCTTGTATTTTAGTCGGCATTGTGAATTTTGTATTAAATTCGGATGCAATTTCTGTGTTTCATCGTCAATGAGATGGTCCAAGGTATACAGTAAACCAGAAGTGAAGCATCGGAATCTAAAAGTGGACTCACAGGAGAGATTAAAATCATACAAAGTTAGAGTGTCAGTCCTCTTGTACTTAAGTCGGCATTGTGAATTTTGTATTAAATTCGGATGCAATTTCAGTGTTTCATCGTCAATGAGATGGTCCAAGGGATACAGTAAACCTGAAGAGAAGATCGGAATCTAAAACTGGACTCACAGCAGAGGATCAAATCATAGAGAGTTAGAGTGTCAGTCCTCTTGTACCTTAGTCGGCATTGTGCCTTTTGTATTAAATTCAGATGCAATTTCTGTGTTTCATCGTCAATGAGAAGGTCCAAGGGATACAGTAAACCTGAAGTGAAGCATCGGAATCTATAACTGGACTCACAAGAGAGGTTCAAATCATAGAATGTGAGAGTATCAGTCCTCTTGTACTTATGTCGGCATTGTGCCTTTTGTATTAAATTCGGATGCAATTTCTGTGTTTCATCGTCAATAAGAAGGTCCAAGGGATACAGTAAACCTGAAGTGAAGCATCGGAATCTAAAACTGGACTCACAGAAGAGGATCCAATCATAGAGAGTCAGAGTGTCAGTCCTCTTGTACTTTAGTCGGCATTGTGCCTTTTGTTTTAAATTCGGATGCAATTATTGTGTTTCATCGTCAATAAGGAGGTCAAGGGATACGGTAAACCTGATGTGAAGCATCGGAATCTAAAACTGGACTCACAGGAGAGGTTGAAATCATTGAAAGTTAGAGTGTCAGTCCTCTTGTACTTAAGTCGGCATTGTGCCTTTGTATTAAACTAGGATGGAAATTCTGTGTTTCATCGTCAATAAGAAGGTCCAAGGGATACAGTAAACCTGAAGTGTAGCATCGGAATCTATAACTGGACTCACAGGAGAGGTTCAAATCATAGAATGTGAGAGTGTCAGTCCTCTTGTACTTATGTCGGCATTGTGCCTTTTGTATTAAATTCGGATGCAATTTCTGTGTTTCATCGTCAATAAGAGGGTCCAAAGGATGCAGTGAACCTGAAGTGAAGCACCGGAATCTAAAACTGGACTCACAGGCCAGGTTCAAATCTTAGAAAGTTAGAGTGTCAGTCATCTTGTACTTAAGTCGGCATTGTGACTTTTGTATTAATTTCGGATGCAATTTTTGTGTTTCATCGTCAATATGAAGGTCCAAGGGATACAGAAAACCTGAAGTGAAGCATCGGAAATTAAAACTGGACTCACAGGAGAGGTTCAATCATAGAAAGTTAGAGTGTAAGTTCTCTTGTACTTTGGTCGGCATTGTGCCTTTTGTATTAATTTCGGTTCCAAATTTCTGTGCTTCGTCGACTATAAGATGGACCAAGGTATACAGTAAACCAGAAGTGAAGCAACGGAATCTAAAAGTGGACTCACAGGAGAGATTAAAATCATACAAAGTTAGAGTGTCAGTCCTCTTGTACTTGAGTCGGCATTGTGCCTTTTGTATTATATTCGGAAGCAATTTCTGTGTTTCATCGTTAATAAGAAGGTCCAAGGGATACAGTAAACCTGACGTGAAGCATCGGAATCTAAAACTGGACTCACAGGAGAGGTTCAAATTATAGAAAGTCAGAGTGTCAGTCCTCTTGTACTTAAGTCGGCATTGGGCCTTTTGTATTAACTTTGGATGCAATTTCTGTGTTTCATCGTCAATGAGAAGGTCCAAGGGATACAGTAAACCTGATGTGAAGCATCGGAATCTAAAACTGGACTCACAGGAGAGGTTCAAATCATAGAAAGTTAGAGTGTCAGTCCTCTTGTATTTTAGTCGGCATTGTGCCTTTTGTATTAATTTCGGTTGCAAATTTCTGTGCTTCGACGACTATAAGATGGTCCAAGGTATACAGTAAACCAGAAGTGAAGCATCGGAATCTAAAAGTGGACTCACAGGAGAGATTAAAATCATACAAAGTTAGAGTGTCAGTCCTCTTGTACTTAAGTCTGCATTGTGCCTTTTGTATTAAATTCAGATGCAATTTCTGTGTTTCGTCGTCAATAAGAATGGCAAAGGGATACAGTAAACCTGAAGAGAAGATCGGAATCTAAAACTGGACTCACAGCAGAGGATCAAATCATAGAGAGTTAGAGTGTCAGTCCTCTTGTACCTTAGTCGGCATTGTGCCTTTTGTATTAAATTCAGATGCAATTTCTGTGTTTCATCGTCAATGAGAAGGTCCAAGGGATACAGTAAACCTGAAGTGAAGCATCGGAATCTATTACTGGACTCACAAGAGAGGTTCAAATCATAGAATGTGAGAGTATCAGTCCTCTTGTACTTATGACGGCATTGTGCCTTTTGTATTAAATTCGGATGCAATTTCTGTGTTGCATCGTCAATAAGAAGGTCCAAGGGATACAGTAAACCTGAAGTGAAGCATCGGAATCTATAACTGGTCTCACAAGAGAGGTTCAAATCATAGAATGTGAGAGTATCAGTCCTCTTGTACTTATGTCGGCATTGTGCCTTTTGTATTAAATTCGGATGCAATTTCTGTGTTTCATCGTCAATAAGAAGGTCCAAGGGATACAGTAAACCTGAAGTGAAGCATCGGAATCTAAAACTGGACTCACAGGAGAGGTTCAAATCATAGAAAGTTAGAGTGTCAGTCCTCTTGTATTTTAGTCGGCATTGTGCCTTTTGTATTAATTTCGGTTGCAAATTTCTGTGCTTCGACGACTATAAGATGGTCCAAGGTATACAGTAAACCAGAAGTGAAGCATCGGAATCTAAAAGTGGACTCACAGGAGAGATTAAAATCATACAAAGTTAGAGTGTCAGTCCTCTTTTACTTAAGTCGGCATTGTTAATTTTGTATTAAATTCGGATGCAATTTCAGTGTTTCATCGTCAATGAGAAGGTCCAAGGGATACAGTAAACCTGAAGTGAAGCATTGGAATCTAAAACTGGACTCACAGGAGAGGTTCAAATCATAGAGAGTTAGAGTGTCAGTCCTTTTGTACATAAGTCGGCATTTTGCCTTTTGTATTAAATTCGGATGCAATTTCTGTGTTTCATCGTCAATAAGAAGGTCCAAGGGATACAGTAAACCTGAAGTGAAGCATCGGAATCTAAAACTGGACTCACAGGAGAGGTTCTAATCATAGAAAGTTAGAGTGTCAGTCCTCTTGTACTTATGTCGGCATTGTGTCTTTTGTATTAACTTCGGATGCAATTTCTGCGTTTCATCGCCAATAAGAAGGTCCAAGGGATACAGTAAACCTGAAGTGAAGCATCGGAATCTAAAACTGGACTCACAGGAGAGGTGCAAATCATAGAAAGTTAGAGTGTCAGTCCTCTTGTACTTAAGTCGGCATTGTGCATTTTGTATTAAATTCGGATGCAATTTCTGTGTTTCATCGTCAATAAGAATGTCCAAGGGATACAGTAAACCTGAAGTGAAGCATCGGAATCTAAAACTGGACTCACAGAAGAGGTTCAATTGAAGAAAGTTAGAGTGTCAGTCCTCTTGTACTTCAGTCGGCATGGTGCCTTTTGTATTACATTCGGATGCAATTTCTGTGTTTCATCGTTACTAAGAAGGTCCAAGTGATACAGTAAACCTGAAGTGAAGCATCGGAATCTAAAACTGGACTCACAGGAGAGGTTCAAATCATAGAAAGTGAGAGTGTCAGTACTCTTGTACGTGAGTCGGCACTGTGCCTTTTGTATTAAATTCGGATGCAATTTCTGTGTTTCATCGTTAATAAGAAGCTCCAAGGGATACAATAAACCTAAAGTGATGCATCGGAATTCAAAACTGTACTAACAGGAGAGGTTCAAATCATAGAAATTTAGAGTGTGAGTCCTCTTGTACTTATGTCGGCATTTTGACTATTGTATTAAATTCGGATGCAATTTCTGTATTTCATCGTCAATAAGATCGTCCAAGGGATACAGTAAACCTGAAGTGAAGCATCGGAATCTAAACCTGGACTCACAGGAGAGGTTAAAATCATAGAAAGTAAGAGTGTCAGTCCACTTGTATTTCAGTCGGCATTGTGACTTTTGTATTAAATACGGACGCAATTTCTGTGTTTCATCGTCAATAAGAAGGTCCAAGGCATACAGTAAACCTGAAGTGAGGCATCGGAATCTAAAAGTGGACTCACAGGAGAGGTTCAAATCATACAAAGTTAGAGTGTCAAGCAACTTGTACTTAAGTCGGCATTGTGCCTTTTGTATTAAATTCGGATGCAATTTCTGTGTTTCATCGTTGATACGAAGGTCCAAGGGATACTGTAAACCTGACGTGAAGCATCGTAATCTAAAACTGGATTCACAAGAGAGGTTCAAATCATAGAAAGTTAGAGTGTCAGTCCTCTTGTACTTAAGTCGGCATTGTGCCGTTTGTATTACATTCGGATGCAATTTCTGTGTTTCATCGTTAATAAGAAGGTCCAAGGGATACAGTAATTCTGAAGTGAAACATCAGAATCTAAAACGGGACTCACAGGAGAGGTGCAAATCATAGAAAGTTAGAGTGTCAGTCCTTTTGTACTTAAGTCGGCATTGTGCCTTTTGTATGAAATTCGGATGCAATTTCTGTGTTTCATCGCCAATATGAAGGTCCAAGGGATACAGTAAACCTGAAGTGAAGCATAGGAATCTAAAACTGGACTCACAGGAGAGGTTCAATTCATAGAAAGTTAGAGTGTCAGTCCTCTTGTACTTAAGTCGGCATTGTGCCTTTTGTATTAAATTCGGATACAATTTCTGTGTTTCATCGTTAATATGAAGGTCCAAGGGATACAGTAAACCTGAAGTGAAGCATCGGAATCTAAAACTGGACTCACAGGAGAGGGTCAAATCATAGAAAGTTAGAGTGTCAGTCCTCTTGTACTTAAGTCTGCATTGTGCCTTTTGTATTAAATTCGGATGCAATTTCTGTGTTTCATCGTCAATAAGAAGGTCCAAGGGATACAGTAAACCTGAAGTGAAGCATCGGAATCTAAAACTGGACTCACAGGAGAGGTTCAAATCATAGAAAGTTAGAGTGTCAGTCCTCTTGTATTTTAGTCGGCATTGTGCCTTTTGTATTAATTTCGGTTGCAAATTTCTGTGCTTCGACGACTATAAGATGGTCCAAGGTATACAGTAAACCAGAAGTGAAGCATCGGAATCTAAAAGTGGACTCACAGGAGAGATTAAAATCATACAAAGTTAGAGTGTCAGTCCTCTTTTACTTAAGTCGGCATTGTGAATTTTGTATTAAATTCGGATGCAATTTCAGTGTTTCATCGTCAATGAGAAGGTCCAAGGGATACAGTAAACCTGAAGTGAAGCATTGGAATCTAAAACTGGACTCACAGGAGAGGTTCAAATCATAGAAAGTTAGAGTGTCAGTCCTTTTGTACTTAAGTCGGCATTTTGCCTTTTGTATTAAATTCGGATGCAATTTCTGTGTTTCATCGTCAATAAGAAGGTCCAAGGGATACAGTAAACCTGAAGTGAAGCATCGGAATCTAAAACTGGACTCACAGGAGAGGTTCTAATCATAGAAAGTTAGAGTGTCAGTCCTCTTGTACTTATGTCGGCATTGTGTCTTTTGTATTAACTTCGGATGCAATTTCTGCGTTTCATCGCCAATAAGAAGGTCCAAGGGATACAGTAAACCTGAATTGAAGCATCGGAATCTAAAACTGGACTCACAGGAGAGGTTCAAATCATAGAAAGTTAGAGTGTCAGTCCTCTTGTACTTAAGTCGGCATTGTGCATTTTGTATTAAATTCGGATGCAATTTCTGTGTTTCATCGTCAATAAGAATGTCCAAGGGATACAGTAAACCTGAAGTGAAGCATCGGAATCTAAAACTGGACTCACAGAAGAGGTTCAATTGAAGAAAGTTAGAGTGTCAGTCCTCTTGTACTTCAGTCGGCATGGTGCCTTTTGTATTACATTCGGATGCAATTTCTGTGTTTCATCGTTAATAAGAAGGTCCAAGTGATACAGTAAACCTGAAGTGAAGCATCGGAATCTAAAACTGGACTCACAGGAGAGGTTCAAATCACAGAAAGTGAGAGTGTCAGTACTCTTGTACGTGAGTCGGCACTGTGCATTTTGTATTAAATTCGGATGCAATTTCTGTGTTTCATCGTTAATAAGAAGCTCCAAGGGATACAATAAACCTAAAGTGATGCATCGGAATTCAAAACTGTACTAACAGGAGAGGTTCAAATCATAGAAATTTAGAGTGTGAGTCCTCTTGTACTTATGTCGGCATTTTGACTATTGTATTAAATTCGGATGCAATTTCTGTATTTCATCGTCAATAAGATCGTCCAAGGGATACAGTAAACCTGAAGTGAAGCATCGGAATCTAAACCTGGACTCACAGGAGAGGTTAAAATCATAGAAAGTAAGAGTGTCAGTCCACTTGTATTTCAGTCGGCATTGTGACTTTTGTATTAAATTCGGATGCAATTTCTGTGTTTCATCGTCAACAAGAAGGTCCAAGGCATACAGTAAACCTGAAGTGAGGCATCGGAATCTAAAAGTGGACTCACAGGAGAGGTTCAAATCATACAAAGTTAGAGTGTCAAGCAACTTGTACTTAAGTCGGCATTGTGCCTTTTGTATTAAATTCGGATGCAATTTCTGTGTTTCATCGTTGATACGAAGGTCCAAGGGATACTGTAAACCTGACGTGAAGCATCGTAATCTAAAACTGGATTCACAAGAGAGGTTCAAATCATAGAAAGTTAGAGTGTCAGTCCTCTTGTACTTAAGTCGGCATTGTGCCGTTTGTATTACATTCGGATGCAATTTCTGTGTTTCATCGTTAATGAGAAGGTCCAAGGGATACAGTAATTCTGAAGTGAAACATCAGAATCTAAAACGGGACTCACAGGAGAGGTGCAAATCATAGAAAGTTAGAGTGTCAGTCCTTTTGTACTTAAGTCGGCATTGTGCCTTTTGTATTAAATTCGGATGCAATTTCTGTGTTTCATCGCCAATATGAAGGTCCAAGGGATACAGTAAACCTGAAGTGAAGCATAGGAATCTAAAACTGGACTCACAGGAGAGGTTCAATTCATAGAAAGTTAGAGTGTCAGTCCTCTTGTACTTAAGTCGGCATTGTGCTTTTGTATTAAATTCGGATACAATTTCTGTGTTTCATCGTTAATATGAAGCTCCAAGGGATACAGTAAACCTGAAGTGAAGCATCGGAATCTAAAACTGGACTCACAGGAGAGGGTCAAATCATAGAAAGTTAGAGTGTCAGTCCTCTTGTACTTAAGTCTGCATTGTGCCTTTTGTATTATATTCGGATGCAATTTATGAGCTTCATCGTCAACAAGATGGTCCATGGTATACAGTAAACCTGACGTGAAGCATCGGAATGTAAAACTAGACTCACAGAAGGGGTTGAAGTCATAGAAATTCAGAGTGTCAGTCCTCTTGTACTTAAGTCGGCATTGTCAATTTTTTATTAAATTCGGATGCAATTTCTGTGTTTCCTCGTCAGTGAAAAGGTCCAAGGGATACAGTAAACCTGAAGTGAAGCATTGGAATCTAAAACTGGACTCACAGGAGAGGTTAAAATCATAGAAAGTTAGAGTGTCTGTTCTCTTGTACTTAAGTCGGCATTGTGCCTTTTGTATTAAATTCGGACACAATTACTGTGTTTCATTGTTAATAAGAAAGTCCAAGGGATACAGTATACCTGAAGAGAAGATCGGAATCTAAAACTGGACTCACAGAAGAGGATCCAATCATAGAGAGTCAGAGTGTCAGTCCTCTTGTACTTTAGTCGGCATTGTGCCTTTTGTTTTAAATTCGGATGCAATTATTGTGTTTCATCGTCAATAAGGAGGTCAAGGGATACGGTAAACCTGATGTGAAACATCGGAATCTAAAACTGGACTCACAGGAGAGGTTGAAATCATTGAAAGTTAGAGTGTCAGTCCTCTTGTACTTAAGTCGGCATTGTGCCTTTGTATTAAACTAGGATGCAAATTCTGTGTTTCATCGTCAATAAGAAGGTCCAAGGGATACAGTAAACCTGAAGTGAAGCATCGGAATCTATAACTGGACTCACAGGAGAGGTTCAAATCATAGAATGTGAGAGTGTCAGTCCTCTTGTACTTATGTCGGCATTGTGCCTTTTGTATTAAATTCGGATGCAATTTCTGTGTTTCATCGTCAATAAGAGGGTCCAAAGGATGCAGTGAACCTGAAGTGAAGCACCGGAATCTAAAACTGGACTCACAGGCCAGGTTCAAATCTTAGAAAGTTAGAGTGTCAGTCATCTTCTACTTAAGTCCGCATTGTGACTTTTGTATTAATTTCGGATGCAATTTTTGTGTTTCATCGTCAATATGAAGGTCCAAGGGATACAGAAAACCTGAAGTGAAGCATCGGAATTTAAAACTGGACTCACAGGAGAGGTTCAATCATAGAAAGTTAGAGTGTAAGTCCTCTTGTACTTTGGTCGGCATTGTGCCTTTTGTATTAATTTCGGTTCCAAATTTCTGTGCTTCGTCGACTATAAGATGGACCAAGGTATACAGTAAACCAGAAGTGAAGCATCGGAATCTAAAAGTGGACTCACAGGAGAGATTAAAATCATACAAAGTTAGAGTGTCAGTCCTCTTGTACTTAAGTCGGCAATGTGACTTTTGTATTAATTTCGGATGCAATTTTTGTGTTTCATCGTCAATATGAAGGTCCGAGGGATACAGTAAACCTGAAGTGAAGCATCGGAATCTAAAACTGGACTCACAGGAGAGGTTCACATCATAGAAAGTTAGAGTGTCAGTCCTCTTGTATTTTAGTCGGCATTGTGCCTTTTGTATTAATTTCGATTGCAAATTTCTGTGCTTCGACGACTATAAGATGGTCCAAGGTATACAGTAAACCAGAAGTGAAGCATCGGAATCTAAAAGTGGACTCACAGGAGAGATTAAAATCATACAAAGTTAGAGTGTCAGTCCTCTTGTACTTAAGTCGGCATTGTGAATTTTGTATTAAATTCGGATGCAATTTCAGTGTTTCGTCGTCAATGAGAAGGTCCAAGGGATACAGTAAACCTGAAATGAAGCATTGGAATCTAAAACTGGACTCACAGGAGAGGTTCAAATCATAGAAAGTTAGACTGTCAGTCCTTTTGTACTTAAGTCGGCATTGTGCCGTTTATATTAAATTCGGATGCAATATCTTTGTTCCATCGTTAATAAGAAGGTCCAAGGGATACTGTAAACCTGGCGTGAAACATCGGAATCTAAAACTGGACTCACAAGAGAGGTTCAAATCATAGAAAGTGAGAGTGTCAGTCCTCTTGTACTTAAGTCGGCATTGTGAATTTTGTATTAAATTCGGATGCAATTTCAGTTTTTCATCGTCAATGAGAAGGTCCAAGGGATACAGTAAACCTGAAGTGAAGCATTGGAATCTAAAACTGGACTCACAGGAGAGGTTCAAATCATAGAAAGTTAGAGTGTCGGTTCTCTTGTTTTTAAGTCGGCATTGTGCCTTTTGTATTAAATTCGGATACAATTTCTGTGTTTCATCGTTAATAAGAAGGTCCAAGGGATACAGTAAACCTGAAGTGAAGCATTGGAATCTAAAACTGGACTCACAGGAGAGGTTCAAATCATAGAAAGTTAGAGTGTCAGTCCTCTTGTACTTAAGTCCGCATTGTGCCGTTTGTATTATATTCGGATGCAATTTTTGAGCTTCATCGTCAATAAGAAGGTCCAAGGGATACAGTAAACCTGAAGTGAAGCATCGTAATGTAAAACTGGACTCACAGGGGAGGTTCAAATCATACAAAGTTAGAGTGTCAACACTCTTGGACTAAGGTCGTCATTGTGAATTTTGTATTAAATTCGGATGCAATTTCTGTGTTTCATCGTTAATAAGAAGGTCCAAGGGATACAGTAAACCTGAAGTGAAGCATCGGAATCTAAAACTGGACTCACAGGAGAGGTTCAAATTATGGAAAGTGAGAGTGTCAGTCCTCTTGTACGTGAGTCGGCACTGTGCCTTTTGTATTAAATTCGGATGCAGTTTCTGTGTTTCATCGTTAATAAGAAGCTCCAAGGGATACAATAAACCTGAAGTGATGCATCGGAATTCAAAACTGTACTAACAGGAGAGGTTAAAATCATAGAAATTTAGAGTGTCAGTCCTCTTGTACTTATGTCGGCATTTTGACTATTGTATTAAATTCGGATGCAGTTTCTGTATTTCATCGTCAATAAGAACGTCCAAGGGATACAGTAAACCTGAAGTGAAGCATCGGAATCTAAACCTGGACTCACAAGAGAGGTTCAAATCATAGAAAGTAAGAGTGTCAGTCCTCTTGTACTTAAATCGGCATTGTGACTTTTGTATTAAATTCGGATGCAATTTCTGTGTTTCATCGTCAATAAGAAGGTCCAAGGCATACAGTAAACCTGAAGTGAGGCATCGGAATCTAAAAGTGGACTCACAGGAGAGGTTCAAATCATACAAAGTTAGAGTGTCAAGCAACTTGTACTTTAGTCGGCATTGTGCTTTTTGTATTAAATTCGGATGCAATTTTTGTGTATCATCGTTAATACGAAGGTCCAAGGGATACTGTAAACCTGACGTGAAACATCGGAATCTAAAACTGGATTCACAAGAGAGATTCAAATCATAGAAAGTTAGAGTGTCAGTCCTCTTGTACTTAAGTCGGCATTGTGCCGTTTGTATTACATTCGGATGCAATTTCTGTGTTTCGTCGTTAATAAGAAGGTCCAAGGGATTCAGTAATTCTGAAGTGAAACATCAGAATATAAAACTGGACTCACAGGAGAGGTGCAAATCATAGAAAGTTAGAGTGTCAGTCCTTTTGTACTTAAGTCGGCATTGTGCTTTTGTATTAAATTCGGATGCAATTTCTGTGTTTCATCGCCAATATGAAGGTCCAAGGGATACAGTAAACCTGAAGTGAAGCATAGGAATCTCAAACTGGACTCACAGGAGAGTTTCAATTCATAGAAAGTTAGAGTGTCAGTCCTCTTGTACTTAAGTCGGCATTGTGCCCTTTGTATTAAATTCGGATACAATTTCTGTGTTTCATCGTTAATATGAAGGTCCAAGGGATACAGTAAACCTGAAGTGAAGCATCGGAATCTAAAACTGGACTCACAGGAGAGGGTCAAATCATAGAAAGTTAGAGTGTCAGTCCTCTTGTACTTAAGTCTGCATTGTGCCTTTTGTATTATATTCGGATGCAATTTATGAGCTTCATCGTCAACAAGATGGTCCATGGTATACAGTAAACGTGAAGTGAAGCATCGGAATCTAAAACTGGACTCACAGAAGGGGTTGAAGTCATAGAAATTTAGAGTGTCAGTCCTCTTGTACTTAAGTCGGCATTGTTAATTTTGTATTAAATTCGGATGCAATTTCTGTGTTTCCTCGTCAGTGAGAAGGTCCAAGGGATACAGTAAACCTGAAGTGAAGCATTGGAATCTAAAACTGGACTCACAGGAGAGGTTCAAATCATAGAAAATTAGAGTGTCGGTTCTCTTGTTTTTAAGTCGGCATTGTGCCTTTTGTATTAAATTCGGATGCAGTTTCTGTATTTCATCGTCAATAAGAACGTCCAAGGGATACAGTAAACCTGAAGTGAAGCATCGGAATCTAAACCTGGACTCACAAGAGAGGTTCAAATCATAGAAAGTAAGAGTGTCAGTCCTCTTGTACTTAAATCGGCATTGTGACTTTTGTATTAAATTCGGATGCAATTTCTGTGTTTCATCGTCAATAAGAAGGTCCAAGGCATACAGTAAACCTGAAGTGAAGCACCGGAATCTAAAACTGGACTCACAGGCCAGGTTCAAATCTTAGAAAGTTAGAGTGTCAAGCAACTTGTACTTTAGTCGGCATTGTGCTTTTTGTATTAAATTCGGATGCAATTTTTGTGTATCATCGTTAATACGAAGGTCCAAGGGATACTGTAAACCTGACGTGAAACATCGGAATCTAAAACTGGATTCACAAGAGAGATTCAAATCATAGAAAGTTAGAGTGTCAGTCCTCTTGTACTTAAGTCGGCATTGTGCCGTTTGTATTACATTCGGATGCAATTTCTGTGTTTCGTCGTTAATAAGAAGGTCCAAGGGATTCAGTAATTCTGAAGTGAAACATCAGAATATAAAACTGGACTCACAGGAGAGGTGCAAATCATAGAAAGTTAGAGTGTCAGTCCTTTTGTACTTAAGTCGGCATTGTGCTTTTGTATTAAATTCGGATGCAATTTCTGTGTTTCATCGCCAATATGAAGGTCCAAGGGATACAGTAAACCTGAAGTGAAGCATAGGAATCTCAAACTGGACTCACAGGAGAGTTTCAATTCATAGAAAGTTAGAGTGTCAGTCCTCTTGTACTTAAGTCGGCATTGTGCCCTTTGTATTAAATTCGGATACAATTTCTGTGTTTCATCGTTAATATGAAGGTCCAAGGGATACAGTAAACCTGAAGTGAAGCATCGGAATCTAAAACTGGACTCACAGGAGAGGGTCAAATCATAGAAAGTTAGAGTGTCAGTCCTCTTGTACTTAAGTCTGCATTGTGCCTTTTGTATTATATTCGGATGCAATTTATGAGCTTCATCGTCAACAAGATGGTCCATGGTATACAGTAAACGTGAAGTGAAGCATCGGAATCTAAAACTGGACTCACAGAAGGGGTTGAAGTCATAGAAATTTAGAGTGTCAGTCCTCTTGTACTTAAGTCGGCATTGTTAATTTTGTATTAAATTCGGATGCAATTTCTGTGTTTCCTCGTCAGTGAGAAGGTCCAAGGGATACAGTAAACCTGAAGTGAAGCATTGGAATCTAAAACTGGACTCACAGGAGAGGTTCAAATCATAGAAAATTAGAGTGTCGGTTCTCTTGTTTTTAAGTCGGCATTGTGCCTTTTGTATTAAATTCGGATACAATTTCTGTGTTTCATCGTTAATAAGAAGGTCCAAGGGATACAGTAAACCTGAAGTGAAGCTTCGGAATCTATAACTGGACTCACAGGAGAGGTTCAAATCATAGAATGTGAGAGTGTCAGTCCTCTTGTACTTATGTCGGCATTGTGCCTTTTGTATTAAATTCGGATGCAATTTCTGTGTTTCATCGTCAATAAGAGGGTCCAAAGGATACAGTGAACCTGAAGTGAAGCACCGGAATCTAAAACTGGACTCACAGGCCAGGTTCAAATCTTAGAAAGTTAGAGTGTCAGTCATCTTGTACTTAAGTCGGCATTGTGCCTTTTGTATTATATTCTGAAGCAATTTCTGTGTTTCATCGTCAATAAGAAGGTCCAAGGGATACAGTAAACCTGACGTGAAGCATCGAAATCTAAGACTGGGCTCACAAGAGAGGTTCAAATCATAGAAAGTCAGAGTGTCACAGAGTGTCAGTCCTTTTGTACATAAGTCGGCATTGTGCCGTTTGTATTAAACTTGGATGCAATATCTGTGTTCCATCGTTAATAAGAAGGTCCAAGGGATACAGTAACCCTGAAGTGAAGCATCGGAATCTAAAACTGGACTCACAGGAGAGGTTCAAATCATAGAAAGTTAGAGTGTCAGTCCTCTTGTACTTAAGTCTGCATTGTGCCTTTTGTATTATATTCGGATGCAATTTTTGAGCTCCATCGTCAACAAGATGGTCCAAGGTATACAGTAAACCTAATGTGAAGCAACGGAATCTAAAACTGGACTCACAGAAGGGGTTGAAGTCATAGAAATTTAGAGTGTCAGTCCTCTTGTACTTAAGTCGGCATTGTGCCTTTTGTATTAAATTCAGATGCAATTTCTGTGTTTCGTCGTCAGTAAGAAGGGCAAAGGGATACAGTAAACCTGAAGAGAAGATCGCAAACTAAAACTGGACTCACAGCAGAGGATCAAATCAAAGAGAGTTAGAGTGTCAGTCCTCTTGTACTTATGTCGGCATTGTGCCTTTTGTATTAAATTTGGATGCAATTTCTGTGTTTCATCGTCAATAAGAAGGTCCAAGGCATACAGTAAACCTGAAGTGAAGCATCGGAATCTAAAACTGGAATCACAAGAGAGGTTCAAATCATAGAAAGTTAGAGTGTCAGTCCTCTTGTACTTAAGTCGGCAATGTGACTTTTGTATTAATTTCGGATGCAATTTTTGTGTTTCATCGTCAATATGAAGGTCCAAGGGATACAGTAAACCTGAAGTGAAGCATCGGAATCTAAAACTGGACTCACAGGAGAGGATCAAATCATAGAAAGTTAGAGTGTCAGTCCTCTTGTATTTTAGTCGGCATTGTGCCTTTTGTATTAATTTCGATTGCAAATTTCTGTGCTTCGACGACTATAAGATGGTCCAAGGTATACAGTAAACCAGAAGTGAAGCATCGGAATCTAAAAGGGGACTCACAGGAGAGATTAAAATCATACAAAGTTAGAGTGTCAGTCCTCTTGTACTTAAGTCGGCATTGTGAATTTTGTATTAAATTCGGATGCAACTTCAGTGTTTCATCGTCAATGAGAAGGTCCAAGGGATACAGTAAACCTGAAGTAAAGCATTGGAATCTAAAACTGGACTCACAGGAGAGGTTCTAATCATAGAAAGTTAGAGTGTCAGTCCTTTTGTACTTAAGTCGGCATTTTGCCTTTTGTATTAAATTCGGATGCAATTTCTGTGTTTCATCGTCAATATGAAGGTCCAAGGGATACAGTAAACCTGAAGTGAAGCATCGGAATCTAAAACTGGACTCACAGGAGAGGTTCTAATCATAGAAAGTTAGAGTGTCAGTCCTCTTGTACTTATGTCGGCATTGTGTCTTTTGTACTAACTTCGGATGCAATTTCAGCGTTTCATCGCCAATAAGAAGGTCCAAGGGATACAGTAAACCTGAAGTGAAGCATCGGAATCTAAAACTGGACTCACAGGAGAGGTTCAAATCATAGACAGTTAGAGTGTCAGTCCTCTTGTACTTAAGTCGGCATTGTGCATTTTGTATTAAATTCGGATGCAATTTCTGTGTTTCATCGTCAATAAGAACGTCCAAGGGATACAGTAAACCTGAAGTGAGGCATCGGAATCTAAAAGTGGACTCACAGGAGAGGTTCAAATCATACAAAGTTAGAGTGTCAAGCAACTTGTACTTAAGTCGGCATTGTGCCTTTTGTATTACATTCGGATGCAATTTCTGTGTTTCATCGTTGATACGAAGGTCCAAGGGATACTGTAAACCTGACGTGAAGCATCGTAATCTAAAACTGGATTCACAAGAGAGGTTCAAATCATAGAAAGTTAAAGTGTCAGTCCTCTTGTACTTAAGTCGGCATTGTGCCGTTTGTATTACATTCGGATGCAATTTCTGTGTTTCATCGTTAAAAAGAAGGTCCAAGGGATTTCAGTAATTCTGAAGTGAACCATCAGAATCTAAAACTGGACTCACAGGAGAGGTGCAAATCATAGAAAGTTAGAGTGTCAGTCCTCTTGTACTTAAGTCTGCATTGTGCCTTTTGTATTATATTCGGATGCAATTTATGAGCTTCATCGTCAACAAGATGGTCCATGGTACACAGTAAACCTGAAGTGAAGCATCGGAATCTAAAACTAGACTCACAGAAGTGGTTGAAGTCATAGAAATTTAGAGTGTCAGTCCTCTTGTACTTAAGTCGGCATTGTTAATTTTTTATTAAATTCGGATGCAATTTCTGTGTTTCCTCGTCAGTGAAAAGGTCCAAGGGATACAGTAAACCAGAAGTGAAGCATTGGAATCTAAAACTGGACTCACAGGAGAGGTTAAAATCATAGAAAGTTAGAGTGTCTGTTCTCTTGTACTTAAGTCGGCATTGTGCCTTTTGTATTAAATTCGGACACAATTACTGTGTTTCATTGTTAATAAGAAAGTCCAAGGGATACAGTATACCTGAAGAGAAGATCGGAATCTAAAACTGGACTCACAGAAGAGGATCCAATCATAGAGAGTTAGAGTGTCAGTCCTCTTGTACTTCAGTCGGCATTGTGCCTTTTGTTTTAAATTCGGATGCAATTATTGTGTTTCATCGTCAATAAGGAGGTCAAGGGATACAGTAAACCTGATGTGAAGCATCGGAATCTAAAACTGGACTCACAGGAGAGGTTGAAATCATCGAAAGTTAGAGTGTCAGTCCTCTTGTACTTAAGTCGGCATTGTGCCTTTGTATTAAACTAGGATGCAAATTCTGTGTTTCATCGTCAATAAGAAGGTCCAAGGGATACAGTAAACCTGAAGTGAAGCATCGGAATCTATAACTGGACTCACAGGAGAGGTTTAAATCATAGAATGTGAGAGTGTCAGTCCTCTTGTACTTATGTCGGCATTGTGCCTTTTGTATTAAATTCGGATGCAATTTCTGTGTTTCATCGTCAATAAGAGGGTACAAAGGATGCAGTGAACCTGAAGTGAAGCACCGGAATCTAAAACTGGACTCACAGGCCAGGTTCAAATCTTAGAAAGTTAGAGTGTCAGTCATCTTGTACTTAAGTCGGCATTGTGACTTTTGTATTAATTTCGGATGCAAATTTTGTGTTTCATCGTCAATATGAAGGTCCAAGGGATACAGAAAACCTGAAGTGAAGCATCGGAAATTAAAACTGGACTCACAGGAGAGGTTCAATCATAGAAAGTTAGAGTGTAAGTCCTCTTGTACTTTGGTCGGCATTGTGCCTTTTGTATTAATTTCGGTTCCAAATTTCTGTGCTTCGTCGACTATAGGATGGACCAAGGTATACAGTAAACCGGAAGTGAAGCATCGGAATCTAAAAGTGGACTCACAGGAGAGATTAAAATCATACAAAGTTAGAGTGTCAGTCCTCTTGTACTTAAGTCGGCATTGTGCCTTTTGTATTATATTCGGAAGCAATTTCTGTGTTTCATCGTTAATAAGAAGGTCCAAGGGATACAGTAAACCTGACGTGAAGCATCGGAATCTAAAACTGGACTCACAGGAGAGGTTCAAATCATAGAAAGTTAGAGTGTCAGTCCTCTTGTATTTTAGTCGGCATTGTGCCTTTTGTATTAATTTCGGTTGCAAATTTCTGTGCTTCGACGACTATAAGATGGTCAAAGGTATACAGTAAACCAGAAGTGAAGCATCGGAATCTAAAAGTGGACTCACAGGAGAGATTAAAATCATACAAAGTTAGAGTGTCAGTCCTCTTGTACTTAAGTCTGCATTGTGCCTTTTGTATTAAATTCAGATGCAATTTCTGTGTTTCGTCGTCAATAAGAATGGCAAAGGGATACAGTAAACCTGAAGAGAAGATCGGAATCTAAAACTGGACTCACAGCAGAGGATCAAATCATAGAGAGTTAGAGTGTCAGTCCTCTTGTACCTTAGTCGGCATTGTGCCTTTTGTATTAAATTCAGATGCAATTTCTGTGTTTCATCGTCAATGAGAAGGTCCAAGGGATACAGTAAACCTGAAGTGAAGCATCGGAATCTATAACTGGACTCACAAGAGAGGTTCAAATCATAGTATGTGAGAGTATCAGTCCTCTTGTACTTATGTCGGCATTGTGCCTTTTGTATTAAATTCGGATGCAATTTCTGTGTTTCATCGTCAATAAGAAGGTCCAAGGGATACAGTAAACCTGAAGTGAAGCATCGGAATCTAAAACTGGAATCACAAGAGAGGTTCAAATCATAGAAAGTTAGAGTGTCAGTCCTCTTGTACTTAAGTCGGCAATGTGACTTTTGTATTAATTTCGGATGCAATTTTTGTGTTTCATCGTCAATATGAAGGTCCAAGGGATACAGTAAACCTGAAGTGAAGCATCGGAATCTAAAACTGGACTCACAGGAGAGGTTCAAATCATAGAAAGTTAGAGTGACAGTCCTCTTGTATTTTAGTCGGCATTGTGCCTTTTGTATTAATTTCGGTTGCAAATTTCTGTGCTTCGACGACTATAAGATGGTCCAAGGTATACAGTAAACCAGAAGTGAAGCATCGGAATCTAAAAGTGGACTCACAGGAGAGATTAAAATGATACAAAGTTAGAGTGTCAGTCCTCTTGTACTTAAGTCGGCATTGTGAATTTTGTATTAAATTCGGATGCAATTTCAGTGTTTCATCGTCAATGAGATGGTCCAAGGGATACAGTAAACCTGAAATGAAGCATTGGAATCTAAAACTGGACTCACAGGAGAGGTTCAAATCATAGAAAGTTAGAGTGTCAGTAATTTTGTACTTAAGTCGGCATTGTGCCTTTTGTGTTAAATTCGGACACAATTACTGTGTTTCATTGTTAATAAGAAAGTCCAAGGGATACAGTATACCTGAAGAGAAGATCGGAATCTAAAACTGGACTCACAGAAGAGGATGCAATCATAGAGAGTTAGAGTGTCAGTCCTCTTGTACTTTAGTCGGCATTGTGCCTTTTGTTTTAAATTCGGATGCAATTATTGTGTTTCATCGTCAATAAGGAGGTCAAGGGATACAGTAAACCTGATGTGAAGCATCGGAATCTAAAACTGGACTCACAGGAGAGGTTGAAATCATTGAAAGTTAGAGTGTCAGTCCTCTTGTACTTAAGTCGGCATTGTGCCTTTGTATTAAACTAGGATGCAAATTCTGTGTTTCATCGTCAATAAGAAGGTCCAAGGGATACAGTAAACCTGAAGTGAAGCATCGGAATCTATAACTGGACTCACAGGAGAGGTTCAAATCATAGAATGTGAGAGTGTCAGTCCTCTTGTACTTATGTCGTCATTGTGCCTTTTGTATTAAATTCGGATGCAATTTCTGTGTTTCATTGTCAATAAGAGGGTCCAAAGGATGCAGTAAACCTGAAGTGAAGCATTGGAATCTAAAACTGGACTCACAGGAGAGGTTCAAATCATAGAAAGTTAGAGTGTCAGTCCTCTTGTACTTAAGTCTGCATTGTGCCGTTTGTATTATATTCGGATGCAATTTTTGAGCTTCATCGTCAATAAGAAGGTCCAAGGGATACAGTAAACCTGAAGTGAAGCATCGTAATGTAAAACTGGACTCACAGGAGAGGTTCAAATCATAAAAAGTTAGAGTGTCAACACTCTTGGACTAAGGTCGTCATTGTGAATTTTGTATTAAATTCGGATGCAATTTCTGTGTTGCATCGTTAATAAGAAGGTCCAAGGGATACAGTAAACCTGAAGTGAAGCATCGGAATCTAAAACTGGACTCACAGAAGAGGTTCAAATCATAGAAAGTTAGAGTGTCAGTCCTCTTGTACTTAAGTCGGCATGGTGCCTTTTGTATTACATTCGGATGCAATTTCTGTGTTTCATCGTTAATAAGAAGGTCCAAGTGATACAGTAAACCTGAAGTGAAGCATCGGAATCTAAAACTGGACTCACAGGAGAGGTTCAAATCATAGAAAGTGAGAGTGTCAGTCCTCTTGTACGTGAGTCGGCACTGTGCCTTTTGTATTAAATTCGGATGCAATTTCTGTGTTTCATCGTTAATAAGAAGCTCCAAGGGATACAATAAACCTGAAGTGATGCATCGGAATTCAAAACTGTACTAACAGGAGAGGTTCAAATCATAGAAATTTAGAGTGTCAGTCCTCTTGTACTTATGTCGGCATTTTGACTATTGTATTAAATTCGGATGCAGTTTCTGTATTTCATCGTCAATAAGAACGTCCAAGGGATACAGTAAACCTGAAGTGAAGCATCGGAATCTAAACCTGGACTCACAAGAGAGGTTTAAATCATAGAAAGTAAGAGTGTCAGTCCTCTTGTACTTAAGTCGGCATTGTGACTTTTGTATTAAATTCGGATGCAATTTCTGTGTTTCATCGTCAATAAGAAGGTCCAAGGCATACAGTAAACCTGAAGTGAGGCATCGGAATCTAAAAGTGGACTCACAGGAGAGGTTCAAATCATACAAAGTTAGAGTGTCAAGCAACTTGTACTTAAGTCGGCATTGTGCCTTTTGTATTAAATTCGGATGCAATTTCTGTGTTTCATCGTTAATACGAAGGTCCAAGGGATACTGTAAACCTGAAGTGAAGCATAGGAATCTAAAACTGGACTCACAGGAGAGGTTCAATTCATAGAAAGTTAGAGTGTCAGTCCTCTTGTACTTATGTCGGCATTGTGCCTTTTGTATTAAATTCGGATACAATTTCTGTGTTTCATCGTTAATATGAAGGTCCAAGGGATACAGTAAACCTGAAGTGAAGCATCGGAATCTAAAACTGGACTCACAGGAGAGGGTCAAATCATAGAAAGTTAGAGTGTCAGTCCTCTTGTACTTAAGTCTGCATTGTGCCTTTTGTATTATATTCGGATGCAATTTATGAGCTTCATCGTCAACAAGATGGTCCATGGTATACAGTAAACGTGAAGTGAAGCATCGGAATCTAAAACTGGACTCACAGAAGGGGTTGAAGTCATAGAAATTTAGAGTGTCAGTCCTCTTGTACTTAAGTCGGCATTGTTAATTTTGTATTAAATTCGGATGCAATTTCTGTGTTTCCTCGTCAGTGAGAAGGTCCAAGGGATACAGTAAACCTGAAGTGAAGCATTGGAATCTAAAACTGGACTCACAGGAGAGGTTCAAATCATAGAAAGTTAGAGTGTCGGTTCTCTTGTTTTTAAGTCGGCATTGTGCCTTTTGTATTAAATTCGGATACAATTTCTGTGTTTCATCGTTAATAAGAAGGTCCAAGGGATACAGTAAACCTGAAGTGAAGCATCGGAATTTATAACTGGACTCACAGGAGAGGTTCAAATCATAGAATGTGAGAGTGTCAGTCCTGTTGTACTTATGTCGGCATTGTGCCTTTTGTATTAAATTCGGATGCAATTTCTGTGTTTCATCGTCAATAAGAGGGTCCAAAGGATACAGTGAACCTGAAGTGAAGCACCGGAATCTAAAACTGGACTCACAGGCCAGGTTCAAATCTTAGAAAGTTAGAGTGTCAGTCATCTTGTACTTAAGTCGGCATTGTGACTTTTGTATTAATTTCGGATGCAATTTTTGTGTTTCATCGTCAATATGAAGGTCCAAGGGATACAGAAAACCTGAAGTGAAGCATCGGAAATTAAAACTGGACTCACAGGAGAGGATCAAACATAGAAAGTTAGAGTGTCAGTCCTCTTGTACTTTGGTCGGCATTGTGCCTTTTGTATTAATTTCGGTTCCAAATTTCTGTGCTTCGTCGACTATAAGATGGACCAAGGTATACAGTAAACCAGAAGTGAAGCAGCGGAATCTAAAAGTGGACTCACAGGAGAAGATCAAATCATAGAAAGTTAGAGTGTCAGTCCTCTTGTACTTAAGTCGGCATTGTGACTATTGTATTAAATTCGGATGCAATTTCTGTGTTTCATCGTTAATAAGAAGGTCCAAGGGATACTGTAAACCTGACGTGAAACATCGGAATCTAAAACTGGACTCACAAGAGAGGTTCAAATCATAGAAAGTGAGAGTGTCAGTTCTCTTGTACTTAAGTCGGCATTGTGCCTTTTGTGTTAAATTCGGATGCAATTTCTGTGTTTCATCGTTAATTAGAAGGTCCAAGGGATGCAGTAAACCTGAAGTGAAGCATCGGAATCTAAAACTGGACTCACAGGAGAGGTTCAAATCATATAATGTTAGAGTGTCAGTCCTCTTGTACTTAAGTCGGCATTGTGAATTTTGTATTAAATTCGGATGCAATTTCTGTGTTTCATCGTCAATAAGAAGGTCCAAGGCATACAGTAAACCTGAAGTGAGGCATCGGAATCTAAAAGTGGACTCACAGGAGAGGTTCAAATCATACAAAGTTAGAGTGTCAAGCATCTTGTACTTAAGTCGGCATTGTGCCTTTTGTATTAAATTCGGATGCAATTTCTGTGTTTCATCGCCAATATGAAGGTCCAAGGGATACAGTAAACCTGAAGTGAAGCATCGGAATCTAAAACTGGACTCACAGGAGAGGTTCGAATCATAGAAAGTTAGAGTGTCAGTCCTCTTGTACTTAAGTCTGCATTGTGCCTTTTGTATTATATTCGGATGCAATTTTTGAGCTTCATCGTCAACAAGATGGTCCAAGGTATACAGTAAACCTGAAGTGAAGCATCGGAATCTAAAACTGGACTCACAGAAGGGGTTGAAGTCATAGAAATTTAGAGTGTCACTCCTCTTGTACTTATGTCGGCATTGTTAATTTTGTATTAAATTCGGATGCAATTTCTGTGTTTCCTCGTCAGTGAAAAGGTCCAAGGGATACAGTAAACCTGAAGTGAAGCATTGGAATCTAAAACTGGACTCACAGGAGAGGTTAAAATCATAGGAAGTTAGAGTGTCTGTTCTCTTGTACTTAAGTCGGCATTGTGCCTTTTGTATTAAATTCGGACACAATTTCTGTGTTTCATTGTTAATAAGAAGGTCCAAGGGATACAGTATACCTGAAGAGAAGATCGGAATCTAAAACTGGACTCACAGAAGAGGATCAAATCATAGAGAGTTAGAGTGTTAGTCCTCATGTACTTTAGTCGGCATTGTGCCATTTGTTTTTAATTCGGATGCAATTATTGTGTTTCATCGTCAATAAGGAGGTCAAGGGATACAGTAAACCTGATGTGAAGCATCGGAATGTAAAACTGGACTCACAGGAGAGGTTGAAATCATTGAAAGTTAGAGTGTCAGTCCTCTTGTACTTAAGTCGGCATTGTGCCTTTTGTATTATATTCGGAAGCAATTTCTGTGGTTCATCGTCAATATGAAGGTCCAAGGGATACAGTAAACCTGAAGTGAAGCATCGGAATCTAAAACTGGACTCACAGGAGAGGTTCAAATCATAGAAAGTTAGAGTGTCAGTCCTCTTGTATTTTAGTCGTCATTGTGCCTTTTGTATTAATTTCGGTTCCAAATTTCTGTGCTTCGTCGACTATAAGATGGACCAAGGTATACAGTAAACCAGAAGTGAAGCATCGGACTCTAAAAGTGGACTCACAGGAGAGATTAAAATCATACAAAGTTAGAGTGTCAGTCCTCTTGTACTTAAGTCGGCATTGTGCCTTTTGTATTATATTCGGAAGCAATTTCTGTGGTTCATCGTTAATAAGAAGGTCCAAGTGATACAGTAAACCTGACGTGAAGCATCGGAATCTAAAACTGGACTCACAGGAGAGGTTCAAATCATAGAAAGTTAGAGTGTCAGTCCTCTTGTACTTAAGTCGGCATTGGGCCTTTTGTATTAACTTTGGATGCAATTTCCGTGTTTCATCGTCAATAAGAAGGTCCAAGGGATACAGTAAACCTGAAGTGAAGCATCGGCGTCAAAAACTGGACTCACAGAGAGGTTCAAATCATAGAAAATTAGAGTGTCAGTCCTCTTGTACTTAAGTCGGCATTGTGCCTTTTGTATTAAATTCGGATGCAATTTCTGTGTTTCATCGTCAATAAGAAGGTCCAAGGCATACAGTAAACCTGAAGTGAGGCATCGGAATCTAAAAGTGGACTCACAGGAGAGGTTCAAATCATACAAAGTTAGAGTGTCAAGCAACTTGTACTTAAGTCGGCATTGTGCCTTTTGTATTACATTCGGATGCAATTTCTGTGTTTCATCGTTAATACGAAGGTCCAAGGGATACTGTAAACCTGACGTGAAGCATCGGAATCTAAAACTGAATTCACAAGAGAGGTTCAAATCATAGAAAGTTAGAGCGTCAGTCCTCGTGTACTTAAGTCGGCATTGTGCCGTTTGTATTACATTCGGATGCAATTTCTGTGTTTCATCGTTAATAAGAAGGTCCAAGGGATACAGTAATTCTGAAGTGAAACATCAGAATCTAAAATTGGACTCACAGGAGAGGTTCAAATCATAGAAAGTTAGAGTGTCAGTCCTTTTGTACTTAAGTCGGCATTGTGCCTTTTGTATTAAATTCGGATGCAATTTCTGTGTTTCATCGCCAATATGAAGGTCCAAGGGATACAGTAAACCTGAAGTGAAGCATCGGAATCTAAAACTGGACTCACAGGAGAGGTTCGAATCATAGAAAGTTAGAGTGTCAGTCCTCTTGTACTTAAGTCTGCATTGTGCCTTTTGTATTATATTCGGATGCAATTTTTGAGATTCATCGTCAACAAGATGGTCCAAGGTATACAGTAAACCTGAAGTGAAGCATCGGAATCTAAAACTGGACTCACAGAAGGGGTTGAAGTCATAGAAATTTAGAGTGTCACTCCTCTTGTACTTATGTCGGCATTGTTAATTTTGTATTAAATTCGGATGCAATTTCTGTGTTTCCTCGTCAGTGAAAAGGTCCAAGGGATACAGTAAACCTGAAGTGAAGCATTGGAATCTAAAACTGGACTCACAGGAGAGGTTAAAATCATAGAAAGTTAGAGTGTCTGTTCTCTTGTACTTAAGTCGGCATTGTGCCTTTTGTATTAAATTCGGACACAATTTCTGTGTTTCATTGTTAATAAGAAGGTCCAAGGGATACAGTATACCTGAAGAGAAGATCGGAATCTAAAACTGGACTCACAGAAGAGGATCAAATCATAGAGAGTTAGAGTGTTAGTCCTCATGTACTTTAGTCGGCATTGTGCCTTTTGTTTTAAATTCGGATGCAATTATTGTGTTTCATCGTCAATAAGGAGGTCAAGGGATACAGTAAACGTGATGTGAAGCATCGGAATGTAAAACTGGACTCACAGGAGAGGTTGAAATCATTGAAAGTTAGAGTGTCAGTCCTCTTGTACTTAAGTCGGCATTGGGCCTTTTGTATTATATTCGGAAGCAATTTCTGTGGTTCATCGTTAATAAGAAGGTCCAAGTGATACAGTAAACCTGACGTGAAGCATCGGAATCTAAAACTGGACTCACAGGAGAGGTTCAAATCATAGAAAGTTAGAGTGTCAGTCCTCTTGTACTTAAGTCGGCATTGGGCCTTTTGTATTAACTTTGGATGCAATTTCCGTGTTTCATCGTCAATAAGAAGGTCCAAGGGATACAGTAAACCTGAAGTGAAGCATCGGAATCTAAAACTGGACTCACAGGAGAGGCTCAAATCATAGAAAATTAGAGTGTCAGTCCTCTTGTACTTAAGTCGGCATTGTGCCTTTTGTATTATATTCGGAAGCTATTTCTGTGGTTCATCGTTAATAAGAAGGTCCAAGTGATACAGTAAACCTGACGTGAAGCATCGGAATCTAAAACTGGACTCACAGGAGAGGTTCAAATCATAGAAAGTTAGAGTGTCAGTCCTCTTGTACTTAAGTCGGCATTGGGCCTTTTGTATTAACTTTGGATGCACTTTCCGTGTTTCATCGTCAATAAGAAGGTCCAAGGGATACAGTAAACCTGAAGTGAAGCATCGGAATCTAAAACTGGACTCACAGGAGAGGTTCAAATCATAGAAAATTAGAGTGTCAGTCCTCTTGTACTTAAGTCGGCATTGTGCCTTTTGTATTAAATTCGGATGCAATTTCTGTGTTTCTTCGCCAATAAGAAGGTCCAAGGGATACAGTAAACCTGAAGTGAAGCATCGGAATCTAAAAGTGGACTCACAGGAGAAGTTCAAATCATAGAAATTTAGAGTGTCAGTCCTCTTGTACTGAAGTCGGCATTGTGACTATTGTATTAAATTCGGATGCAATTTCTGTGTTTTATCGTTAATAAGAAGGTCCAAGGGATACTGTAAACCTGACGTGAAACATCGGAATCTAAAACTGGACTCACAAGAGAGGTTCAAATCATAGAAAGTGAGAGTGTCAGTCCTCTTGTACTTAAGTCGGCATTGTGCCTTTTGTATTAAATTCGGACACAATTTCTGTGTTTCATTGTTAATAAGAAGGTCCAAGGGATACAGTATACCTGAAGAGAAGATCGGAATCTAAAACTGGACTCACAGAAGAGGATCAAATCATAGAGAGTTAGAGTGTTAGTCCTCATGTACTTTAGTCGGCATTGTGCCTTTTGTTTTAAATTCGGATGCAATTATTGTGTTTCATCGTCAATAAGGAGGTCAAGGGATACAGTAAACCTGACGTGAAGCATCGGAATCTAAAACTGGACTCACAGGAGAGGTTCAAATCATAGAAAGTTAGAGTGTCAGTCCTCTTGTACTTAAGTCGGCATTGGGCCTTTTGTATTAACTTTGGATGCAATTTCCGTGTTTCATCGTCAATAAGAAGGTCCAAGGGATACAGTAAACCTGAAGTGAAGCATCGGAATCTAAAACTGGACTCACAGGAGAGGTTCAAATCATAGAAAATTAGAGTGTCAGTCCTCTTGTACTTAAGTCGGCATTGTGCCTTTTGTATTAAATTCGGATGCAATTTCTGTGTTTCTCGTTAATACGAAGGTCCAAGTGATACTGTAAACCTGACGTGAAGCATCGGAATCTAAAACTGAATTAACAAGAGAGGTTCAAATCATAGGAAGTTAGAGTGTCAGTCCTCTTGTACTTAAGTCGGCAATGTGCCGTTTGTATTACATTCAGATGCAATTTCTGTGTTTCATCGTTAATAAGAAGGTCCAAGGGATACAGTAATTCTGAAGTGAAACATCAGAATCTAAAATTGGACTCACAGGAGAGGTTCAAATCATAGAAAGTTAGAGTGTCAGTCCTTTTGTACTTAAGTCGGCATTGTGCCTTTTGTATTAAATTCGGATGCAATTTCTGTGTTTCATCGCCAATATGAAGGTCCAAGGGATACAGTAAACCTGAAGTGAAGCATCGGAATCTAAAACTGCACTCACAGGAGAGGTTCGAAACATAGCAAGTTAGAGTGTCAGTCCTGTTGTACTTAAGTCTGCATTGTGCCTTTTGTATTATATTCGGATGCAATTTTTGAGCTTCATCGTCAACAAGATGGTCCAAGGTATACAGTAAACCTGAAGTGAAGCATCGGAATCTAAAACTGGACTCACAGAAGGGGTTGAAGTCATAGAAATTTAGAGTGTCACTCCTCTTGTACTTATGTCGGCATTGTTAATTTTGTATTAAATTCGGATGCAATTTCTGTGTTTCCTCGTCAGTGAAAAGGTCCAAGGGATACAGTAAACCTGAAGTGAAGCATTGGAATCTAAAACTGGACTCACAGGAGAGGTTTAAATCATAGAAAGTTAGAGTGTCTGTTCTCTTGTACTTAAGTCGGCATTGTGCCTTTTGTATTAAATTCGGACACAATTTCTGTGTTTCATTGTTAATAAGAAGGTCCAAGGGATACGGTATACCTGAAGAGAAGATCGGAATCTAAAACTGGACTCACAGAAGAGGATCAAATCATAGAGAGTTAGAGTGTTAGTCCTCATGTACTTTAGTCGGCATTGTGCCTTTTGTTTTAAATTCGGATGCAATTATTGTGTTTCATCGTCAATAAGGAGGTCAAGGGATACAGTAAACCTGATGTGAAGCATCGGAATGTAAAACTGGACTCACAGGAGAGGTTGAAATCATTGAAAGTTAGAGTGTCAGTCCTCTTGTACTTAAGTCGGCATTGTGCCTTTTGTATTATATTCGGAAGCAATTTCTGTGGTTCATCGTCAATATGAAGGTCCAAGGGATACAGTAAACCTGAAGTGAAGCATCGGAATCTAAAACTGGACTCACAGGAGAGGTTCAAATCATAGAAAGTTAGTGTGTCAGTCCTCTTGTATTTTAGTCGTCATTGTGCCTTTTGTATTAATTTCGGTTCCAAATTTCTGTGCTTCGTCGACTATAAGATGGACCAAGGTATACAGTAAACCAGAAGTGAAGCATCGGACTCTAAAAGTGGACTCACAGGAGAGATTAAAATCATACAAAGTTAGAGTGCCAGTCCTCTTGTACTTAAGTCGGCATTGTGCCTTTTGTATTATATTCGGAAGCAATTTCTGTGGTTCATCGTTAATAAGAAGGTCCAAGTGATACAGTAAACCCGACGTGAAGCATCGGAATCTAAAAGTGGACTCACAGGAGAGGTTCAAATGATAGAAAGTTAGAGTGTCAGTCCTCTTGTACTTAAGTCGGCATTGGGCCTTTTGTATTAACTTTGGATGCAATTTCCGTGTTTCATCGTCAATAAGAAGGTCCAAGGGATACAGTAAACCTGAAGTGAAGCATCGGAATCTAAAACTGGACTCACAGGAGAGGTTCAAATCATAGAAAATTAGAGTGTCAGTCCTCTTGTACTTAAGTCGGCATTGTGCCTTTTGTATTAAATTCGGATGCAATTTCTGTGTTTCATCGTCAATAAGAAGGTCCAAGGGATACAGTAAACCTGAACTGAAGCATCGGAATATAAAACTGGACTCACAAAAGAGGTTCAAATCATAAAAAGTTAGAGTGTCAGTCCTCTTGTACTTAAGTCGGCATTGTGCCATTTGTATTAAATTCGGATGCTATTTCTGTGTTTCATCGTTAATAAGAAGGTCCAACGGATACAGTAAACCTGAAGTGAAGCATCGGAATCTAAAAGTGGACTCGCAGGAGAAGTTCAAATCATAGAAAGTTAGAGTGTCAGTCCTCTTGTACTTAAGTCGGCATTGTGACTATTGTATTAAATTCGGATGCAATTTCTGTGTTTCATCGTTAATAAGAAGGTCCAAGGGATACTGTAAACCTGACGTGAAACATCAGAATCTAATACTGGACTCACAAGAGAGGTTCAAATCATAGAAAGTAAGAGTGTCAGTCCTCTTGTACTTAAGTCGGCATTGTGAATTTTGTATTAAATTCGGATGCAATTTCTGTGTTTCATCGTCAATGAGAAGGTCCAAGGGATATAGTAAACCTGAAGTGAAGCATTGGAATCTAAAACTGGACTCACAGGAGATGTTCAAATCATAGAAAGTTAGAGTGTCAGTTCTCTTGTACTTAAGTCGGCATTGTGCCTTTTGAATCAAATTCGGATGCAATTTCTGTGTTTCATCGTTAATTAGAAGGTCCAAGGGATGCAGTAAACCTGAAGTGAAGCATCGGAATCTGAAACTGGACTCACAGGAGAGGTTCAAATCATATAATGTTAGAGTGTCAGTCCTCTTGTACTTAAGTCGGCATTGTGACTTTTGTATTAAATTCGGATGCAATTTCTGTGTTTCATCGTCATTAAGAAGGTCCAAGGCATACAGTAAACCTGAAGTGAGGCATCGGAATCTAAAAGTGGACTCACAGGAGAGGTTCAAATCATACAAAGTTAGAGTGTCAAGCAACTTGTACTTAAGTCGGCATTGAGCCTTTTGTATTAAATTCGGATGCAATTTCTGTGTTTCATCGTTAATACAAAGGTCCAAGGGATACTGTAAACCTGACGTGAAGCATCGGAATCTAAAACTGAATTCACAAGAGAGGTTCAAATCATAGAAAGTTAGAGTGTCAGTCCTCTTGTACTTAAGTCGGCATTGTGCCGTTTGTATTACATTCGGATGCAATTTCTGTGTTTCATCGTTAATAAGAAGGTCCAAGGGATACAGTAATTCTGAAGTGAAACATCAGAATCTAAAACTGGACTCACAGGAGAGGTTCAAATCATAGAAAGTTAGAGTGTCAGTCCTTTTGTACTTAAGTCGGCATTGTGCCCTTTGTATTAAATTCGGATGCAATTTCTGTGTTTCATCGCCAATATGAAGGTCCAAGGGATACAGTAAACCTGAAGTGAAGCATAGGAATCTAAAACTGGACTCACAGGAGAGGTTCAATTCATAGAAAGTTAGAGTGTCAGGCCTCTTGTACTTAAGTCGACATTGTGCCTTTTGTATTAAATTCGGATACAATTTCTGTGTTTCATCGTTAATATGAAGGTCCAAGGGATACAGTAAACCTGAAGTGAAGCATCGGAATCTAAAACTGGACTCACAGTAGAGGTTCAAATCATAGATAGTAGAGTGTCAGTCCTCTTGTACTTAAGTCTGCATTGTGCCTTTTGTATTATATTCGGATGCAATTTTTGAGCATCATCGTCAACAAGATGGTCCAAGGTATACAGTAAACCTGAAGTGAAGCATCGGAATTAAAACTGGACTCACAAAAGAGGTTGAAGTCATAGAAATTCAGAGTGTCAGTCCTCTTGTACTTAAGTCGGCATTGTTAATTTTGTATTAAATTCGGATGCAATTTTTGTGTTTCCTCGTCAGTGAAAAGGTCCAAGGGATACAGTAAACCTGAAGTGAAGCATTGGAATCTAAAACTAGACTCACAGGAGAGGTTACAATCATAGAAAGTTAGAGTGTCAGTCATCCTGTTCTCATGTCGGCACTGTGCCTTTTGTATTAAATTCGGATGCAATTTCTGTGTTTCATCGTCAATAACAAGGTCCAAGGTATACAGTAAACCTGAAGTGAAGCATCGGAATCTAAAACTGGATTCACAGGGGAGGTTCAAATCATAGAAAGTTAGAGTGTCAGTCCTCTTGTACATAAGTCGGCATTGTGACTATTGTATCAAATTCGGATGCAATTTCTGTGTTTCATCGTTAATAAGAAGGTCCAAGGGATACTGTAAACCTGACGTGAAACATCGGAATCTAAAACTGGACTCACAAGAGAGGTTCAAATCATAGAAAGTGAGAGTGTCAGTCCTCTTGTACTTAAGTCGGCATTGTGAATTTTGTATTAAATTCGGATGCAATTTCTGTGTTTCATTGTCAATGAGAAGGTCCAAGGGATACAGTAAACCTGAAGTGAAGCATTGGAATCTAAAACTGGACTCACAGGAGATTTACAAATCATAGAAAGTTAGAGTGTCAGTTCTCTTGTACTTAAGTCGGCATTGTGCCTTTTGTATTAAATTCGGATGCAATTTCTGTGTTTCATCGTTAATTAGAAGGTCCAACGGATGCAGTAAACCTGAAGTGAAGCATCGGAATCTGAAACTGGACTCACAGGAGAGGTTCAAATCATAGAAAGTTAGAGTGTCAGTCCTCTTGTACTTAAGTCGGCATTGGGCCTTTTGTATTAACTTTGGATGCAATTTCTGTGTTTCATCGTCAATAAGAAGGTCCAAGGGATACAGTAAACCTGAAGTGAAGCATCGGAATCTAAAACTGGACTCACAGGAGAGGTTCAAGTCATAGAAAATTAGAGTGTCAGTCCTCTTGTACTTAAGTCGGCATTGTGCCTTTTGTATTAAATTCGGATGCAATTTCTGTGTTTCATCGTCAATAAGAAGGTCCAAGGGATACAGTAAACCTGAAGTGAAGCATCGGAATATAAAACTGGACTCACAAAAGAGGTTCAAATCATAGAAAGTTAGAGTGTCAGTCCTCTTGTACTTCAGTCGGCATTGTGCCATTTGTATTAAATTCGGATGCTATTTCTGTGTTTCATCGTTAATAAGAAGGTCCAACGGATACAGTAAACCTGAAGTGAAGCATCGGAATCTAAAAGTGGACTCACAGGAGAAGTTGAAATCATAGAAAGTTAGAGTGTCAGTCCTCTTGTACTTAAGTCGGCATTGTGACTATTGTATCAAATTCGGATGCAATTTCTGTGTTTCATCGTTAATAAGAAGGTCCAAAGGAAACTGTAAACTTGACGTGAAACATCGGAATCTAAAACTGGACTCACAAGAGAGGTTCAAATCATAGAAAGTGAGAGTGTCAGTCCTCTTGTACTTAAGTCGGGATTGTGAATTTTGTATTAAATTCGGATGCAATTTCTGTGTTTCATCGTCAATGAGAAGGTCCAAGGGATACAGTAAACCTGAAGTGAAGCATTGGAATCTAAAACTGGACTGACAGGAGATGTTCAAATCATAGAAAGTTAGAGAGTCAGTTCTCTTGTACTTAAGTCGGCATTGTGCCTTTTGTATTAAATTCGGATGCAATTTCTGTGTTTCATCGTTAATTAGAAGGTCCAAGGGATGCAGTAAACCTGAAGTGAAGCATCGGATTCTGAAACTGGACTCACAGGAGAGGTTCAAATCATATAATGTTAGAGTGTCAGTCCTCTTGTACTTAAGTCGGCATTGTGACTTTTGTATTAAATTCGGATGCAATTTTGTGTTTCATCGTCATTAAGAAGGTCCAAGGCATACAGTAAACCTGAAGTGAGGATTCGGAATCTAAAAGTGGACTCACAGGAGAGGTTCAAATCATACAAAGTTAGAGTGTCAAGCAACTTGTACTTAAGTCGGCATTGAGCCTTTTGTATTAAATTCGGATGCAATTTCTGTGTTTCATCGTTAATACAAAGGTTCAAGGGATACTGTAAACCTGACGTGAAGCATCGGAATGTAAAACTGGATTCACAAGAGAGGTTCAAATCATAGAAAGTTAGAGTGTCAGTCCTCTTGTACTTAAGTCGGCATTGTGCCGTTTGTATTACATTCGGATGCAATTTCTGTGTTTCATCGTTAATAAGAAGGTCCAAGGGATACAGTAATTCTGAAGTGAAACATCAGAATTTATAACTGGACTCACAGGAGAGGTTCAAATCATAGAAAGTTAGAGTGTCAGTCCTTTTGTACTTAAGTCGGCATTGTGCCCTTTGTATTAAATTCGGATGCAATTTCTGTGTTTCATCGCCAATATGAAGGTCCAAGGGATACAGTAAACCTGAAGTGAAGCATAGGAATCTAAAACTGGACTCACAGGAGAGGTTCAATTCATAGAAAGTTAGAGTGTCAGGCCTCTTGTACTTAAGTCGACATTGTGCCTTTTGTATTAAATTCGGATACAATTTCTGTGATTCATCGTTAATATGAAGGTCCAAGGGATACATTAAACCTGAAGTGAAGCATCGGAATCTAAAACTGGACTCACAGTGGAGGTTCAAATCATAGAAAGTAGAGTGTCAGTCCTCTTGTACTTAAGTCTCCATTGTGCCTTTTGTATTATATTCGGACGCAATTTTTGAGCTTCATCGTCAACAAGATGGTCCAAGGTATACAGTAAACCTGAAGTGAAGCATCGGAATCTAAAACTGGACTCACAGAAGGGGTTGAAGTCATAGAAATTTAGAGTGTCAGTCCTCTTGTACTTAAGTCGGCATTGTTAATTTTGTATTAAATTCGGATGCAATTTCTGTGTTTCCTCGTCAGTGAAAAGGTCCAAGGGATACAGTAAACCTGAAGTGAAGCATTGGAATCTAAAACTGGACTCACAGGAGAGGTTAAAATCATAGAAAGTTAGAGTGTCAGTCCTCTTGTACTTTAGTCGGCATTGTGCCTTTTGTTTTAAATTCGGATGCAATTATTGTGTTTCATCGTCAATAAGGAGGTCAAGGGATACAGTAAACCTGATGTGAAGCATCGGAATCTAAAACTGGACTCACAGGAGAGGTTGAAATCATTGAAAGTTAGAGTGTCAGTCCTCTTGTACTTAAGTCGGCATTGTGCCTTTGTATTAAACTCGGATGCAAGTTCTGTGTTTCATCGTCAATAAGAAGGTCGAAGGGATACAGTAAACCTGAAGTGAAACATCGGAATCTATAACTGGACTCACAGGAGAGGTTCAAATCATAGAATGTGAGAGTGTCAGTCCTCTTGTACTTAAGTCGGCATTGTGACTTTTGTATTAATTTCGGATGCAATTTTTTTGTTTCATCGTCAATATGAAGGTCCAAGGGATACAGTATACCTGAAGTGAAGCATCGGAACCTAAAACTGGACTCACAGGCGATGTTCAAATCATAGAAAGTTAGAGTGTCAGTTCTCTTGTACTTAAGTCGGCATTGTGCATTTTGTATTAAATTCGGATACACTTTCTGTGTTTCATCGTTAATAAGAAGGTCCAAGGGATACATTAAACCTGAAGTGAAGCATCGGAATCTAAAACTGGACTCACAGGAGAGGTTCAAATCATAGAAAGTTAGAGTGTCAGTCCTCTTGTACTTATGTCTGCATTGTGCCTTTTGTATTAAATTCAGATGCAATTTCTGCGTTTCGTCGTCAATAAGAAGGTCAAAGGGATACAGTAAACCTAAAGAGAAGATCGGAATCCAAAACTGGACTCACAGCAGAGGATCAAATCATAGAGACTTAGAGTGTCAGTCCTCTTGTACTTTAGTCGGCATTGTGCCTTTTTATAAAATTCGGATGCAATTTCTGTGTTTCATCGTCAATAAGAAGGTCCAAGGGATACAGTAAACCTCATGTGAAGCATCGGAATCTAAAACTGGACTCACAGGAGAGGTTGAAATCATTGAAAGTTAGAGTGTCAGTCCTCTTGTACTTAAGTTGGCATTGTGCCTTTTGTATTAAACTCGGATGCAAATTCTGTGTTTCATCGTCAATACGAAGGTCCAAGGGATACAGTAAACCTGAAGTGAAGCATCGGAATCTATAACTGGACTCAAAGGAGAGGTTGAATCATTGAAAGTTAGAGTGTCAGTCCTCTTGTACTTAAGTTGGCATTGTGCCTTTTGTATTAAACTCGGATGCAAATTCTGTGTTTCATCGTTAATAAGAAGGTCCAAGGGATACAGTAAACCTGAAGTGAAACATCGGAATCTAAAACTGGACTCACAGGGGAGGTTCAAGTCATAGAATGTTAGAGTGTCAGTCCTTTTGTACTTAAGTCGGCATTTTGCCTTTTGTATTAAATTCGGATGCAATTTCTGTGTTTCATCGTCAATAAGAAGGTCCAAGGGATACAGTAAACATAAGGTGAAGCATCGGAATCTAAAACTGGACTCACAGGAGAGGTTCAAGTCATAGAATGTTAGAGTGTCAGTCCTTTTGTACTTACGTCGGCAATTTGCCTTTTGTATTAAATTCGGATGCAATTTCTGTGTTTCATCGTCAATAAGAAGGTCCAAGGGATACAGTAAACCCAAGGTGAAGCATCGGAATCTAAAACTGGACTCACAGGAGAGGTTCTAGTCATAGAAATTTAGAGTGTCAATCCTCTTGTACTTATGTAGGCATTGTGCCTTTTGTATTAACTTCGGATGCAATTTCTGCGTTTCATCGCCAATAAGAAGGTCCAAGGGATTCAGTAAACCTGACGTGAAGCATCGGAATCTAAAACTGGACTCACAGGAGAGGTTCAAATTATAGAAAGTTAGAGTGTCAGTCCTCTTGTACTTAAGTCGGCATTGTGCATTTTGTATTAAATTCGGATGCAATTTCTGTGTTTCATGGTCAATAAGAGGGTCCAAGGGATACAGTAAACCTGAAGTGAAGCATCGGAATCTAAAATTAGACTGTCAGGAGAGGTTCAAATCATAGAAAGTTAGAGTGTCAGTCCTCTTGTACTTAAGTCGGCATGGTGCCTTTTGTATTAAATTCGGTTGCAATTTCTGTGTTTCATCGTTAATAAGAAGGTCCAAGTGATACAGTAAACCTGAAGTGAACCATCGGAATCTAAAACTGGACTCACAGGAGAGGTGCAAATCATAGAAAGTAAGAATGTCAGTCCTCTTGTACGTAAGTCGGCATTGTGCCTTTTGTATTAATTTCGGATGCAATTTCTGTGTTTCATCGTTAATAAGAAGGTCCAAGGGATACAATAAGCCTGAAGTGATGCATCGGAATTCAAAACTGTACTAACTAGAGAGGTTCAAATCATAGAAAGTTAGAGTGTCAGTCCTCTTGTACTTAAGTCTGCATTGTGCCTTTTGTATTAAATTCAGATGCAATTTCTGTGTTTCGTCGCCAATAAGAAGGTCAAAGGGATACAGTAAACCTAAAGAGAAGATCGGAATCCAAAACTGGACTCACAGCAGAGGATCAAATCATAGAGAGTTAGAGAGTCAGTCCTCTTGTACTTTAGTCGGCATTGTGCCTTTTTATAAAATTCGGGTGCAATTTCTGTGTTTCATCGTCAATAAGAAGGTCCAAGGGATACAGTAAACCTCATGTGAAGCATCGGAATCTAAAACTGGACTCACAGGAGAGGTTGAAATCATTGAAAGTTAGAGTGTCAGTCCTCTTGTACTTAAGTTGGCATTGTGCCTTTTGTATTAAACTCGGATGCAAATTCTGTGTTTCATCGTCAATACGAAGGTCCAAGGGATACAGTAAACCTGAAGTGAAGCATCGGAATCTATAACTGGACTCAAAGGAGAGGTTGAAATCATTGAAAGTTAGAGTGTCAGTCCTCTTGTACTTAAGTTGGCATTGTGCCTTTTGTATTAAACTCGGATGCAAATTCTGTGTTTCATCGTTAATAAGAAGGTCCAAGGGATACAGTAAACCTGAAGTGAAACATCGGAATCCAAAAGTGGACTCACAGGAGAGGTTCAAGTCATAGAATGTTAGAGTGTCAGTCCTTTTGTACTTAAGTCGGCATTTTGCCTTTTGTATTAAATTCGGATGCAATTTCTGTGTTTCATCGTCAATGAGAAGGTCCAAGGGATACAGTAAACCTGAAGTGAAGCATTGGAATCTAAAACTGGACTCACAGGCGATGTTCAAATCATAGAAAGTTTGAGTGTCAGTTCTCTTGTACTTAAGTCGGCATTGTGCATTTTGTATTAAATTCGGATACACTTTCTGTGTTTCATCGTTAATAAGAAGGTCCAAGGGATACATTAAACCTGAAGTGAAGCATCGGAATCTAAAACTGGACTCACAGGAGAGGTTCAAATCATAGAAAGTTAGAGTGTCAGTCCTCTTGTACTTAAGTCTGCATTGTGCCTTTTGTATTAAATTCAGATGCAATTTCTGTGTTTCGTCGTCAATAAGAAGGTCAAAGGGATACAGTAAACCTAATGAGAAGATCGGAATCGAAAACTGGTTTCACAGCAGAGGATCAAATCATAGAGAGTTAGAGTGTCAGTCCTCTTGTACTTTAGTCGGCATTGTGCCTTTTTATTAAATTCGGATGCAATTTCTGTGTTTCATCGTCAATAAGAAGGTCCAAGGGATACAGTAAACCTCATTTGAAGCATCGGAATCTAAAACTGGACTCACAGGAGAGGTTGACATCATTGAAAGTTAGAGTGTCAGTCCTCTTGTACTTAAGTTGGCATTGTGCCTTTTGTATTAAACTCGGATGCAAATTCTGTGTTTCATCGTCAATACGAAGGTCCAAGGGATACAGTAAACCTGAAGTAAAGCATCGGAATCTATAACTGGACTCAAAGGAGAGGTTGAAATCATTGAAAGTTAGAGTGTCAGTCCTCTTGTACTTAAGTTGGCATTGTGCCTTTTGTATTAAACTCGGATGCAAATTCTGTGTTTCATCGTTAATAAGAAGGTCCAAGGGATACAGTAAACCTGAAGTGAAGCATCGGAATCTATAACTGGACTCAAAGGAGAGGTTGAAATCATTGAAAGTTAGAGTGTCAGTCCTCTTGTACTTTAGTTGGCATTGTGCCTTTTGTATTAAACTCGGATGCAAATTCTGTGTTTCATCGTTAATAAGAAGGTCCAAGGGATACAGTAAACCTGAAGTGAAACATCGGAATCTAAAAGTGGACTCACAGGAGAGGTTCAAGTCATAGAATGTTAGAGTGTCAGTCCTTTTGTACTTAAGTCGGCATTTTGCCTTTTGTATTAAATTCGGATGCAATTTCTGTGTTTCATCGTCAATGAGAAGGTCCAAGGGATACAGTAAACCTGAAGTGAAGCATTGGAATCTAAAACTGGACTCACAGGCGATGTTCAAATCATAGAAAGTTTGAGTGTCAGTTCTCTTGTACTTAAGTCGGCATTGTGCATTTTGTATTAAATTCGGATACACTTTCTGTGTTTCATCGTTAATAAGAAGGTCCAAGGGATACATTAAACCTGAAGTGAAGCATCGGAATCTAAAACTGGACTCACAGGAGAGGTTCAATTCATAGAAAGTTAGAGTGTCAGTCCTCTTGTACTTAAGTCTGCATTGTGCCTTTTGTATTAAATTCAGATGCAATTTCTGTGTTTCGTCGTCAATAAGAAGGTCAAAGGGATACAGTAAACCTAATGAGAAGATCGGAATCGAAAACTGGACTCACAGCAGAGGATCAAATCATAGAGAGTTAGAGTGTCAGTCCTCTTGTACTTTAGTCGGCATTGTGCCTTTTTATAAAATTCGGATGCAATTTCTGTGTTTCATCGTCAATAAGAAGGTCCAAGGGATACAGTAAACCTCATTTGAAGCATCGGAATCTAAAACTGGACTCACAGGAGAGGTTGACATCATTGAAAGTTAGAGTGTCAGTCCTCTTGTACTTAAGTTGGCATTGTGCCTTTTGTATTAAACTCGGATGCAAATTCTGTGTTTCATCGTCAATACGAAGGTCCAAGGGATACAGTAAACCTGAAGTGAAGCATCGGAATCTATAACTGGACTCAAAGGAGAGGTTGAAATCATTGAAAGTTAGAGTGTCAGTCCTCTTGTACTTAAGTTGGCATTGTGCCTTTTGTATTAAACTCGGATGCAAATTCTGTGTTTCATCGTTAATAAGAAGGTCGAAGGGATACAGTAAACCTGAAGTGAAACATCGGAATCTAAAACTGGACTCACAGGAGATATTCAAGTCATAGAATGTTAGAGTGTCAGTCCTTTTGTACTTAAGTCGGCATTTTGCCTTTTGTATTAAATTCGGATGCAATTTCTGTGTTTCATCGTTAATAAGAAGGTCCAAGTGATACAGTAAACCTGAAGTGAAGCATCGGAATCTAAAACTGGACTCACAGGAGAGGTGCAAATCACAGAAAGTAAGAATGTCAGTCCTCTTGTACTTAAGTCGGCATTGTGCCTTTTGTATTAAACTCGGATGCAAATTCTGTGTTTCATCGTCAATACGAAGGTCCAAGGGATACAGTAAACCTGAAGTGAAGCATCGGAATCTATAACTGGACTCAAAGGAGAGGTTGAAATCATTGAAAGTTAGAGTGTCAGTCCTCTTGTACTTAAGTTGGCATTGTGCCTTTTGTATTAAACTCGGATGCAAATTCTGTGTTTCATCGTTAATAAGAAGGTCCAAGGGATACAGTAAACCTGAAGTGAAACATCGGAATCTAAAACTGGACTCACAGGAGAGGTTCAAGTCATAGAATGTTAGAGTGTCAGTCCTTTTGTACTTAAGTCGGCATTTTGCCTATTGTATTAAATTCGGATGCAATTTCTGTGTTTCATCGTCAATAAGAAGGTCCAAGGGATACAGTAAACATAAGGTGAAGCATCGGAATCTAAAACTGGACTCACAGGAGAGGTTCAAGTCATAGAATGTTAGAGTGTCAGTCCTTTTGAACTTAAGTCGGCATTTTGCCTTTTGTATTACATTCGGATGCAAATTTCCGTGCTTCATCGTCAATAAGATGGTCCAAGGTATACAGTATACCTGAAGTGAGGCATCGGAATCTAAAAGTGGACTCACAGGAGAGGTTCAGATCATACAAAGTTAGTGTGTCAACCCTCTTGGACTAAGGTCGTCAATGTGCATTTTGTATTAAATTCGGATGCAATTTCTGTGTTTCATCGTTAATAAGAAGGTCCAAGGGATACAGTAAACCCGACGTGAAGCATCGGAATATAAAACTGGACTCACAAGAGATGTTCAAGTCATAGAAAGTTAGAGTGTCTGTCCTCTTGTACTTAAGTCGGCATTGTGCCGTTTGTATTAAATTCGGATGCAATTTCTGTGTTTCATCGTTAATAAGAAGGTCCAAGGGATACAGTAAACCTGAAGTGAAGCATCGGAATCTAAAACTGGACTCACAGGAGAGGTTCTAGTCATACAAATTTAGAGTGTCAATCCTCTTGTACCTATGTAGGCATTGTGCCTTTTGTATTAACTTCGGATGCAATTTCTGCGTTTCATCGCCAATAAGAAGGTCCAAGGGATTCAGTAAACCTGACGTGAAGCATCGGAATCTAAAACTGGACTCACAGGAGAGGTTCAAATTATAGAAAGTTAGAGTGTCAGTCCTCTTGTACTTAAGTCGGCATTGTGCATTTTGTATTAAATTCGGATGCAATTTCTGTGTTTCATGGTCAATAAGAGGGTCCAAGGGATACAGTAAACCTGAAGTGAAGCATCGGAATCTAAAACTAGACTGTCAGGAGAGGTTCAAATCATAGAAAGTTAGAGTGTCAGTCCTCTTGTACTTAAGTCGGCATGGTGCCTTTTTTATTACATTCGGTTGCAATTTCTGTGTTTCATCGTTAATAAGAAGGTCCAAGTGATACAGTAAACCTGAAGTGAAGCATCGGAATCTAAAACTGGACTCACAGGAGAGGCTCAAATCATAGAAAGTAAGAATGTCAGTCCTCTTGTACTTAAGTCGGCATTGTGCCTTTTGTATTAATTTCGGATGCAATTTCTGTGTTTCATCGCTAATAAGAAGGTCCAAGGGATACAATAAGCCTGAAGTGATGCATCGGAATTCAAAACTGTACTAACTAGAGAGGTTCAAATCATAGAAAGTTAGAGTGTCAGTCCTCTTGTACTTAAGTCGGCATTTTGACTATTGTATTGAATTCGGATGCAATTTCTGTATTTCATCGTCAATAAGAACGTCCAAGGGATACAGTAAACCTGAAGTGAAGCATCAGAATCTAAACCTGGACTCACAGGAGAGGTTCAAATCAGAGAAAGTAAGAGTGTCAGTCCTCTTGTACTTTAGTCGGCATTGTGCCTTTTGTTTTAAATTCGGATGCAATTATTGTGTTTCATCGTCAATAAGGTGGTCAAGGGATACAGTAAACCAGATGTGAAGCATCGGAATCTAACACTGGACTCACAGGAGAGGTTGAAATCATTGAAAGTTAGAGTGTCAGTCCTCTTGTACTTAAGTCGGCATTGTGCCTTTGTATTAAACTCGGATGCAAGTTCTGTGTTTCATCGTCAATAAGAAGGTCGAAGGGATACAGTAAACCTGAAGTGAAACATCGGAATCTATAACTGGACTCACAGGAGAGGTTCAAATCATAGAATGTGAGAGTGTCAGTCCTCTTGCACTTATGTCGGCATTGTGCCTTTTGTATTAAATTCGGATGCAATTTCTGTGTTTCATCGTCAATAAGAGGGTCCAAAGGATACAGTGAACCTGAAGTGAAGCATCGGAATCTAAAACTGGACTCACAGGCCAGGTTCAAATCTTAGAAAGTTAGAGTGTCAGTCCTTTTGTACTTAAGTCGGCATTTTGCCTTTTGTATTAAATTCGGATGCAATTTCTGTGTTTCATCGTCAATAAGAAGGTCGAAGGGATACAGTAAACCTGAAGTGAAACATCGGAATCTATAACTGGACTCACAGGAGAGGTTCAAATCATAGAATGTGAGAGTGTCAGTCCTCTTGTACTTATGTCGGCATTGTGCCTTTTGTATTAAATTCGGATGCAATTTCTGTGTTTCATCGTCAATAAGAGGGTCCAAAGGATACAGTGAACCTGAAGTGAAGCATCGGAATCTAAAACTGGACTCACAGGCCAGGTTCAAATCTTAGAAAGTTAGAGTGTCAGTCCTCTTGTACTTAAGTCGGCATTGTGAATTTTGTATTAATTTCGGTTCCAAATTTCTGTGCTTCGTCGACTATAAGATGGACCAAGGTATACAGTAAACCAGAAGTGAAGCATCGGAATCTAAGAGTGGACTCACAGGAGAAATTAAAATCATACAAAGCTAGAGTGTCAGTCCTCTTGTACTTAAGTCGGCATTGTGCCTTTTGTATTATATTCGGAAGCAATTTCTGTGTTTCATCGTTAATAAGAAGGTCCAAGGGATACAGTAAACCTGAAATGAAGCATCGGAATCTAAAACTGGACTCACAGGAGAGGTTCAAATCATAGAAAATTAGAGTGTCAGTCCTCTTGTACTTATGTCGGCATTGTGCCTTTTGTATTAAATTTGGATGCAATTTCTGTGTTTCATCGTCAATAAGAAGGTCCAAGGGATACAGTAAACCTGAAGTGAAGCATCGGAATATAAAACTGGACTCACAAAAGAGGTTCAAATCATAGAAAGTTAGAGTGTCAGTCCTCTTGTACTTAAATTGGCATTGTGCCATTTGTATTAAATTCGGATGCTATTTCTGTGTTTCATCGCTAATAAGAAGGTCCAACGGATACAGTAAACCTGAAGTGAAGCATCGGAATCTAAAAGTGGACTCACAGGAGAAGTTCAAATCATAGAAAATTTGAGTGTCAGTCCTCTTGTACTCAAGTCGGCATTGTGACTATTGTATTAAATTCGGATGCAATTTCTGTGTTTCATCGTTAATAAAAAGGTCCAAGGGATACTGTAAACCTGAAGTGAAACATCGGAATCTAAAACTGGACTCACAAGAGAGAGTCAAATCATAGAAAGTGAGAGTGTCAGTCCTCTTGTACTTAAGTCGGCATTGTGAATTATGTATTAAATTCGGATGCAATTTCTGTGTTTCATCGTCAATGAGAAGGTCCAAGGGATACAGTAAACCTGAAGTGAAGCATTGGAATCTAAAACTGGACTCACAGGCGATGTTCAAATCATAGAAAGTTAGAGTGTCAGTTCTCTTGTACTTAAGTCGGAATTGTGCATTTTGTATTAAATTCGGATACAATTTCTGTGTTTCATCGTTAATAAGAAGGTCCAAGGGATACAGTAAACCTGAAGTGAAACATCGGAATCTAAAACTGGACTCACAGGAGAGGTTCAAGTCATAGAATGTTAGAGTGTCAGTCCTTTTGTACTTAAGTCGGCATTTTGCCTTTTGTATTAAATTCGGATGCAATTTCTGTGTTTCATCGTCAATAAGAAGGTCCAAGGGATACAGTAAACATAAGGTGAAGCATCGGAATCTAAAACTGGACTCACAAGAGAGGTTCAAGTCATAGAAAGTTAGAGTGTCAGTCCTCTTGTACTTAAGTCGGCATTGTGCCGTTTGTATTAAATTCGGATGCAATTTCTGTGTTTCATCGTTAATAAGAAGGTCCAAGGGATACAGTAAACCTGAAGTGAAACATCGGAATCTATAACTGGACTCACAGGAGAGGTTCAAGTCATAGAATGTTAGTGTGTCAGTCCTTTTGTACTTACGTCGGCAATTTGCCTTTTGTATTAAATTCGGATGCAATTTCTGTGTTTCATCGTCAATAAGAAGGTCCAAGGGATACAGTAAACCTAAGGTGAAGCATCGGAATCTAAAACTGGACTCACAGGAGAGGTTCTAGTCATAGAAAGTTAGAGTGTCAATCCTCTGGTACTTATGTAGGCATTGTGCCTTTTGTATTAACTTCGGATGCAATTTCTGCGTTTCATCGCCAATAAGAAGGTCCAAGGGATACAGAAACCTAACGTGAAGCATCGGAATCTAAAACTGGACTCACAGGAGAGGTTCAAATTATAGAAAGTTAGAGTGTCAGTCCTCTTGTACTTAAGTCGGCATTGTGCATTTTGTATTAAATTCGGATGCAATTTCTGTGTTTCATATTCAATAAGAGGGTCCAAGGGATACAGTAAACCTGAAGTGAAGCATCGGAATCTAAAACTGGACTCGCAGGAGAGGTGCAAATCATAGAAAGTAAGAATGTCAGTCGTCTTGTACTTAAGTCGGCATTGTGCCTTTTGTATTAATTTCGGATGCAATTTCTGTGTTTCATCGTTAATAAGAAGGTCCAAAGGATACAATAAGCCTGAAGTGATGCATCGGAATTCAAAACTGTACTAACTAGAGAGATTCAAATCATAGAAAGTTAGAGTGTCAGTCCTCTTGTACTTAAGTCGGCATTTTGACTATTGTATTAAATTCGGATGCAATTTCTGTATTTCATCGTCAATAAGAACGTCCAAGTGATACAGTAAACCTGAAGTGAAGCATCAGAATCTAAACCTGGACTCACAGGAGAGGTTCAAATCATAGAAAGTAAGAGTGTCAGTCCTCTTGTACTTAAGTTGGCATTGTGCCTTTTGTATTAAATTCGGATGCAATTTCTGTGTTTCATCGTCAATAAGAAGGTCCATGGGATACAGTAAACCTGAAGTGAAGCATCGGAATCTAAAACTGGACTCACAGGCGATGTTCAAATCATAGAAAGTTAGAGTGTCAGTTCTCTTGTACTTAAGTCGGCATTGTGCATTTTGTATTAAATTCGGATACAATTTCTGTGTTTCATCGTTAATAAGAAGGTCCAAGGGATACAGTAAATCTGAAGTGAAGCATCGGAATCTGAAACTGGACTCACAGGAGAGGTTCAAATCATAGAAAGTTAGAGTGTCAGTCCTCTTGTACTTAAGTCTGCATTGTGCCTTTTGTATTATATTCGCATGCAATTTTTGAGCTTCATCGTCAACAAGAGGGTCCAAGGTATACGGTAAACCTGAAGTGAAGCATCGGAATCTAAAACTGGACTCACAGAAGGGGTTGAAGTCATAGAAATTTAGAGTGTCACTCCTCTTGTACTTAAGTCGGCATTGTGCCTTTTGTATTAAATTCAGATGCAATTTCTGTGTTTCGTCGTCAATAAGAAGGTCAAAGGGATACAGTAAACCTAAAGAGAAGATCGGAATCCAAAACTGGACTCACAGCAGAGGATCAAATCATAGAGAGTTAGAGTGTCAGTCCTCTTGTACTTTAGTCGGCATTGTGCCTTTTTATAAAATTCGAATGCAATTTCTGTGTTTCATCGTCAATAAGAAGGTCCAAGGGATACAGTAAACCTCATGTGAAGCATCGGAATCTAAAAGTGGACTCACAGGAGAGGTTGAAATCATTGAAAGTTAGAGTGTCAGTCCTCTTGTACTTTAGTTGGCATTGCGCCTTTTGTATTAAACTCGGATGCAAATTCTGTGTTTCATCGTCAATACGAAATCCCAAGGGATACAGTAAACCTGAAGTGAAGCATCGGAATCTATAACTGGACTCAAAGGAGAGGTTGAAATCATAGAAAGTTAGAGTGTCAGTCCTCTTGTACTTAAGTTGGCATTGTGCGTTTTGTATTAAACTCGGATGCAAATTCTGTGTTTCATCGTTAATAAGAAGGTCCAAGGGATACAGTAAACCTGAAGTGAAACATCGGAATCTAAAACTGGACTCACAGGAGAGGTTCAAGTCATAGAATGTTAGAGTGTCAGTCCTTTTGTACTTAAGTCGGCATTTTGCCTTTTGTATTAAATTCGGATGCAATTTCTGTGTTTCATCGTCAATAAGAAGGTCCAAGGGATACAGTAAACATAAGGTGAAGCATCGGAATCTAAAACTGGACTCACAAGAGAGGTTCAAGTCATAGAAAGTTAGAGTGTCAGTCCTCTTGTACTTAAGTCGGCATTGTGCCGTTTGTATTAAATTCGGATGCAATTTCTGTGTTTCATCGTTAATTAGAAGGTCCAAGGGATACAGTAAACCTGAAGTGAAACATCGGAATCTATAACTGGACTCACAGGAGAGGTTCAAGTCATAGAATGTTAGAGTGTCAGTCCTTTTGTACTTACGTCGGCAATTTGCCTTTTGTATTAAATTCGGATGCAATTTCTGTGTTTCATCGTCAATAAGAAGGTCCAAGGGATACAGTAAACCTAAGGTGAAGCATCGGAATCTAAAACTGGACTCACAGGAGAGGTTCTAGTCATAGAAAGTTAGAGTGTCAATCCTCTGGTACTTATGTAGGCATTGTGCCTTTTGTATTAACTTCGGATGCAATTTCTGCGTTTCATCGCCAATAAGAAGGTCCAAGGGATACAGAAACCTGACGTGAAGCATCGGAATCTAAAACTGGACTCACAGGAGAGGTTCAAATTATAGAAAGTTAGAGTGTCAGTCCTCTTGTACTTAAGTCGGCATTGTGCATTTTGTATTAAATTCGGATGCAATTTCTGTGTTTCATACTCAATAAGAGGGTCCAAGGGATACAGTAAACCTGAAGTGAAGCATCGGAATCTAAAACTGGACTCGCACGAGAGGTGCAAATCATAGAAAGTAAGAATGTCAGTCGTCTTGTACTTAAGTCGGCATTGTGCCTTTTGTATTAATTTCGGATGCAATTTCTGTGTTTCATCGTTAATAAGAAGGTCCAAAGGATACAATAAGCCTGAAGTGATGCATCGGAATTCAAAACTGTACTAACTAGAGAGGTTCAAATCATAGAAAGTTAGAGTGTCAGTCCTCTTGTACTTAAGTCGGCATTTTGACTATTGTATTAAATTCGGATGCAATTTCTGTATTTCATCGTCAATAAGAACGTCCAAGGGATACAGTAAACCTGAAGTGAAGCATCAGAATCTAAACCTGGACTCACAGGAGAGGTTCAAATCATAGAAAGTAAGAGTGTCAGTCCTCTTGTACTTAAGTTGGCATTGTGCCTTTTGTATTAAATTCGGATGCAATTTCTGTGTTTCATCGTCAATAAGAAGGACCATGGGATACAGTAAACCTGAAGTGAAGCATCGGAATCTAAAACTGGAATCACTAGAGATGTTCAAATCATAGAAAGTTAGAGTGTCAGTCCTCTTGTACATAAGTCGGCATTATGCCTTTTGTATTAAATTCGGATGCAATTTCTGTAATTCATCGTTAATTAGAAGGTCCAAGGGATACAGTAAACCTGAAGTGGAGCATCGGAATGTAAAACTGGACTCACAGGAGAGGTTCAAATCATAGAATGTTAGAGTCAGTCCTCTTGTACTTAAGTCGGCATTGTGACTTTTGTATTAAATTCGGATGCAATTTCTGTGTTTCATCGTCAATAAGAAGGTCGAAGGCATACAGTAAACCTGAAGTGAGGCATCGGAATCTAAAAGTGGACGCACAGGAGAGGTTCAAATCGTACAAAGTTAGAGTGTCACCCAACTTGTACTTAAGTCGGCATTGTGCCTTTTGCATTAAATTCGGATGCAATTTCTGTGTTTCATCGTTAATAAGAAGGTCCAAGGGATACTGTAAACCTGACGTGAAGCATCTGAATCTAAAACTGGATTCACAAGAGAGGTTCAAATCATAGAAAGTTAGATGTGTCAGTCGTCTTGTACTTAAGTCGGCATTGTGCCTTTTGTATTGAATTCGGATGCAATTTCGGTGTTTCATCGTTAATAAGAAGGTCCAAGGGATACAGTAAACCTGAAGTGAAGCATCGGAATCTAAAACTGGACTCACAGGAAAAGTTCAAATCATAGAAAGTTAGTGTCAGTCCTTTTGTACTTAAGTCGGCATTGTGCCTTTTGTATTAAATTCGGATGCAATTTCTGTGTTTCATCGTCATTAAGAAGGTCCAAGGGATACATTAAACCTAAAGTAAAGCATCGGAATCTAAAACTGGACTCACAGGCGAGGTTCATATCATAGAAAGTTAGAGTGTCAATCCTCTTTTACATATGTCGGCATTATGCCTTTTGCATTAACTTCGGATGCGATTTCTGTGTTTCATCTCCAATAAGAAGATCCAAGGGTTACAGTAAACCTGAAGTGAAGCATCGGAATCTAAAACTGGACTCACAGGAGAGGTTCAAATCATAGAAAGTTAGAGTGTCATTCCTCTTGTACTTAAATCGGCATTGTGCATTTTGTATTAAATTCGGATGCAATTTCTGTGTTTCATCGTCAATAAGAAGGTCCAAGGGATACAGTAAAACTAAGGTGAAGCATCGGAATCTAAAACTAGACTCACGGGAGAGGTTCTAATCATAGAAAGTTAGAGTGTCAGTCCTCTTGTACTTATGTCGGCATTGTGCATTTTGTATTAAACTCGGATGCAATTTCTGTGTTTCATCGTCGATAAGAGGGTCCAAGGGATACAGTAAACCTGAAGTGAAGCATCGGAATCTAAAACTGGACTCACAGGAGAGGTTCAAATCATAGAAAGTTAGTGTGTCAGTTCTCTTGTATTTAAGTCGGCATGGTGCCGTTTGTATTAAATTCGGATGCAATTTCTGTGTTTCATCTTTAATAAGAAGGTCCAAGTGATACAGAAAACCTGAAGTGAAGCATCGGAATCTAAAACTGGACTCACAGGAGAGGTTCAAATCATAGAAAGTAAGAGTGTCAGTCCTCTTCTACTTAAGTCGGCATTGTGCCTTTTGTATTAAATTCGGATGCAAATTCTGTGCTTCATCGTTAATAAGAATGTCCACGGGATACAATAAACCTGAAGTGATACATCGGAATTCAAAACTGTACTAACAGGAGAGGTTCAAATCATAGAAAGTTAGAGTGTCAGTCCTCTTGTACTTAAGTCGGCACTTTGATTATTGAATTAAATTCGGATGCAATTTCTGTGTTTCATCGTCAATAAGAACGTCCAAGGGATACAGTAAACCTGAAGTGAAGCATCGGAATCTAAACCTGGACTCACAGGAGAGGTTCAAATCATAGAAAGTAAGAGTGTCAGTCCTCTTGTACTTAGGTCGGCATTGTGCCTTTTGTATTAAATTTGGATGCAATTTCTGTGTTTCATCGTTAATTAGAAGGTCCAAGGAATACAGTAAACCTGAAGTTAAGCATCGGAATCTAAAACTGGACTCACAGGAGAGGTTCAAATCATAGAATGTTAGAGTGTCAGTCCTCTTGTACTTAAGTCGGCATTTTGACTATTGTATTAAATTCGGATGCAATTTCTGTGTTTCATCGTCAATAAGAACGTCCAAGGGATACAGTAAACCTGAAGTAAAGCATCGGAATCTAAACCTGGACTCACAGGAGAGGTTCAAATCATAGAAAGTAAGAGTGTCAGTCCTCTTGTACATAAGTCGGCATTGTGCCTTTTGTATTAAATTCGGATGCAATTTCTGTGTTTCATCGTCAATAAGAAGGTCCAAGGGATACAGTAAACCTGAAGTGAAGCATCGGAATCTAAAACTGGAATCACAAGAGATGTTCAAATCATAGAAAGTTAGAGTGTCAGTCCTCTTGTACTTAAGTCGGCATTGTGACTTATGTACTAAATTTAGATGCAATTTCTGTGTTTCATCGTTAATTAGAAGGTCCAAGGGATACAGTAAACCTGAAGTGAAGCATCGGAATCTAGCACTGGACTCACAGGAGAGGTTCAAATCATAGAATGTTAGAGTGTCAGTCCTCTTGTACTTAAGTCGGCATTGTGACTTTTGTATTAAATTCGGATGCAATTTCTGTGTTTCATCGTCAATAAGAAGGTCCAAGGCATACAGTAAACCTAAAGTGAGGCAACGGAATCTAAAAGTGGACTCACAGGAGAGGTTCAAATCATACAAAATTAGAGTGTCAACCAACTTGTACTTAAGTCGGCATTGTGCCTTTTGTATTAAATTCGGATGCAATTTCTGTGTTTCATCGTTAATAAGAAGGTCCAAGGGATACAGTAAACCTGAAGTGAAACATCGGAATCTAAAACTGGACTCACAGGAGAGGTTCAAATCATAGGAAGTTAGAGTGTCAGTCCTTTTGTGCTTAAGTCGGCATTGTGCCTTTTGTATTAAATTCGGATGCTATATCTGTGTTTCATCGTCAATAAGAAGGTCCAAGGGATACTTTAAACCTAAAGTGAAGCATCGGAATCTAAAACTGGACTCACAGGAGAGGTTCAAATCATAGAAAGTTAGAGTGTCAGTCCGCTTGTACTTAAGTCGGCATTGTGCCGTCTGTTTTAAATTCGGATGCAATTTCTGTGTTTCATCGTTAATAGAAGGTCCAAGGGATACAGTAAACCTGAAGTGAAGCATCGGAATCTAAAACTGGACTCACAGGAGAGGTTCAAATCATAGAATGTTAGAGTGTCAGTCCTCTTGTACTTCAGTCGGCATTGTGACTTTTGTATTACATTCGGATGCAATTTCTGTGTTTCATCGACGATAAGAAGGTCCAAGGCATACAGTAAACCTGAAGTGAAGCATCGGAATCTAAAACTGGACTCACAGGAGAGGTTCAAATCATAGAAAGTGAGAATGTCAGTCCTCTTGTACTTAAGTCGCACTGTGACTTTTGTATTAAATTCGGATGCAATTTCTGTGTTTCATCGTTAATAAGAAGGTCCCAGGGATACAATAAACCTGAAGTCATGCATCGTTATTCAAAACTGGACTCACAGGAGAGGTTCAAATCACAGAAATTTAGAGTGTCAGTCATCTTGTACTTAAGTCGGCATTTTGAATATTGTATTAAATTCTGATGCAATTTCTGTGTTTCATCGACAATAAGCAGGTCCGAGGGATACAGTAAACCTTAAGTGAAGCATCGGAATCTAATACTGGACTCACAGGAGAGGTACAAATCATAGAAATTTAGAGTGTCAGTCCTCTTGTACTTAAGTCGGCATTGTGACTTTTGTATTAAATTCGGATGCAATTTCTGTGTTTCATCGTCAATAAGAAGGTCAAGGGATACAGTAAACCTGAAGTGAAGTATCGGAATCTAAAACTGTACTCACAGGAGGGGTTCAAATCATAGAAAGTTAGAGTGTCAGTCCTCTTGTACTTAAGTTGGCATTGTGACTTTTGTATTTAATTCGGATGCAATTTCGGTGTTTTATCTTCAATAAGAAGGTCGAAGGGATACAGTAAACCTGAAGTGAAGCATCGGAATCTAAAACTGGACTAACAGGAGAGGTTCAAATCATAGAAAGTTAGAGTGTCAGGCCTCTTGTACTTAAGTCAGCATTGAGATTTTTGTATTAAATTCGGATGCAATTTCTGTGTTTCATCGTTAATAAGAGGGTCCAAGGGATACTGTAAACATGACGTGAAGCATCGGAATCTACAACTGGATTCACAAGAGAGGTTCAAATCATAGAAAGTTAGAGTGTTAGTCCTCCTGTACTTAAGTCGGCATTGTGCCGTTTGTATTAAATTCGGATGCAATTTCTGTGTTTCATCGTTAATAAGAAGGTCCGAGGGATACAGTAAACCCGAAGTGAAACAGCGGAATCTAAAACTGGACTCACAGGTCAGGTTCAAATCACAGAAATTTAGAGTGTCAGTCCTCTTGTACTTAAGTCGGCATTGTGCCTTTGGTATTAAATTCGGATGCAATTTCTGTGTTTCATCGTCAATAAGAAGGTCCAAGGGATACATTAAACCTAAAGTGAAGCATCGGAATCTAAAACTGGACTCACAGGAGAGGTTCAAATCATAGACTGTTAGAGTGTCAGTCCTCTTTTACATATGTCGGCATTATGCCTTTTGTATTAACGTCGGATGCAATTTCTGTGTTTCATCGCCAATAAGAAGGTCCAAGGGATACAGTAAATCTGAAGCGAACCATCGGAATCTAAAACTGGACTCACAGGAGAGGTTCAAATCATAGAATGTTAGAGTGTCAGTCCTCTTGTACTTAAGTCGGCATTGTGACTTTTGTATTAAATTCGGATGCAATTTCTGTGTTTCATCGTCAATAAGAAGGACCAATGCATACAGTAAACCTGATGTGAGGCATCGGAATCTAAAAGTGGACTCACAGGAGAGGTGCAAATCATACAAAGTTAGAGTGTCAACCCTCTTGTACTTAAGTCGGCATTGTGCCTTTTGTATTAAACTCGGATGCAATTTCTGTGTTTCATCGTTAACAAGAAGGTACAAGGGATACTGTAAACCTAATGTGAAGCATCATAATCTGAAACTGGACTCACAGGAGAGGTTCAAATCATAGAAAGTTAGTGTGTCAGTCCTCTTTTACATATGTCGGCATTATGCCGTTTGTATTACCTTCGGACGCAATTTCTGTGTTTCATCGCCAATAAGAAGGTACAAGGGTTACAGTAAACCTGAAGTGAAGCATCGGAATCCAAAACTGGACTCACAGGAGAGGTTCAATTCATAGAAAGTTAGAGTGTCATTCCTCTTGTACTTAAGTCGGCATTGTGACTTTTGTATTAAATTCGGATGCAATTTCTGTGTTTCATCGACAATAAGAAGGTCCAAGGCATACAGTAAACCTGAAGTGAAGCATCGGAATCTAAAACTGGAGTCACAGGAGAGGTTCAAATCATAGAAAGTGAGAATGTCAGTCCTCTAGTACTTAAGTCGGCATTGTGACTTTTGTATTAAATTCGAATGCAATTTCTGTGTTTCATCGTTAATAAGAAGGTCCCAGGGATACTGTAAACATGACGTGAAGCATCGGAATCTAAAACTGGATTCACAAGAGAGGTTCAAATCATAGAAAGTTAGAGTGTCAGTCCTCCTGTACTTAAGTCGGCATTGTGCCGTTTGTATTAAATTCGGATGCAATTTCTGTGTTTCATCGTTAATAAGAAGGTCCAAGGGATACAGTAAACCTGAAGTGAAACATCGGAATCTAAAACTGGACTCACAGGTCAGGTTCAAATCATAGAAATTTAGAGTGTCAGTCCTCTTGTACTTAAGTCGGCATTGTGCCTTTGGTATTAAATTCGGATGCAATTTCTGTGTTTCATCGTCAATAAGAAGGTCCAAGGGATACATTAAACCTAAAGTGAAGCATCGGAATCTAAAACTGGACTCACAGGAGAGGTTCAAATCATAGACTGTTAGAGTGTCAGTCCTCTTTTACATATGTCGGCATTATGCCTTTTGTATTAACTTCGGATGCAATTTCTGTGTTTCATCGCCAATAAGAAGGTCCAAGGGATACAGTAAATCTGAAGTGAACCATCGGAATCTAAAACTGGACTCACAGGAGAGGTTCAAATCATAGAAAGTTAGTGTGTCATAACTCTTGTACTTAAGTCGGCATTGGGCATTTTGTATTAAATTCGGATGCAATTTCTGTGTTTCATCGACAATAAGAAGGTGCAAGTGATACAGTAAACCATAAGTGAAGCATCGGAATCTATAACTATACTCACAGGTCAGGTTCAAATCATAGAAATTTAGAGTGTCAGTCCTCTTGTACTTAAGTCGGCATTGTGCCTTTTGTATTAACTTCGGATGCAATTTCTGTGTTTCATCGCCAATAAGAAGGTCCAAGGGATACAGTAAATCTGAAGTGAACCATCGGAATCTAAAACTGGACTCACAGGAGAGGTTCAAATCATAGAAAGTTAGTGTGTCATAACTCTTGTACTTAAGTCGGCATTGTGCCTTTTGTATTAAATTCGGATGCAATTTCTGTGTTTCATCGACAATAAGAAGGTCCAAGGCATACAGTAAACCTGAAGTGAAGCATCGGAATCTAAAACTGGACTCACAGGAGAGGTTCAAATCATAGAAAGTGAGAATGTCAGTCCTCTAGTACTTAAGTCGGCATTGTGACTTTTGTATTAAATTCGGATGCAATTTCTGTGTTTCATCGTTAATAAGAAGGTCCAAGGGATACTGTAAACATGACGTGAAGCATCGGAATCTAAAACTGGATTCACAAGAGAGGTTCAAATCATAGAAAGTTAGAGTGTCAGTCCTCCTGTACTTAAGTCGGCATTGTGCCGTTTGTATTAAATTCGGATGCAATTTCTGTGTTTCATCGTTAATAAGAAGGTCCAAGGGATACAGTAAACCTGAAGTGAAACATCGGAATCTAAAACTGGACTCACTGGTCAGGTTCAAATCATAGAAATTTAGAGTGTCAGTCCTCTTGTACTTAAGTCGGCAATGTGCCTTTGGTATTAAATTCGGATGCAATTTCTGTGTTTCATCGTCAATAAGAAGGTCCAAGGGATACATTAAACTTAAAGTGAAGCATCGGAATCTAAAACTGGACTCACAGGAGAGGTTCAAATCATAGACTGTTAGAGTGTCAGTCCTCTTTTACATATGTCGGCATTATGCCTTTTGTATTAACTTCGGATGCAATTTCTGTGTTTCATCGCCAATAAGAAGGTCCAAGGGATACAGTAAATCTGAAGTGAACCATCCGAATCTAAAACTGGACACACAGGAGAAGTTCAAATCATAGAAAGTTAGTGTGTCATAACTCTTGCACTTAAGTCGGTATTGGGCATTTTGTATTAAATTCGGATGCAATTTCTGTGTTTCATCGACAATAAGAAGGTGCAAGTGATACAGTAAACCTGAAGTGAAGCATCGGAATCTATAACTATACTCACAGGTCAGGTTCAAATCATAGAAATTTAGAGTGTCAGTCCTCTTGTACTTAAGTCGGCATTGTACCTTTTGTATTAACTTCGGATGCAATTTCTGTGTTTCATCGCCAATAAGAAGGTCCAAGGTATACAGTAAATCTGAAGTGAACCATCGGAATCTAAAACTGGACTCACAGGAGAGGTTCAAATCATAGAAAGTTAGTGTGTCATAACTCTTGTACTTAAGTCGGCATTGTGACTTTTGTATTAAATTCGGATGCAATTTCTGTGTTTCATCGACAATAAGAAGGTCCAAGGCATACAGTAAACCTGAAGTGAAGCATCGGAATCTAAAACTGGACTCACAGGAGAGGTTCAAATCATAGAAAGTGAGAATGTCAGTCCTCTAGTACTTAAGTCGGCATTGTGACTTTTGTATTAAATTCGGATGCAATTTCTGTGTTTCATCGTTAATAAGAAGGACCCAGGGATACTGTAAACATGACGTGAAGCATCGGAATCTAAAACTGGATTCACAAGAGAGGTTTCAAATCATAGAAAGTTAGAGTGTCAGTCCTCCTGTACTTAAGTCGGCATTGTGCCGTTTGTATTAAATTCGGATGCAATTTCTGTGTTTCATCGTTAATAAGAAGGTCCAAGGGATACAGTAAACCTGAAGTGAAACATCGGAATCTAAAACTGGACTCACAGGTCAGGTTCAAATCATAGAAATTTAGAGTGTCAGTCCTCTTGTACTTAAGTCGGCATTGTGCCTTTGGTATTAAATTCGGATGCAATTTCTGTGTTTCATCGTCAATAAGAAGGTCCAAGGGATACATTAAACCTAAAGTGAAGCATCGGAATCTAAAACTGGACTCACAGGAGAGGTTCAAATCATAGACTGTTAGAGTGTCAGTCCTCTTTTACATATGTCGGCATTATGCCTTTTGTATTAACTTCGGATGCAATTTCTGTGTTTCATCGCCAATAAGAAGGTCCAAGGGATACAGTACATCTGAAGTGAACCATCGGAATCTAAAACTGGACTCACAGGAGAGGTTCAAATCATAGAAAGTTAGTGTGTCATAACTCTTGTACTTAAGTCGGCATTGGGCATTTTGTATTAAATTCGGATGCAATTTCTGTGTTTCATCGACAATAAGAAGGTGCAAGTGATACAGTAAACCTGAAGTGAAGCATCGGAATCTATAACTATACTCACAGGTCAGGTTCAAATCATAGAAATTTAGAGTGTCAGTCCTCTTGTACTTAAGTCGGCATTGTGCCTTTTGTATTAACTTCGGATGCAATTTCTGTGTTTCATCGCCAATAAGAAGGTCCAAGGGATACAGTAAATCTGAAGTGAACCATCGGAATCTAAAACTGGACTCACAGGAGAGGTTCAAATCATAGAAAGTTAGTGTGTCATAACTCTTGTACTTAAGTCGGCATTGTGCATTTTGTATTAAATTCGGATGCAATTTCTGTGTTTCATCGACAATAAGAAGGTGCAAGTGATACAGTAAACCTGAAGTGAAGCATCGGAATCTATAACTGGACTCACAGGTCAGGTTGAAATCATAGAAATTTAGAGTGTCAGTCCTCTTGTACTTAAGTCGGCATTGTGACTTTTGTATTAAATTCGGATGCAATTTCTGTGTTTCATCGTCAATAAGAAGGACCAAGGCATACAGTAAACCTGATGTGAGGCATCGGAATCTAAAAGTGGACTCACAGGAGCGGTGCAAATCATACAAAGTTAGAGTGTCAACCCTCTTGTACTTAAGTCGGCATTGTGCCTTTTGTATTAAATTCGGATGCAATTTCTGTGTTTCATCGTTAACAAGAAGGTCCAAGGGATACTGTAAACCTAATGTGAAGCATCATAATCTGAAACTGGACTCACAGGAGAGGTTCAAATCATAGAAAGTTAGAGTGTCAGTCCTCTTTTACATATGTCGGCATTATACCGTTTGTATTACCTTCGGACGCAATTTCTGTGTTTCATCGCCAATAAGAAGGTCCAAGGGTTACAGTAAACCTGAAGTGAAGCATCGGAATCCAAAACTGGACTCACAGGAGAGGTTCAATTCATAGAAAGTTAGAGTGTCATTCCTCTTGTACTTAAGTCGGCATTGTGCTTTTGTATTAAATTCGGATGCAGTTTCTGTGTTTCATCGACAATAAGAAGGTGCAAGTGATACAGTAAACCTGAAGTGAAGCATCGGAATCTATAACTGGACTCACAGGAGAGGTTTAAATCATAGAATGTTAGAGTGTCAGTCCTCTTGTACTTAAGTCGGCATTGTGACTTTTGTATTATATTCGGATGCAATTTCTGTGTTTTATCGTCAATAAGAAGGACCAAGGCATACAGTAAACCTGAAGTGAGGCATCGGAATCTAAAAGTGGACTCACAGGAGAAGTTCAAATCATACAAAGTTAAAGTGTCAACCCTCTTGCACTTAAGTCGGCATTGTGCCTTTTGTATTAAATTCGGATGCAATTTCTGTGTTTCATCGTTAACAAGAAGGTCCAAGGGATACTGTAAACCTGACGTGAAGCATCGGAATCTATAACGGGATTCAGAGAGAGGTTCAAATCATAGAAAGTTAGAGTGTCAGTCCTCTTGTACGTAGGTCGGCATTATGCCGTTTGTATTAAATTCTGATGCAATTTCTGTGTTTCATCGTTAATAAGAAGGTCCAAGGGATACAGTAAACCTGAAGTGAAACATCGGAATCTAAATCTGGACTCACAGGAGAGGTTCAAATCATAGAAAGTTAGAGTGTCAGTCCTTTTGTACTTAAGTCGGCATTGTGCCTTTTGTATTAAATTCGGATGCAATTTCTGTGTTTCATCGTCAATAAGAAGGTCCAAGGGATGCTTTAAACCTAATGTGAAGCATCATAATCTGAAACTGGACTCACAGGAGAGGTTCAAATCATAGAAAGTTAGAGTGTCAGTCCTTTTGTACTTAAGTCGGCATTGTGCCTTTTGTATTAAATTCGGATGCAATTTCTGTGTTTCATCGTCAATAAGAAGGTCCAAGGGATGCTTTAAACCTAATGTGAAGCATCATAATCTGAAACTGAACTCACAGGAGAGGTTCAAATCATAGAAAGTGAGAGTGTCAGTCCTCTTTTACATATGTCGGCATTATGCCGTTTGTATTACATTCGGATGCAATTTCTGTGATTCATCGCCAATAAAAAGGTCCAAGGGTTACAGTAAACCTGAAGTGAAGCATCGGAATCCAAAACTAGACTCACAGGAGAGGTTCAATTCATAGAAAGTTAGAGTGTCAGTCCTCTTGTACTTAAGTCGGCATTGTGCCTTTTGTATTAAATTCGGATGCAATTTCTGTGTTTCATCGTCAATAAGACGGTCCAAGGCATACAGTAAACCTGAAGTGAGGCATCGGAATCTAAAAGTGGACTCACAGGAGGGGTTCAAATCATACAAAGTTAGAGTGTCAACCAACTTGTACTTAAGTCGGCATTGTGCCTTTTGTATTAAATTCGGATGCAATTTCTGTGTTTCATCGTTAATAAGAAGGTCCAAGGGATACAGTAAACCTGGATTGAAACATCGGAATCTAAAACTGGACTCACAGGAGAGGTTCAAATCATAGGAAGTTAGAGTGTCAGTCCTTATGTGCTTAAGTCGGCATTGTGCCTTTTGTATTAAATTCGGATGCAATTTCTGTGTTTCATCGTCAATAAGAAGGTCCAAGGGATACTTGAAACATAAAGTGAAGCATCGGAATCTATAACTGGACTCACAGGAGAGGTTCAAATCATAGAAAGTTAGAGTGTCAGTCCTCTTTTACATATGTCGGCATTATGCCGTTTGTATTACCTTCGGACGCAATTTCTGTGTTTCATCGCCAATAAGAAGGTCCAAGGGTTACAGTAAACATGAAGTGAAGCATCGGAATCCAAAACTGGACTCACAGGAGAGGTTCAATTCATAGAAAGTTAGAGTGTCATTCCTCTTGTACTTAAGTCGGCATTGTGACTTTTGTATTAAATTCGGATGCAATTTCTGTGTTTCATCGACAATAAGAACGTCCAAGGGATACAGTAAACCTGAAGTAAAGCATCGGAATCTAAACCTGGACTCACAGGAGAGGTTCAAATCATAGAAAGTAAGAGTGTCAGTCCTCTTGTACTTAAGTCGGCATTGTGCCTTTTGTATTAAATTCGGATGCAATTTCTGTGTTTCATCGTCAATAAGAAGGTCCAAGGCATACAGTAAACCTGATGTGAGGCATCGGAATCTAAAAGTGGACTCACAGGAGGGGTTCAAATCATACAAAGTTAGAGTGTCAACCAACTTGTACTTAAGTCGGCATTGTGCCTTTTGTATTAAATTCGGATGCAATTTCTGTGTTTCATCGTTAATAAGAAGGTCCAAGGGATACAGTAAACCTGGAGTGAAACATCGGAATCTAAAACTGGACTCACAGGAGAGGTTTAAATCATAGGAAGTTAGAGTGTCAGTCCTTATGTGCTTAAGTCGGCATTGTGCCTTTTGTATTAAATTCGGATGCAATTTCTGTGTTTCATCGTCAATAAGAAGGTCCAAGGGATACTTTAAACATAAAGTGAAGCATCGGAATCTATAACTGGACTCACAGGAGAGGTTCAAATCATAGAAAGTTAGAGTGTCAGTCCTCTTTTACATATGTCGGCATTATGCCGTTTGTATTAACTTCGGATGCAATTTCTGTGTTTCATCGCCAATAAGAAGGTCCAAGGGTTACAGTAAACCTGAAGTGAAGCATCGGAATCCAAAACTGGACTCACAGGAGAGGTTCAATTCATAGAAAGTTAGAGTGTCATTCCTCTTGTACTTATGTCGGCATTGTGCATTTTGTATTAAATTCGGATGCAATTTCTGTGTTTCATCGTCAATAAGAAGGTCCAAGGCATACAGTAAACCTGAAGTGAAGCATCGGAATCTAAAACTGGACTCACAGGAGAGTTTCAAATCATAGAAAGTGAGAATGTCAGTCCTCTTGTACTTAAGTCGGCAATGTGACTTTTGTATTAAATTCGGATGCAATTTCTGTGTTTCATCGTTAATAAGAAGGTCCCAGGGATACAATAAACCTGAAGTCAAGCATCGTTATTCAAAACTGGACTCACAGGAGAGGTTCAAATCATAGAAAGTTAGAGTGTCAGTCATCTTGTACTTAAGTCGGCATTTTGACTATTGTATTAAATTCGGATGCAATTTCTGTGTTTCATCGACAATAAGCAGGTCCGAGGGATACAGTAAACCTTAAGTCAAGCATCGGAATCTAATACTGGACTCACAGGAGTGGTTCAAATCATAGAAAGTTAGAGTGTCAGGCCTCTTGTACTTAAGTCAGCATTGAGATTTTTGTATTAAATTCGGATGCAATTTCTGCGTTTCATCGTTAATAAGAAGGTCCAAGGGATACTGTAAACATGACGTGAAGCATCGGAATCTAAAACTGGATTCACAAGAGAGGTTCAAATCATAGAAAGTTAGAGTGTCAGTCCTCCTGTACTTAAGTTGGCATTGTGCCGTTTGTATTAAATTCGGATGCAATTTCTGTGTTTCATCGTTATTAAGAAGGTCCATGGGATACAGTAAACCCGAAGTGAAACATCGGAATCTAAAACTGGACTCACAGGTCAGGTTCAAAACATAGAAAGTTAGAGTGTCAGTCCTTTTGTACTTAAGTCGGCATTGTGCCTTTTGTATTAAATTCGGATGCAATTTCTGTGTTTCATCGTCAATAAGAAGGTCCAAGGGATACATTAAACCTAAAGTGAAGCATCGGAATCTAAAACTGGACTCACAGGAGAGGTTCAAATCATAGACTGTTAGAGTGTCAGTCCTCTTTTACATATGTCGGCATTATGCCTTTTGTATTAACTTCGGATGCAATTTCTGTGTTTCGTCGCCAATAAGAAGGTCCAAGGGATACAGTAAATCTGAAGTGAAGCATCGGAATCTAAAATTGGACTCACAGGAGAGGTTCAAATCATAGAAAGTTAGTGTGTCATTCCTCTTGTACTTAAGTCGGCATTGTGCATTTTGTATTAAATTCGGATGCAATTTCTGTGTTTCATCGACAATAAGAAGGTGAGAGTGATACAGTAAACCTGAAGTGAAGCATCGGAATCTATAACTGGACCCACAGGAGAGGTTTAAATCATAGAATGTTAGAGTGTCAGTCCTCTTGTACTTAAGTCGGCATTGTGACTTTTGTATTAATTTCGGATGCAATTTCTGTGTTTCATCGTCAATAAGAAGAACCAAGGCATACAGTAAACCTGAAGTGAGGCATCGGAATCTAAAAGTGGACTCACAGGAGAGCTTCAAATCATACAAAGTTAGAGTGTCAACCCTCTTGCACTTAAGTCGGCATTGTGCCTTTTGTATTAAATTCGGATGCAATTTCTGTGTTTCATCGTTAACAAGAAGGTCCAAGGGATACTGTAAACCTGACGTGAAGCATCGGAATCTATAACTGGATTCAGAGAGAGGTTCAAATCATAGAAAGTTAGAGTGTCAGTCCTCTTGTACTTAGGTCGGCATTATGCCGTTTGTATTAAATTCGGATGCAATTTCTGTGTTTCATCGTTAATAAGAAGGTCCAAGGGATACAGTAAACCTGAAGTGAAACATCGGAATCTAAATCTGGACTCACAGGAGAGGTTCAAATCATAGAAAGTTAGTGTGTCAGTCCTTTTGTACTTAAGTCTCCATTGTGCCTTTTGTATTAAATTCGGATGCAATTTCTGTGTTTCATCGTCAATAAGAAGGTCCAAGGGATGCTTTAAACCTAATGTGAAGCATCATAATCTGAAACTGGACTCACAGGAGAGGTTCAAATCATAGAGAGTTAGAGTGTCAGACCTTTTGTACTTAAGTCGGCATTGTGCCTTTTGTATTAAATTCGGATGCAATTTCTGTGTTTCATCGTCAATAAGAAGGTCCAAGGGATGCTTTAAACCTAATGTGAAGCATCATAATCTGAAACTGGACTCACAGGAGAGGTTCAAATCATAGAAAGTTAGAGTGTCAGTCCTCTTTTACATATGTCGGCATTGTGCCGTCTGTATTAAATTCGGATATAATTTCTGTGTTTCATCGTTAATAAGAAGGTCCAAGGGATACAGTAAACCTGAAGTGAAGCACCGGAATCTAAAACTGGACTCACAGGAGAGGTTCAAATCACAGAATGTTAGAGTGTCAGTCCTCTTGTACTTAAGTCGGCATTTTGACTATTGTATTAAATTCGGATGCAATTTCTGTGTTTCATCGTCAATAAGAACGTCCAAGGGATACAGTAAACCTGAAGTAAGGCATCGGAATCTAAACCTGGACTCACAGGAGAGGTTCAAATCATAGAAAGTAAGAGTGTCAGTCCTCTTGTACTTAAGTCGGCATTGTGCCTTTTGTATTAAATTCGGATGCAATTTCTGTGTTTCATCGTCAATAAGAAGGTCCAAGGGTTACAGTAAACCTGAAGTGAAGCATCGGAATCCAAA